>NC_052515.1:17875374-18228845 GCF_014356525.2 Nilaparvata lugens
AAATAAATAAATAAATATTCGACATAATGGACTGAAACATTTACAGTAATAGACTACTGCCGTTGACGACTACAGTCGTTGCGCGGTAGAGTCGTCTCTCAGGAATTGGACCTCTAGGGCACCACTTTCAGCAATAATGAAACTTGCGATAAGAATTCCACTTTAACCACCCTCTTCCTCATAAGCCGAACAGAAATCAATGTATTTTAAGGGGTACCATCACCTTTAGCGATAGTAAAAGGCTACTAGTAGGCTACTGCTACTAAACTATGACTGTACTTAACTACTCTTTATCATCAAGAGTTTCATTTTTTTGTGAATATCATATATTTTATAAATAATTGATCGTTATCAACAATGATAATACAATTTATAAATTGATTGTGGTGAACTTCAAATGAAGTTTATACAAAAACTTGGAAAATATTTTCATTGTCTTTATTAGCGAAAAGTGAATTAATTTAACTAAACTTGTATAAAACAGAAGTCCAATAGTTTGCTGTTTATGGGTGATGATAATGTCAATTCTTAGGTCAGTATTCAGTAAACTCTAGATTTAATGCCAGTAGTGCCAAATGTGACAGGAATAATAAGAGCGACATTTTTATGAGCGACCGATGCATAACGGTGCACCCACATTGTTGGAATTTGCGACTCTGATTCCCAGGCAGAAGACAGGCTACAATTTCAAGTTCTTCCTTTGAAAATTCGTCGCTTATTTTTGACATTTAAACAGGTTTGCGAGAGAGCGTGAGAGAGCGATTGAGAGCGGAAGAAGGTGAGAGTGATTGAATGGAAGAGAGAAAGAGAGAGGTTGTAAGTGTAGGAGAAAGAGAGTGTGATTGCGAGAGAGAAAGAGTGAGTGAGTGAGAAAGACTTGATGAGAGAACGTACACTGTTACACGATGATACACCGTGTATGTGTGTGTGGTCTTGCAAGCTAGTGTGAGTTAATTCAGTTGATTATTTAACTGTCCTGAACTACCAAAAGTTGAAGTTGAAGTTCAAGTTGATTCAGCGACCGTTTTATTGGATCGGTTTCTTTGCCTATGGAAATAAGCTGTTGATAATCTATGAAAAAAAATTGCATACATTCAAGTTCTATCCACATTTGAGTATCCAAAAAACCTATCTTCTTTTCCATTGAACGGAGTGAATGAACTCAATTCTAGATTTTACCGTTTATCAGTAAGAGGTATTTATGATCCATTGAATAGTGTGAAGCCTGTTTCATGAAAAATTAAAGTCCTAATTGTAAAATAACCCTTCCAATACTGAAACTGAAGGAAAATTCCCAGGTAAAAGATGAGGGGAAGAAAAACTAATTTCATTCGATTTCAAAATTGACAGAGATGTGAGAGGACTTCTACCATACTCGAGAATGTTGATTTATCTTACTTCCAATCATGCTATATCGGTACATATCAAGTACGGTAGTGAGTAGCCTACTGTAAATCTTTCTTTGGAAGTCCCCGATTGAATGCAGTAAACCGGAATAAATTCATTAAGGATTAGTTGACCTCAGGGTTAAGTGAACTGTTAGAGTGAATCTGATTTTATCATTTACAACTACACGCCGTAAACTATACATAAACTTCACTTGGACTTAAGTCATTAAACGTAGAATATGAACTGTACTCGGGTCAATAACTCATATAGTTAACTCAAATGGATTAAATAAAGATAGACAGGTAAAGCTCAAGATTGTTAGTGCAAGCTCTTAATTCTTTACAAGGTTTAGAATAGAATTAACTCTATTCATGCAAAAGAAGAATTTCAATCACGTTCACGGTATGATTCTCAGTCAGGAATTTTCACAATATTCGAGCAAAAGATCCGAGTTTCAACTTGATTTGGATTGAAGTAGGCCCAATTGAACAGTTTTTAATTCTCATAATGTAGCCTACTTCACAGCTTCACGAAATGTGGTTTACAGGACGATTTTATCCGTTCATCTCATTTTCATATGAATCAATACTATATTGAGACAGACATCTATCATCAGGATATGAAATGGCTGGAGATGTGACTATGCAGTAACGATACCTAGATGCAAAACATTTTTTCACATTGAATCTATTCATTTTTAGTTATATTCACCTTTAATATTATGTACCTCTCCTACATCTCTATAACACTCCATGCAGAACATCCATTGTTATTTGTTTGAAACAGTGGCAAGCTGTGAATAAAGTATCATATTTGTAATCAAAATATTTAAATATGTAGCATGTAACATTATATACAAATAATGTCATATATGAATACAATGAATATTTAATGTATGTTACAATAATAATTTCAATGAATGAGTGAAGAATTTATAAAATATACCCATTGACTAACGCGTTATTGGACATTCTCGACTGTAATGACCCTCTGTAATATTGATTCTTTGTAATGAAATAGTTATATTGTTTTTCAGAATAAAATCATCCAACGACACCACTACCCTTGTGAAGGTCATGAGGTTAGGACCGAAGACAATTACTTGCTGACCTTGCATCGCATCCCGAGAGGCCGCAATCCCGACGCTGATCTGCCCTCCCAGGATCTCGATCTGTCCTCCCAGGATCCTGATCTGCCCTCCCAGAAGTTGGATGATGCTGAGAATATTCTAGGCACTACTGCACCTCCTAAGAAGAAGAAAAGTCCAGTTTACCTGCAGCATGGTATTCTGGGTTCATCGGCTGATTGGATCATACATGGACCGGAGAAATCACTAGGTAATTAATGAAAGATATAGTAAATTAATTACTTATCCCTTGAAAGCTAATAGCTTACCTAACAATTTTACAGAAATTCACTCTAATTACTATGAAAAAATGGATGGCTCAGGTTTGGTGTCGGAAAGTTCGTTCAAGTTCTCAGGTCACAAGTGAACAATTTGAAGGGCTCTGAAAAAAGGTTATAATATTTAAAAACATGATATAGGTGTATATTATGTCATGCAATTAGGCTATATAAATGAAAGTAAAACATATTTCAGTACCTGTAATGCCTTTGTGTTGATCACAATAGGAACTTACTCTAATAGCTGAGTATATGATAGCATTATATTGATGCTGTCATATAAACAAAAAGAAAGATTCCAACAATAATTGCGTTGATAAGGACATTTTGAAATAGCCTATATATTATCAACAAGGAAGTTGGCTTACTCCACTATAGGAAACCATGTACGGTATTTTATATGGCTCCAAATCTTTATGTCAGATCAGTTACTCAAATTGCTCCAAAATTGATGAGAATGGAAACATAACTGTGATTTGGAACATAGTATTATGTATGAATCGAAATACGCGAGAAAAATATTTCCTATATCTAGCTTATTATAATTCCTTCTGTTATTCTATTCAGTTCCATATTTTTCTCCCAAAAAAACGTGAGAATCACAATATTGTAGAATGCAGCATATATTTATTTAATCCAGAAGTAGTGTCAATATCAAATTCAACACCAATGTGCTTTTTCATGAAAATTGTTTTTTATATCTACCAAATCCTCTAAAATAATGTTTTTTTCTGCTGAGGTTGATGCCCACATAACATTAGAAAACTTCAATAAAATTACGTCAGTAAGTCACGTTACTACGGTACATGATAACATGGAGAAAGCATGCACAATACACATACCAGCTTATTACCACGTATCATTCCTATACAATAATATAATTATATAGAAAGCTTTTTGAAAATTTTCATGTAATCAATTCGAGTGCAAACCATCTTAACATTATGAATATAATTATTATTGTGTCATATTTCATTGTTGATGTTTTCCACTTTCCTTAACTTCAACAGAGTAACATACATATTATATAGTATTTTCTTATATTATTTTTAAAACATTTTTCTCATATTAATTTTCAGCTTACATGCTCGCTGACCAAGGGCATGATATTTGGCTAGGTAATGTACGGGGAAACACCTATTCAAGAGGACATGCTACTCTATCTCCAGATGATGTTGCTTTCTGGAATTTCACGTTAGTGGAAATAACATAGTATCTTCTCATTAACATTTTTCATTATTTGTAACATCATACCCATGATTGAAGTTCAATTTGAATGATTGCTTGACTAGACAATTATTGTTGTTTCAATTTTCATTTCAAATATGGAAAATTTCACAATACCAGATTGACTATTTTTTCTACATAAATTGTATGAAGCTCTACAATTTGAAAAAAATCATCACATCATGGTGAAATTGTGCATCAATGGTTCAGTTTTCTTATTTAAAAAAATTCAAATTATTTTTTATTCCAACGGTTGACAAATTTTATTCCAACTGTTGAGAAATTCCACAATATCAGTGGTACAGTTATATTTATATAGATTGTTATTGTATAGATATGGATTCTAGTTGTAGGAAAACGTTTGGAAGCATCCCACTGTATAAGTATTACTATATCATTATTATTGCTCTTAATTGTAATAAGGAACGTTGTACAATTTTCCAAAACTTCCATCCCAAGTAAGGACAGATACCACAATATCAGTGTTACATTCCCTTTCCACAAATTGTAGGGATACAATTATATTTTTACAGATTGTAGAAAAACTTCAACAATTTTCGATTTAATCTATTCAAATTATGAAGAAATATTGTACTAAATTAGTGTGACATTCGTTCTCCACGAATTTTAGGGGAAGTTTAACAATTTGTTCAAATGCTCGAACATTCCAACTATTGAAGAATAGCACACTATCAGTGATACTTGATATCTTGAATAGAAAAATTCTACAATTATTAACAGTGATATAATAAATGATCTTTTCACATATTTTCTTCTACAATTTTACAGAAAACTTCAACAATTCTCAATTAATTTTATTGAAACTATGGAGTAATTGTACTAGAATAATTCGACATTTCCTTCCCACCAATTTCAAGGGAAGTTTAACAAATTTGTTCAAATTCTCCATTCCAACTCTATGAATAAGTAAATACTGTGAATGAGTAAATAAA
The DNA here is from genome assembly GCF_014356525.2 of Nilaparvata lugens. Classification (NCBI taxonomy): domain Eukaryota; kingdom Metazoa; phylum Arthropoda; class Insecta; order Hemiptera; family Delphacidae; genus Nilaparvata; species Nilaparvata lugens. The sequence continues at coordinate 17,880,348 of NC_052515.1, forward strand.
ATCTAACAATATCAGAGTTATATTTTTTGTATGAATTTTGTTTTAATTTTCTCTAATTTTCCATCCTCTCTATGGATAAGTCAATACTGTAAATAAGTAGATAAAATGTTGCAATATCAGTGTTACATTCTGTGTGGGATATTTCTTTTACCTTACTCTAACTTTCTTTCAATTTGCATCGACAGATTCCACGAGATGGCCATCTATGACGCGGCAGCAACCATAGATTACATACTAGACGTGTCAGGCAGTGACGAGCTGTACTACATAGGCCACAGCATGGGCACCACCATATTCTGGGTGCTCTGCTCTATGAGACCCGAGTACAACTCCAAAATCAAAATGATGTTCAGCTTGGCTCCCATTGGCTTCATGTCCAACGCTCGCTCGCCCATCAGATACTTTGCTCCCTATGCTAAGGATATCGAGGTAACTTAAATCTAAAAACATACTATAGTGAGTATGAGTATACCTCATACTTCGGTGACGCTTGAGAACTGGCGCTGGGTGTTTTCAGACCCCAACAGTGGTAAATTACTGTTGTGACTGGCGTGAATTTTCTCATAAGCCATCTATCAATACAGTTATTGCCAGCTTGAACTCGTTGCACTGTGTTCGCTAGACTGTTTGAAGTGTCTGGGGTGACGCTAGACCCCCGCGCCAGTAGAAGTGTTTTATTTTTGTACATTATTCTATTCATCTTCAGTTATTACTGAAATTTAAATTGCTATTTATTACATAGGCCTACTATTCATTGTTTTCAAAGTCTATAAAATAAATTTAGATGAGTTGAATAAAGCCAGAATCAGGCAATATTTGTTTGGTATTAATGCTCCCCATTCAGCATTCGTTTTTTTCAATTAATCCTGATAGTTGTAAATGATTTGATTGTATTGTAAGAGATGTGGTATTTTTCCATAATTTGAAGAAAAAGACGTTGATGTTGTCAATACTGCTATGTATGTAATGAGAGCAGACTGCTCTGTATGTAATGAGAGCAGACTGCTCTGTAATGACTGCTAATGACAATGACTGCTATATAATAAAAATTAATTTTGAACAAATAATATAGTGGTATTGTGACAACATCAACGTCTTTTTCTTTTAGTTGCAAGTTAGTGAATCTAACTACAGACCTTATATTGTCTTAAAAATGTGATTTTTCAAACCGAGCCCTTATGGTATTTGATATTTCACATCTATTCTTGCTCTCAAAAACTTAAAATTCAAATTTATCAAATAAAATAGATAATAAATTGGTTATTTTGATCAAATATATTTTTCCTGTAAAAAAGAGGTGCTTGCAAAAAATCGATTTATACATATTTATTCATGTTTCATCACAGTCTCTTGTTCCAAATCTATAAGATAGGGAAATTTCGTATACAGTCCAGTCACTATATACCTTGGTGCTTGCAATTTATATTGTAGTTATAATTTTTTAATATATTGTTTGGATAGATATGATAGTTTGGAAATAATTATAGTTTGCTTGTCTCTCTGTGATTTATTATAATATCCAATATTTGTTCGATTTATTATTTGTAGGATTCATCATGAAGTACATGTATCTATTCCAAATAGCTTAGGACTTATTTATAATTTGAGTTTTTACTCTATTTTATTTAATTTTGCTGTTTTTCTTGATCTATATGGTAAGCCTATTCACAAGTATTCCTGTAATTTCATAATACAAATGCAATATCTTTGATACGTATAGTAGACTAACCGGATCGGAGCTCAGATAATTATGTAGTCTTGGTGAAGTTTATTTATGTAAATCCTTGATAAGGACTTATCTATTGTAAATAAAATATTTTTCGAGACAAAGAGTTATTTAGACAAAGCTTATTTGGACAATAAAAACAACGCATTCCTATAGAGAAATTGATAAAAATACAATGTTCAAAGTTGATGAATCATCCATAAAATTATTTTTCTCACCTTGTTTGGTACTAGCTTTTATCTAACTTGTTTATTAATTATTATCTATCTTCCTGTTAATAATAATTATTGTTGCTGTAATAAGTTATTTTTTCTTCAATAATGCTGTAAAGCTATGGTTAGAAACTTTTTTAATCCTCTACAGAAATTGTTGATTTAAATAATATTTAACAGATCTAAATGGTACCTATATTTTTGTTTTATGTGTTTATTTTAGCTGATCTCAAGAGTCAAGATGGTGAATTAATGATTACAGTTTATTTAGCCGTTTAGGTATATAAATAAACTAGTAATAAACTGTAATTTATCAGTTTTGATTGTTGAACTGGTCCAAAGATGATGGATTTTCGATATTTCTTTGTTTATTCAATTTTCTTTTTATTTTGTTTAGCTGATCTCAAGATGGTTTGGGGACGGTGAATTCCTGCCTCGCAATGCTCTTATCAATTTTGTGATGAAGTACGGCTGCGAAATCAGTGCATTGGAAGCGAAAATATGCGAAAATAATCTGTTCATCATATGCGGTCATGATCCCGAACAATTTGAGAAGGTGACGAGACTTTTCATATTTATCAAGTTTTAATATAGGCTACCTAACAAAGTGATTATTATTATTATTTAATTGTCACAGCCACTTGATCATTGCAAAATTATTGAGAAGCAGCACTCGACTGCTACTTAAAAAAATTATCAAACTAAAACCACTATAAAAATTGAATATTAAATAATAATATACAAACTTCATTATGAGATTATCTGAGCCACTGAACGAATATAACCGATTGCCCTACTATTAAGCTGTAGTTCAGGCAACCAGGTACAATATAGGCCTATTTATTTGTCTGCATTAAGCTTTGATTAAATTTGTACAAATTTGAAAAACATCAATAGGTAGTCATTTAAGGCTCAGTAGAGTTAGGACTACTGAATATTGAAAATTATGTAAAAATCTCAAGAATGATTTAAGTGAAAAAAATGTATTCATTATAATTCCATTAGTATTATCAAATATGGATATCCACTAAGAAAGCATCACCTTTACTAGAATACAAAACGCTTTTGAATTTGAATATAAAAATATTCAAATTTAAGAGGATGACAATCCAGATACAAAAATAAAAGCTCAAATCTGGAAATACAAGTACGATTACAAAGATATGAATTCAAATGCTTGGATCTGAATGTAGAAATAAGAATTTCTGTTATGCTATAATTTCCTGATCTCATAATGAACCATTGTAAGAAAGTTATACAATTTGGCATTGATTTTTTCAGGCTAAGTTAAACCTGTAACTGAATTTTTTGTAAAGCTTATTCACACTTTCTCGAACTGCTTTCTAAATTCTATTGTGATTGGATTAATAATTTTCAATGTAGAATTTTTCCAAATTTGAAGGTTATTTTTTGTATAGGTATACTATTAGACCACAATGTGACTAATTGGAGATTGAAGTATTGTGAGGATTATTGTGGAGATTTATAATTCCCGATCATTATGATATAATTAAAATATCCAATATTACTCGTTTTTTATTCTTAATCTTTTATTGTAGGAGCTGCTTCCTATCATTTTCGGACACACTCCAGCAGGCACTTCAACGAAAGCACTTGCTCATTACGCTCAATTGATTCAATCAGGTAATGGTTTTTCTCCCTAAGATGAAATTAATTAGGTATAGTATTTCATCAATAGATTTAGGAAAATAATGTCGCTTCTTTCCTTTTTTATTGTTAGTCTACGTAATTCCATATTGATTAACTTTCTTTTACATATTTATACTGGTAGGTACCAATTGTGGTATTTTTATCTCTTCATAAATATAAATTGATGAAAGAAACCCCTTTCGTTCGATTGAATTGATAAGATGGGGTGGATCCTAATGTTAAAATGTTAATACATCATCAATTTAATTGGATTACCAAGTTGATCAGATTATTTAGGCACTATTTTTGAATCAGAAAAATGGATAGGTTTTAAAAATTTTAATTTCTAAAAATGAAATAAAGATATTTCTATATGGAATTGATGTGATATAAGTCTATAATACTTCTAACTTAATTCAAGCGGTTTTTTGTGGTGCTATTTATTATTTTACAAAGGCGACTTTCTAGAAGTATTTTAAGCCTATGTGATGATGATGGGATGAATGATGGTACATTGAAGGTAGAGTTATGAATGAATAAAAATGATAGGTTATGCTATCCACTTGATATGCTATGAATTGATTTAAGTCCACTTGAATCTGAATGTACTGTACCTGCATATTTTATGTATTATCCCAATGATTCTGTAACTTTGTTTAACTTGTAATCTTGCAATCTTGCAAATATCAACTCATTTCTAATTCTTGATGTCTGTGTTATTACATTGTGTGTAATAAATGTCAAAACTTAATCCAGCAAAAGGAATTAATCAACATCAATCGAAAAATTACACTTTGAAATTCTATAAAACTTCTAACTAAACTATCAATGAATGGAAATTAGCGAATTTCTCAAATTTATTACCGTATATCTGAATTAGGTACGAATTTGTGAATTGAAAAATCTGGAAGTGTGTTACATTATCTCGTGATCATATCAGTTTATTGACTGAATTTATACGGTATATAAATATTATTTGCAATCAAATAATATAAGAAAAAAATTTATGGAATGGGGAAAAATGGGTTGAATTTGATTTAATTCAATTTTGCAGGCTATTTTCGGGCATTCGACTATGGCCTACCTGGGAATATGATCGAGTATGGTGAAATAACTCCTCCTTCCTACAACTTATCATTGATAACAGCGCCGGTTTCATTGCACTTCTCTGACAACGATCTTCTCGCCAATACTAAGGTAACATTCCCTAATAATTTACTCAAGTTATAAGTTGATTGAATCATGAACAATTTGATACTTTCCTATTATCAGTATTGTATGTTGAATTGAACCGAATAGCTTCGATAACTTACAATTATTGTATTAAAACATCTAATATTATAATTTGAGTGCTCATTTTATTACAAAAATTAGACAAAATAAACTATCTGTTTAAACTTTGTAATAATTCTTTACTGTAATAAATGAAGTCACTGTGAATTAAAAGAGGAATTAAAAATATTCAACTGAGTTCTGATAATTTATTTCCCAGATTATTTGAAATTACACTCGAATATTGGAATTACAGAAAAAGTAGCCTATACGGTACACAAAAAAGTATATTACATAAAAGTGAATACAGAAAAAGTATTGACCTGTTGGTCTGTTTGCGAGTGAGAGATGGTGAAACAATTATTACATTTTAATCACATTGATTGTTAAGGTGATATTATGACGAAATGTTGTTCAATGGTTCGTCACAACAAGAAATGTCTCAGTAATTTTAAATTGGGTTGTATCCTATATAATTCAAAATTTTCCAAGAATTAATAAATTATCCACTATAGGTACTATATTTCCATTGCATTTCATTTTCTATGTTTTTTAATCATTGTCGCTATTATTTTTCAATGAGACTTGAATATTTCAAGTAGGCTAGAACTTAGTAGAGCTAGATAAAGTGCTGTTTCACTATTCTATTATTGAACAGTATCACAACATTCCTCATGATATAGTTTTGGATGTCGTATAAGTACTATCTATCTTCTGCAGGAAGTGAAAAAGATGAGAAATATTGTCTACTATTTATCATGGAAGAATAAAATTATATTATTCTACAAAATCCCTGATTATGAGTATTATTACATCATTATTATAACATCTCTGATTATTATTATCATTCCCTACTTTCTGAAGGATGTGAAAAAGATGAACCATTTCTGTATTATTCTATGAACATAATAGAGATTCTCTACATATTAATGTTTGCATTGTCAAATGATTATATTTTATATTTTCTAAAGGATGTGAAGAAACTAGCAATGGCTCTACCAAATCTAATAGGAAGCTTCAGAGTGGCGTTCCCTCAATTCAACCATCTTGACTTCCTCTACAGCAAGGATATCAACAGTCTGCTCAACGAAAACATCATGAACATGATTCATAAATCAGAATCAGGTAAGTTGATTATGTCCATAGTTTTTGAACCATTTTCTTCTAAAATCAAACTAATTCCAGAGATTTCTTGCATACAAACTTGGGATCTACTCTGTAGGAGTCTTTTTCCTGTATTAAATACTTTTTAATATGGATGGAAATTACTGAGAAATTGCATCTATTCAATTGCTAATGAATTAAAAATTATTGTTAAACGAAAATCCATATTTAATGCTGTAAATCACCCGAAGACTTCTGCTACTGCAAATATATATGACAACGAATTTCCTCCTATAGCTATTTACCCTGTTGTCAATATTTGCAGTAGCATAAGTCTTCGTGGTGATTTACAGCATTAAATTTGGATTTTCGTTTAACAATAACGACATTTTATTACTTATTCCCATCCAATTAATTCAAAATATGATTTTTTTCAATCTTTGAAGCTCTTGTTCATCATTCCAACCTTCAAAATTTATTCAACATTCGTAATAGGTGTTCATGAATAATCAACATTCACCTTCCCCATTATCACTGGAATTTCAACTTGAGAACTTATTAGTAGCTTTCCTATTTTGGAAGTTTATTTTAATCAAATTTAGGTCATTCTATAACATTTATTGAACATTCATAATCGATGATTAAGAATATAATACTCATACCTAATCATTTTGATAATGGCGAAAATCGTCCGAAACTAGACAAGTCTGAAATAGAAATGAATTTAACTTATATTTATTTATTCAGTCATGAACACTTATGCGAGAAGGCTTATGCCCAAAACTATCCCTTCTCAAATTTTTCCAGAGTCCAAATTAAATTGTAGGTTAAGCTACTATCACTTACTAAAATAACAATTTACACTTCAAAAAACTAACAAATCTTAAATCAAAAATAAATATTATGAATAAACAATTCCCACAGAATTAGAAACAATCATCCAAAAAATGTAAATTTCGAATAAAACTGAAAAATTTTGTACCGAAAACCTCAAGCACTATTCATGAACTATTTATAAATAAGGGTAATAGAAGTTATGTGTAATAAATCTTCAAAGTAGTCCTGTCAAATTCCAAGTCATGACTATCCATTCAAAATTACTTTTCTCCTACAAAAATGTATTTTTTCCTGTAAAAAAGGTACTAGCAATTATTTGTAATATCAATTTTTAGTACCCTTATCGGAATACTTTTTCTGAGGTGATGCTCACATGAGCCCTAGGCTTGTGCGTAGGTGACGAGACGGATGATGATTAGAGATGAGTGGACCTACAGCTTTAAATGGGTTCCAAACCACTGGGAAGCGGGTTTCAAAAATTGTATTTGGAGGAGCTGGGAATACATAAATCATAAATATCCATTTAACATTTATTATTTTCCTCCAGGTATCACTCCTCGCTTCAACATGGATCCTGAAGAAATAATCATTCCCAATGAAGACGAGGATCCAGTTTTCAACGACATTTCCTCCCTGCTAAAACACAAAGCTTACTCCATTGGCAAGGAGACGCTTGACAACGTCATGGATCTCAAAATGATGACCGAGAGAAAACTGAAAATGATCAAGGAGAAGACCAGGATGACCATTGAAAGAAACCTCAAAAGTCTCAAGGATCTTCTCATGTTGAAGTTGAAGAAATATAGTACAGGTGATAGTTACGGTGAAAATAAACAGATTGAATTTAGAAATGATGCGGAGAAGTACAATGACTTGAGTAGTTAGCTGAAATTCTAATCGAATACATTTTTTTTGCTGAACTGATTTCCGGTGAATATTAATTTATGTGCTCTAGATAAATGTATAGATTTTACTACGTTTAGCCTGGATGACACTGTGTTTCTATGTAAATATTTAGAAAAGCTTTCTGATGCATTTCTGAAATGAGGGATGCATTTCACACCCCAGGAGTAGCTGTTTCGTGATGAAAAACTTCATTAGTTTCAATCTAGATTGGAATTATATTTTTGTTTGACTATTATTGATCATGAACGAGACTATGTAACCTAGCTTAATTCAGATTGAAGTTATTACTGTGTTGTGTATCCACTCTTTTCCACTATTAACTAAACATTGAATTTGAGAAACACTTTGGAAGTGGAAGATGTTCTATTTTATCAGTAAAAGTAAGTAAACTTTTTGACTGCTAGAAGTAAGAGTACTCTTTCCACTTCGAAAGTGTTTATCTAAATTAAATAATTAAGTTATTTTTCCTTATGAACAATGATATGTGATCAAGCTGAATTTATAAATTTAGAAAAATTTTGTTGATGAACTGATATGTTAACGTGTTGAACAAGAAAATGTACAATAAATAGTAGGACTATATTTCATCGTTTAATTATTTTAGTATGCGTTTAAAGGTCTGATGGTTAAGTAGGCTACAGCAATTAAATCTTAGTCATAATTTATTGTTGGAAAGGAAACCAAATTAATACGGTATGCTATCTATGCTTTTTGACATCTCTGTATTATTTCTGAGACTTGCATTTTTAAACGAGTTTAAAGAATGCTCCTCGACCAATCACGCTTCAGAAACCGATCAGAGTGATTCTGTTGGTTGATTCAACTATTCTGATAAATTTTGGAAGCGTGAATGAACGTTTTTGAAATTATTTCATGAAGACAGCTCTAGATTTGAACAAAGTTTAAATACGAGGAAGTAGAATATTGTAAATCATGATTTAGTAGTTGCATTCTATAATAATATTAGGTAACTTTAATATAATTAGGATTTCTTCATCACTTAATGATCTGCGTTTCCATATTATAGTCCTGAAGATAATCCAATCCAGTGTTTCATAAATAAGTTAATAGTAGGTTATTATACAATAAGTTCAATATTCTCTCCTACAATAGGTACTTTTTAATAATATTGTCGAACAAGCTTATCTGAATGATAAGAACCTGAAGTACATTTATTTTCGTTGTTTTTCCTATGTTATTGCTTTGCCAGAATTAAACGTTAGAGTAGGAATGACTTTTCTAATTCCTTCAACTTATCTGGTACCTATAAAAGTATTCGTTTTTATGTAGCTGCCATATACTCGGACTAAGTTCTAAGTATTTTTTATAACAAAAGAGTACAACAAGTTCGTTATGGATGAGATTACATTCAAACTGAACATTGTAAATCAACGAGAATCATCTCCAGACAACATCTAATAATATAACTAGTATATATCTGAGAATTTCATATATCTAGATCTAGAATATCAGATACTGTAGTTACATCTGAGTATACATGAGAATATTCTGCAGTTTTTCCCAAAATTGATCGACTAAATGCAAACGAAACTTTGAAAATCAACCGGACTCATGTCCGTTCAACATTTGCAACAGATACTTGTGTATGTTGTGCAGCTTGTCTCAGCACTGAATCGAGAATGACGGCAGCTGAGCGGGGTTGAGCCCGGTTGATGGGCAGTCAACAGATGCCGTCACTCTGCCGCTTTTTTGCATCGCTGTCGATTTTTTTTCAAAGGCATCTTCTATTTAGGGACGTTCAAAACTGTAGGCCTAGTCCTATTAGTTAGCCTACTCAATTTTAAAATGTTTATTGATAAAAGAAAAACGACAATTACAATATTGTAAACCGTCACAAGTAACTAGTCACAGCCAGACAAGGTGAGATAAAGTGTTGAAATGATTTAGAATATTAGAAACAACAAGACGATAGACAAAACGATCATGCAATTTAATGTCATCGTGGATGATTTATTGTTTCAGAAATGATAGGCTAAGCTCTCTGAAAATGCAAAGGAACAAACTTATTCCACACTTAATAGAATAAAATATAGATTCTCAAATACACTTTTGAAACCACAAACTATTATTTCAACCACAACACTTTTCAACCATTTAATTTCATTTCAGCTCGGGAATTGCCCTTTTACCCTTTTAAAATGTTATTTTTAGTCACCAAAACATGTTTCAGAATTACTACTTCAGAATTTTTATTTCATTCTATCAATTGTAGCTCTATAAACAAAAGTGCATATTTTTCCATTTACATTGATTATATTGATCTATTTATATCATATTTGTTGATTATATTGATTGTATATAATGTTTCTGATCGAATTATATGAACTTCACCAACATTATTGTATATGATAGCCTATATTTTTTCAAAAAAAGTGAAATACAACGTTTTTATTCAAAACATTCATCTTATTTATTCATTTTCCCATGTATCATAAAATTGTAGCCAATCCTAGAATAAACTATTTTTACTCAATAACATATTAAACCCTAAATCAACTTTATATTATCGTATTACAACTGATTCGTATATTAACTTAATCAAACATAAATAAAGTAATCCAATCAAATCTCATTTCCATTTCTCTCTCTCCTATATAATGGGTGTCATTGTAAGTGCTTGTCTCAAAAGTGCGGGAATTTCAACTTTTCGTCATATTTGTGTTTATTGTATATAATAATTGAATGGCCACTATTATTATTAACATATTTTAAATGATATCAATATATTATTATTGCCATTTGAAAGCCAAAACCTGACCTTAGGACCCGTTCTTAGCCCCAAAACATCCTTTTATCTTAAAAATTCAATTGAACAGAACCTTTAGGTTATAATTTATTATTTTAGAAGAGTGCCTCAGAACTGCGCGTTTCAATTTAAATCTAGTAAATGAATATTATTCATACACTAGATTTAAATTGGCACTCGCCGTTCTGAGGCACTTCTCCTATTTTAATTGTGTATCTCTTCCACTTTCTCCTTCCAATTCATCAGAATACAAAATACTTCCTCAAAACTTATTGTATATAGTATCAAATAAATTCAACTTTTACAACAATACTTCTGTGTTGTGAATTCCGGACGCGTTTCAAGGCACTTAGAGTCCCTTTCTCAGCGTACTTTGATTATTTCTTCCTTCATATGAAACAAGTTGGTATACAGAATACAGTTGAATAAAAGTGAGAAATGATTCCACCTACACTAGATTATCAACCATTAGTTCAAGAAGGATGAGATCATTATAACAAACTCTACTTTGATGATACTTTTCTATCCCTCCTAACCTTGGAACATCCACATCCTTCTCACTATACAAGTAATTACCTACTGTTGAAGTTCCATCGAAAAGGAAATCTACTTACTTTTAATATTGACAATCAGTTTGAGACGGATGAGAAAATTGCAGAGAAAATAGAATTCTATGATATTGTTCATTGTTCTATAACTTTTTATTCCTAATCTATTTTTATCACCGTCTCACCACACTTTTCTCCTCATGTTTTTCAATCTCTTCCCTCCATTTTCTTCTTTAAATCTTCATCTCTCTTTTCTTTCTCAAAGATTATCATTTCCACTTTCTCCTCCCCTCTCACACATTATAACTATTTCTCACTTTCTCTTCCTATTAATCATTATCCATCCCTATCTCAGTCACACTTTCTCTGTAACTCTCTTCTACTTTTTTATTTGTCTTACTCTCATCATACTCCTCCCTCTGTCATTCACTCTCACACACTCTCACTCCCTCTCTCTCACTCTCTTTCGCTCTCTTTCTCTTTTACCTATAATGTCCTTCCCCATACCTTTCTCATCAGCTGCTTTGACCAACACGCTTTCCTTTCCGTGTATTATACACCGGTAATCGATTGCAGTGCTCCAGTCCTGGAGAGTCTGTTTTCTGCACAGAGCTGCTCACGTGATACGCCTCAAACTAGCGTTGCATCATTCCTGATACAAAACGTGGCGCTCACTTGACACACGTTGCATCATTCCTGATACAAAACGTGGTACTTAAATTTAATACACTAGTAGTTCTGTGAACAGTAGACCTCACTCAGTATTCTCATCCACAAGTACCTGATTGAAACTATAGACCTTATGGAAATACATCAATAGACTGGCTTCTCCACACACTTGTCAGCTGATTTATGATGAATAATTCTATAGTCCTATTTTTATTCTAATATTGGCGTATGAAGGAGGCTCCTTTTTCCTTTTATATTATCATTGAAATGCAAAATTTCCAAAAACCTTGTATATACGTCGACGAGCAATTAAAAAAGGAACATACCTGTCAAATTTCATGAAAATCTATTACCGCGTTTCGCCGTAAATGCGCAACATATAAACATTCAAAGATTTAAACATCAAGAGAAATGCCAAACCGTCGACTTGAATCTTAGACCTCACTTCGCTCGGTCAATAAACGTTGCATCATCCCAGATACAAAACGTGTCAATCTTATTCTTATGATACACGTTGTAGAGTCCCTGATACAAAACGTGGCCGGCAAGCTAAATTGGCTGCCGATTTTATTCGCATTTGACACGCAATCTCTTGCTGATTGACAACAATGACCTGCTGACTTAGCTGCACGCAAAGGTTATTCAGGCCAATCTGCTGAACAAATAATATCTTTTCTTGACACGTTTATGACAACAGTTCTATTGACTTTTGATTGATATTGTGGCCTCAATCGACGTGCCACTCTTTTGATTGATGAGTATTTATTTGTGTGATTAGATTGATGATTGCATTTGTCATCACTTGGGAGTGATTATATCGAAGAAATGAATATCCATGTACCATTGACTTTAGTCTGGATGGGATTGAGTAGGCTTTCTCATCTTCGAAAGATTTCAACAATTCCCGTCAATAGCCTATCTCCAACATTAATGACAGTCACATATAGGCACACACATGCATGCTGATCATGCGGAGAAATAGAATTCTGAGAAAAACCTTTTGCCTGGTTGCACAAAAGTCTGTTAATTATTGAACATGATTTTTTTATATATTATTTTTTATTAAAATATTTTATTTATTCATTTGTGGATACAATAATTACAGATCTTAAAAATATGATCGGGAAAGAATAACAGGTATTGCCCAAAACTATTCTATTCTCAAAATTTGATACTGAATAACAAGTCCAAAAAATAGGTTATGTTCTTACTGCTGAAAGCTCAAGTCCAATTTTTGTCCAAGAATATAATATATGAGTTGAAAATTTTGAATTTAGAAGGATTAAAACACCAAATTATAGTAAAATAGCACACTCAATTATAATCACCACACATTGAATAAATTAAGATATTTCAGAAAATGTTGAAGCTAAAAAATACACACAAAAATAAACATTGAATGTCACGAGAGCTAATCAGAGAAAAGAGCTTTTCAAAGAAAGGAAAGAAAATTGTTGCGCTGATGAGCTATTGCTCAAAGTAATCACTTGAACAGCCAACTTCTATCATTAGAACTCATGAGTTCAATGCTCACTTCATAATGGTTCAGAACCCGCCAAAAGCTGTGCATTCATCCTTCTATTATAATATTATGATCATTGAAAAAGTTTGGAAGTGGAGATGGTGAACTATACAGTAGTTTAAACTAGTTATAAACTTTAACAACCCTCACCTCTCTTTTTTCCTTCCTCTCCCTCCCCTTCCACCTCCTATTACTCCTCCTTCTCATCACCCTCTTCCTTCTCTTCCACCACGTCCTCCACATACCCCTCCTCCTCCTCCGTCTTCTCCCTTTTCCAACCTATAAACAATATTCTGTATTCTCTCCATCTAATTGATCTCTCCATATCTTTCTACGTTATTCCTCTTCCTTTTTGTTCTTCCCTTTTTGTTTTCTCTCTTCATCTAGTCGACTAGACACTCCATCTATCCTTTCTACATTTAGTACACTAGACAGTGTATTACATCTAGCTCTGCACTATGCAATAGTGGTTTATGATGAGTTATTAGTGCTGGCATATAGGGGTAGCATCCCCTCCCTCACAGACCCCTCCCGAGGGTCACATTGTGATCACTGCTTAATTATTCAGCTCGCTCTACATCATGAATGTTACATCACGCTTCCTGTTCAAGTCCTCGAATGATGTCCGTTGCTGTTACATCGAATGATCTCCATTCTGCATCACATCACAGTATGATTCATGAGGGAACTGTTCAACTGGAGCTCAGTATTATCATAGAGAAAAATGATAGCATGAGAAGATATCCCATGGTGAAGGTCGTTAATGTTTCAAATATTTCAAACCGATTTTTTGTTAACTCAAGCCGATTATTACTATCTATCATTATTACTGTTCTGGCCGGGTGAGAGTGTAAGAATGGCACAGTATGAGAGATTACCAGCATCACATAGCTCCACAATAAAGAACTACTATGACTATTGACTTGTAGAATTATTGAGTTAACAGTGGAATTTTAAACATGAACGCCCTCTATCATGGAATAAGTCTTACGCTATATTTTCTCTATGCCATGATTTTGAAAGCTCCATATATAACATCTAGCCAGAGAAATCATCAACCACTTCCAAGTATAATCTAGGAATTCGATTGAGTGGAGAGAAGTGCTCATCTAAGCTACTGTCTTTGACTGGGGATGGGAAGGAAATAAAGGGATGTATTTACGCTTTAAGACTGGAATTCATACTTCAGAAGAATCTCTTCTGTGCTACACGATATTCTTTTCCTCCTCCTTACCTCTCGTTCTCACTTTTTCCCAAATCATCTGTACCACCAATCTATCACTATAGGCTATATATCAAAATTGAAAATCGACATTATATTATATAGTGTGATCCAGTTACTTATTTTCGAAGTGAAAAATGTTGTGGAGTGAAGTTGACCCTACTTTTAACATTTTATTGGACAAAATTGGAGAACAACGGAAAAAGTTTGAAGCTAGTGCCTGTTTTTTCATTTTGTAATAAGACGTTTTAACCTTCCGGTATAGTGGCGCCCTACTCAATCACACGAGCAGTCACGTGTTGTACTTTTTACAACATCCAATTTTCCTAGTGTTATGTACTCTGTTTACTGTTAAAGCATATTAATTAATTGTATAATTACTTTTCCATCTTCTTCGATTATTTTACACCTATAAATATTTTGATGTTTACCATTTCATAGCCCAATAAGGTACGGTACATCAAGCAATGCCATCAATTCTGTGTTATTGGTTCGTTTACAGTCCCCGTATACAGTCTTTCCCTATCTTATGGACAGTGCGACTTAATGGCACCTAAAGACTGAACCATTGCTCGGTTGATACTGCAACTCAGTGGAGTGATTGGCAGAAAGTTTTGGAATGCATATAGGTGACTCATTCACTGACACCACCCCATTCAATAGTTTTGTGCAGCAAAAAAACTGACACGGTTGTCCTTTTTACAACATCGCGACTGCCGGAAGGTTGAAGGTAGCTTCATAACCCAACCCAACCTAATTCAAAGGTTCCTTCATCATAACCTACCTAACCAAAACTCAAAGTACCTCTATAACCAAAACCAACCCAACCTAATGGTGCATTTATTTATAATCTACCTAACTCAACCTATCGTAACCCAACCTAATCCAAGACACCTCTATATCCTACCTACCTAACCTAACCTAACCTAATGGTACCTTTGTAACGTCTTTGTTACCAGTACTTTGCTCTTTGTGGCTTTCACTACTCCCTTATTCACCTCCACAATATTTCCCATTCTCCTCCCAACTAAACTCACTGTTCACCTTCCCAAAACTTCTCCTCACCCATCTTCCTAACGTTTCATTCTGTCCTTCTCATTCTCCTCCCCAATATTTCTCTCACCCCCTCACCAACCTTCCTACCAAATTTACAACGTATCATCATCCTATTCACAACGTATCAAGTATCACGTAGCTGTGCAACAGAGCAGCTCTGTGCATAAAGTTGGAGACGGCATGCTGGCATGCTGGATGCCTGACTTGTCTGTTGGCCGTGGCTTGCCCAGCAGTCAGAGCTCGGCGAGCTCGCGTGCTCACGCGTGCGTGCGTGTGTGTGTATGAGAGTGCGTGTGTGAATGTGTGCGTGTGAGAGTGCGGAAAACACGTGGATGACGTCAAAGCGTCGGCGAGCCTGGAAAATCGTCGTCACATGGTCAGTGGTCCTGGAAAATTGTGGAGGTTTTCCCAGAGGAAATTTCCACTGAATTATAGAATAGAAACTTTATTTGTCACAAAAATACTATGTTTTTGATGCTATAATTACATGATATTATGATAGTATGTGATACATTCGAAATCAGATTTTCAATTTCAATTTAATTTGCAATTATAATATTTTTGTAGACAAAAATTCCACAATGTAAGTTAGTTTGCACACATTTCATCCATAATCTGATTTCCAATAATTAAAATTTGACTTAGGATTTTTCTGCAATTATTTATTATAAGGCTAATATTTTTGGAGCATGATACTAAGTGTGCATGAAAAAAAGTTCAATATATATGTGATACTTTGGAAACCTGATAGATTTTTCATATTTATTCAAAGCTCAGTTGGAAATATTTCTATCATATTAAAGATTAAGTTGTGATAATGATATTTTGTGAATGATCATCAAACAAATTCCATATGTACTACAAAAGATGTATAAAGTGAGTATTACACAAATTTGTGCAAAAGAGTTTTAAATTTCTGTGTTCAAGTTTAATTTGAAATCTGACTTTCATCTAGCACTTAATTCCCAATTAAAATATATTTTGGGTATGACGCTCCTAAAATAGTGAGCTATAGATGTATAGCAGTTCAAAATGTTGGGCTTGATGTGGAGATACAATGAAGGGCCGTTCTGTAAACATGCTGATCATATGTGGATTCAATCAGAAGATTTTGACTCTGTCAAACAGTACAAACATATACAGTTTACCTCGTAAGGGAAATGTTCTACTCAAGAATGTATCTCGATTGAAAATTATTTTAATGAAAATTGAATTTGGAATTCTCACATTTTGAACATTATACTGAGTGTATCCCAAACACATCTGGAGATTTTGACTGAGATACCGCGATAGAAGTTATATTCAAAGGACATTTTCTGGATGAATTATTGACTCTTCACAATCCCGAGCCTGAACCAACCTCATGAAGCTGATAACACCTTAAACCGCGATTAATACAAGATTTCAATTAGTATTGTGCTACTCAGTGACTATGAGCCAGTATACTCACAGACATATCCACTTCTCCTGTGCTGTAAGATTCACAATTTGATATTCAAGCAGATTATTAGAATATTCGAATATTTATCCAATCTGGAATTTAGATACCAGAATAGCATCGCTAGCTTACAACTGTATTTTTTAAAGACCTTGCAACCGACAATAGTATATATTTTAGCTTGTTGAAGCAGTTACATATTGAGATTGGAAACCTGTAAGTTTTTCAAGTTAATATTCAATCTTTCTGACTCAATGAACGCAATTTACTACAAATTTGAAATTTTTGAGATTTGGGACCTGTGAGTTCTTCAATCGTGAAGAGTAAACATAACCTATTTTTGGATAATTTCCATCTAAATTTGGGAAAGGAGAAATTTGGGCTTTAAGCCTGTTGTTCCTTTCCCAATCATTCAGAGTTGAGAATGTTATTGTGTCTATCAATGTGTAAATAAATAAATACATTTAATATTCGACCTATTCGACCCAATGGAAGCAATTCCCTGAAGAATAAAATGATACTCACATTTGTTTTGGTATAAACTACATTCAATTTGAAAAAGTTTAATACGATAAGAGAGGATTGTGTCAAAAGTATTTTATTCTATACGAACAACTTTGTTCGGGCGTAATAATCACTCCATGGACAACCTATGCATTAAAAGGTTTGGTTGAAGGTGACAAAGACAGACCGCAGAAGGGGTAGATGGGGAGGACAGAAGGTAGAAGAGGAAAATGTTGTGAGGGTAACGAAAGGATGACAAGGTAAAGCAGAAGAAAACGAACGAGAAGGAGAAAAAGAAAGGGGACGAACAGGGAAAGAGCGTGAAAAGTATGCAATCGCTCTTGGATAGGAAACTCACCGGATTCAAATTCTTCATTCATATCTCATCATTATCCCAATCATCATTCTTTCCATCACACACAAGGCTAGGGCTTATCAGTGTGCCTCACTATTCATGTTCACAGAAAAAGGATAAGAAAAAACATAAAGAAGAAGAAGAAGAAGAAGAAGAAGAAGAAGAAAAAGGAAAAGGAATAGAAGAAGAAGAAAAAGAACTGGACATTACTATTGGCAGAAAAAGAGGAGAAGATGAAGCAGAAAAAAGGAGAAGAAGAACTAGTATGGAAGAAAAATAAAATTCTGAAGATATCACCCCATCCCTAATTCTTTTCAAGTAGGTGCTCAAGATGCCTCTCTGCCAATAGCTGAGCTGAGAGCTTTCTTAAGAGCACGGCGTGATCCAATTTGGCCTCATTAGTGTGCTCAAGTGAACAGAAAAAAGCATTCAACTTCAAGAAGCAGCAATCTCCCACTTCAATAGGCGGCTACTCAAGATGGTCAGTTGAAGGCTATCAGGCTGCAGGAGCATTTTCAGAGAAAATTCATCTTTTCAAGTAGGATTGTATGGATCTGCCTTGATAATACAAAATGTCTCGTATATTTTAGTTTTAATTTGAAGGTATAATTCGCCTTATGCTATTGGTTTAGTATGAGTATTGTATAGTCAAGCTTCGATAGGACAAAACTTGTCATATTTTTCAGATTCAATAAGAAGGAAAAATCATTTCTTCGAGGTATTGATGGTGGAGAAGTTTACCACCTTATCTAGGTGTTCTACCTTGCTTGAATACTTGAAGTTATACTCGGCTCTATGGATTTGTATGATACGGAAATCTCCCATTAGAGGTTCAGTCGTACGCCGTTCGCCAAGTTCTAATACCAGTTGTTTTGCAAACTATTTGAACGAGCGTAGCGTGTTCTTACTTGTGACTTTGTTGTCAGTTTTTGGGATTGTGGGTATGTTCAACGATAACTTTCAATTGTTTTCAAAAATCAATTCCAAATTATCTACGAATAATTCTCCGAACCATCATAAATAGATCGAGTTCGTTTGCCGAATAAATTGACTCACTCATTTGTCCTTTTTGAGTATAAAACAGAATAAAATAATTGGATGTGCATGGAAAAAATACGTAGTAATTTATCATTATAAATTATAAAATAGCTGTTAGGGTGATTATTGAAAGCATGGAATCAATCACGAATGACAAATGATTGCATGTAATAATGCACTTGATTCAATTATGTAGAGGAAAAATGGCATAAGCTACATAGCTAATGCTATTACTTTCCTTGCCCTATTACCATAGGTAAGGAAAGTATTGCTTGCCAAAAAAGTTTAAGGTACCCTAATTTCTTGTTTTCTATACGTTTCATTACTTTCCTTGCCCTATCACCGTAGGTAAGGAAAGTGTTGCTTTCCAAAAAAATTTAAGGTACCCCAATTTCATGTTTTTTATACGTTTCAAGGTCCCCTGAGTCCAAAAAAGTGGTTTTTGGGTATTGGTCTGTATGTGTGTGTGTGTGTGTGTGTGTATGAGTGTATGTGCGTGTGTACACGATATCTCATCTCTCAATTAACGGAATGACTTGAAATTTGGAACTTAAGGTCCTTCCCCTATGAGGATCCGACACGAACAATTTCGATCCAATGCAATTCAAGATGGCGGATATAATGGCGAAAATGTTGTCAAAAACAGGGGTTTCCGCGATTTTCTCGAAAACGGCTCCAACGATTTTGATCGAATTTATACCTAAAATAGTCATTGATAAGTTATATCAACTGCCTCAAGTCCCATATCTGTAAAAATTCCAGAAGCTCCGCCCCATCTATGCAAAGTTTGATTTTGGATTTCCAATTATCAGGCTTCAGAAACAATTCAAACAAAAAATTCCAAGTGGAAAAGATTGAGCATGAACATCTCTAAAATTAATGTTTTGTAACATTTTTACCAAAAATAAAAAAAAGCTCGAAATTCGAGAAAATGTGATAATCCAATAATTGAAAACTGTTAGCAACTGTTGATTCTATTAAATGATTCACTATGAAGAGATAGCAGACCTCGTGTGTCTCCAGCGTTATTGTCCTGTCACCAGCTGGCAGATCTTTGAATAGTAGACTTGAGATGCGCGTGTACACTAGCGTCAGGTGATCAATTTTCATAACGGCAAGGAAAGTTGTGTGAGAGCGCCACACCAGATTTTTATACTATGTAGAGAAAAGATAGCATAAGCTACATAGTTAAGTTACTAAATAACATATATGTTACATTCTCTTGACTCTCCAATACTTTTAATAGAACAGCTGACAGAATAACAGCAGCATTTTCTGCATGTTGTCCAAACCTTCGGACTCGCTAGTTATAGTTTGTACTGTACAGTAATGAGTACAGAAGGGGTGGTGGGGAGATGGAGTTTCTTGACAAAAATCCATTACAGAGAAATGCAAAAAATGAAAATTCTAAGCGAATACCTGTAAGTTATCAACATTATCTTGAAAGACATTTTAAAGGATCAGCAACAACTCTCCTTTAATCAACATCAAAGTAGCAAGAAAAGTAGTCGTGAAGAAAAGAGATAACAGAATTAGAAAGAAAAGAGATGAAAAGAGTTGGATAAGTGAGTCTCATCATGCACACTTGTGGCGCTGTTGCCGTTTTCCCAGCACTAGTCGTAAACCCGCTGTTAGCTAAATTAAAAGCCCGGTACACATCATGCAATCCTGAAAAAGAAACAACGCTTAACCTATTCTGGTGAAGTTGTAAAATTTAATTCATGACAGCACGCTCAAGTATATTTGCTGAATTTGCGAGAGTTCTCAGTAGTTCATGTGGAGAGGTTATTGAAAACTTTCAAGTGTGAACTTAGTTTGAAAAATGTTGGTTGATGAGACTGAACTTTACTAAAGCGAAATGATCATCACTTTTATCGTGTTTTGCAATTCTTGATTATTGTATATTTCTCAAGTATATTTTTGTCAAATTTGAAGGAGTTCTCTGTAGTTCCTGTGAAGAGGTTATTAAAAACCTTCAAGTGTGAACTTAGCACGAAAAACTAGTTGATAATACTTGAGATTGACAAAATCGCTTCGGTAAATTCTCTGCTAAATTCTTCATTTTCTTTGATATTCATGTTGGAATCAATCAGTAGGATCAAGGATACACTATTATTCTTCTATGTTGAAATGTAGAATCAATTTTTAAAGCAGAATTGTTAAGATAATTGAGACAAATGTTGTCATAAAATGAAAGATGATATTGTTGTTGTTCTTCTTCTTTTTTACTTTTCTTCTTCGTCATTCTATTGCTAGTTTCTTCTTATTATTGTTAGAAAAAGGCCTTCTTAGAATTCCATCGAACATAATATTATTAGCAAATGTTTAGAAATAGGATCAATTTCATCACTATTGACGAGGTGGAGGGTAAAAATTATCTTACTACTCCATAAGTAATAGAAGCATTCATTTCATCCACCAGTCAATTCCTCTCCACAAGCATTCAAACATCTTGGGATGGATTTTTCATCCGTTCGTCTGCATATGTCCATCTGTAGCTATGTGCATCTTCCTTTATATTAGTCTTGCAACAGTTTTGAATATTTTGAGGAATTGAAGTGAAATTGGCGGCCTTCTTGTGATGGCAATGAAGGGGGCTGCGGAGGAGGGAGGTTGCTGGGGCGAAGGAGAGTGAAGATGGTGGATGATGTCAGGGAGGAGGGAGAACACTTCATGCTGAAGAGGACAGAACAGAGTGGAATGGTGGAGAAGGAATCATGTTTGGACCTGCTCTAGGCCAGAACACTAATGATGATGATGATGAAGAAACTTTCTGTCACCTTTCAGAATCCTACATCATTCCCATTCAATATTGATGTCCAATATCAATGCAGACAAATTTCAATATCGTTATCTATGTATATGGCTTGCAATGATCTGTAATTATTGGAGTAATCAGATACTTACTCACCTTACTGTAACCATTTAGAATCTTATATCATTACCATATCAAATTGAAGTTCAATATCAATGCGGACCAATATAAATATCGTTATCAATGAGACCAGAAATATCGCAATCAGTCTCCACAAAGGGAATAGTCGCAATTCGCTCCAGTGCAATAAAATGCACGGATGTCACTCTGAAGTGTAATAATGGTTTTCCAATGATTGGCTGACTTTTCAAATGAAAAATGATTCATAGATTGCCATGAATTTGATAGCTATATAAAAGCAATCACCAGAGCTAGAGATAGAGGATACACAATGAACATTCGTCATAGAATAATAGTTTATCTCTCCACTCTCTCTGTTACTCTTACTCTCTCTCTCATCCATTCTTTTCCATATGCATCTCACTGTCTCTTTTTATCTTTCACTTTTTTATCCTACTAGCCTATACTGATCTGCTTTCCATTCATCCTGTCAGCCTCTATTTATTTCCTCATATCTCTGTCTCGCTCTGAATCAAACCCCATCTTTTCCATCCTAATCATCTTACTGCTCATCTGTTTCCTCATCCAATCTCATTTTCTGTTAACTGCAAATTAAGTGGATGAAATATATTGCTGAGGGTGAGCTCCAGGCGTGAGCGTGAATAATTAGTAGTATGATAATGAAAGATGATTGGACCTAGCTTCAGGTGAAACTGCAATCTAATGGAAAATACTATATAGGCCCAAATTCAACCTTCTTCTTGTTTTTTGTTCCTACTCTTCCTCCTCCTTCTCCATCATCTTTATTCTTTATCCATTCATGCAATAAGTACATTATCAAAATGACAAGGAGAGGATGAATAAGGTAACCTTGTGCTATTCCTCTCCCAAATTTTAGATAACACATAGTCCGAAATGGGTTAAGTCATGTAGTTCTTCAATTCAAAAAATTCTCAGTCCTCGAGTATTTTCACAAAGTAGATTTTCAAATTTAGATGCTTCAAGACTAAACATAGAAGAAATATTTCACATTATTATAACTAAAATAGGAAATATCATCTTACACACTATCTTATTCGTATTGCACCTCTCTAACGAAAATGATCTGTGGTTTGTAGAAATAGCATAATAATAATATTCGTATGGCTTTTATTGGTGAGGAGTCCCTGAAGGAAGTTCCAACTCGACTGAATATATCATTTAAGCCGTCAATGGGTCTTACGACTGTCATACCTCAGCCGGGACCGACAGTTCAACGTGCCCATCCATCTGAAGAGTATATATATTATTTACTTACTTGTCAAATTTTCAATTTTTTTTTGGTAATGTTTACTTCTTTGGTCTTTTAAAAATCTTTGATTACGGAAAATCTTATGAATCACTTCCATTTATCCTACTAGAGGTCAGTAAAGTCCATCAGACCATAATTGACGATTTCAGAGATTGGTCCAACCTTTCTAATTTCCAGATGACTTTTATCAAGCATCAAATCATAGAATAATGGAAAATGTGGGATGATTTTGGGTGAAGGGGAGCCGCTGCCGCTGTTGTTGTGGGCACAAGTGGTGTTGTATGCAATTTTCAGGTCGGCCAACTGATGAAAATTTAATAGAAAAAGCGTCACTGTTCTCTACTGCACCTGTTATACAGTCAGTCTCACTTCATCTGTCAGTATTGGTTGAACTGGAACAATCACTGAACTCTATAAGGAATGCTGACAGTTTTTAAGTGAATCTCACCATAGCAGCATCACGATAACAGTGTCAGCGTTGGTTGAATGGGAAGCATTGTTGTTATTTATGAAGAATGCTGACAGTTGTAAGTGATTCTCTCACAGGCAGCATCACGATAACAGTTCACCTGCTTGCCTTTTCCTGCCTACTTCTCCAATCTACTCCACTCCTACTCCAATTTTCATGAATTGAGCATCCTCTTCCTCATCTATTTCTCCTCTTCTATCTACATCACCCAGTGTTCTTCCTCGTTCCTCTTCTTCTATCCCCCCTCCTTCTACTAGTCTCATTCTTTTTTTACCATAAAATATTTCGTTATCGTCAACCTACACGTCCTCTCTCTCATTTCTCTTACATGTTCACTCGAACGCCTCCTTTCCTTCTTCATCCTTCACCTTCTCTTTCTCTTCCATCACCTCCTCTTCCTCCCCGTCATCTTCCTTCTTCTACATATCCTGCTCCATATATTGCTTCTCAATTGTTTTTGTTTCATCTTCTGTTCCTGTCCTTTTCTATCTTATTTCCTTCACTTACTCAACCACAACCATCAACTTCTCCTCTTACTCTCCTTTCTTCATATCCTTCTCTTTGCTGCTTTCTCCTGTCCTTTCAACTTCTCCTTTGCGAATTGAGAGCAAAAAGAGAAGTATTAATTGTCGGTAAGGTAGTTGAGAGGTAGGGGGAAAAGATTTGACCAGAGCAATATTCAAGTGAGAGGAAAATGGAAAAACTGAGAATGAAAAAAAATAAAGTACCTAACAAATTTTGGGGTCATACGAGCGACAAAGAAGATGGTGAATTTTTGTCAAGAGAGTGGGAGAAAAATGTGGAGAAGATGACAACTGCAGTTGTGGAAAATAGGGAAGACAATAAGAGATAGAGTGAGAGAGAATGAGTGGAGAGGGATTGAGCCAGCAAAAAAGAGCTTGAGGTAGAAGAATGCTGGAAATTATAATTCCAAATCTGAAGAAAAGAGGAAGTTTCTGAATGTTATGACTTCTGAGCTGGCAACAGAGAAGACGGAAATCTTTATAAGATGATCTCATCTCGTTATCTTTGCCTCAAAATATTTTCCTGCACATCTTTTTCAATTTTTTGTTCCAAATGGAGTTTTAGTTTTGTTATGCAGGTCACAGATTAGCAACCAAGAAGAGTGATTCAAATCAACAATATTCAAGGCACCCTTTCCAGTTTTGGTGATAGTTGGCTATCGGTCAAATTCAATCTCGAAGCAAAATCTTAGCTCAATATTTAATACAAAGTATGAGTTTTGTGTGCGTTCGGTTTTTTCTTGAAAAGAAAAAAAATCCAATATCATATCTTCCATTTATCAATTTCCTGAGTGAATGACTTTCCACAAAATTCGACATTCAAATAAGCAATTTCAAGATTGAAGATTTCTGCACAAATTAATGTTTTATATGTAGGATATTTTTAGAGTGTTGCTTGCATTTGAAATGAATCTCTATTTATTCATTTATTCCATCATGTACAATAATTTTTTTTAATCGTATTAAATGTCAGCTGAGCTTAAGTGTTTACAAGTTTGTGTTTCTTGAATGGTTCCAAATTTTCTTAAATAACTCAATATTATTTGTTGCAAGTGGCAATTGAGTGGAATATATCTAATTTATTTATCAATTTAAGCCATCTAAATTCAAAATTTATTGTTTTAATGTTCATTTGGACTAAAATTTTATAAAATTTGTACACGTGAAATTCTAATCTTATCTTGGACTTTGTCACTTATAAATTTGGAAGAAAAATAGCACAAGACTACCTGATTATTTCATCTCAATGTTATTACATTAGTGTCATTTCCATTGTAAATAAATAGATGAAATAAAAAAAAAAATATTGTACTTCTATGAAAAGGCACGACAGGCTGATACCAAAAACTTTCCCTCCTCAAATCTATACTACAGTCCAAATGTAGGCTCATTTTAAAAATGAAAAATCTGGTGTGGTACACTCACACAACTTTCCTTGCTCATTGAACTGGGAGCCTCATTCTTAAACGACAATAATTTAGAGAAATAATATAATGACGATTGGCGGCAACATAATTATTTGAAACTACGATCAGACTACTGTATATGTGTGTATATAATAATTGTTTTCAGAGTACCTTTTCCTTTGTGTAAATTGTGAAATCCGATGATTTTTTAAAAGTCGTCAAAACAGCTGTTCTACACATGAAATATCTCGACTATGTGTTATTTTTATAGACTGCTCTATCTACCTACCTCATGCACGAGAAGGAGGTTACAAAGTCCATTTCTCAAGAATGGGGTGAGCCCCCCATTAGTTTCCCAGAAAGGAGACTCATGCCAGTTGATGGAGCTGATAAATAACTATACAGAGTATGAATTTGAAATAAATCAGTCGAGTAATTTTTGAGAAAATCGTGAAAAACATGTTTTTTCAGTAATTATCCGCCATTTTTCTCGAGAATATTACGCAGCTCCTGCAATTTTCCTAGAAATGAGACTCATGTCAGTTGATAGGGCTTATAAATAGCTATCCATGGTATAAATTTGAAGAAAATCGTTAGAGCCGTTTTCAAGAAAACCGAGAAAAACATGGTTTTTTAGTAATTATCCGCCATTTTTCTCGAGAATATTACGCAGCTTCTGCAATTTTCCCAGAAATGAGACTCATGTCAGTTGATGAGACTTATAAATAGCTGCTATCCATGGTATAAATTTGAAGAAAATCGTTAGAGCCGTTTTCAAGAAAACCGTGAAAACATGTTTTTTAGTAATTATCCGCCATTTTTCTCGAGAATATTACGCAGCTCCTGCAATTTTCTTAGAAATGAGACTCATGTCAGTTGATAGGGCTTATAAATAGCTATCCATGGTATAAATTTTAAGAAAATCGTTAAAGCTGTTTTCAAGAAAACCGTGAAAAACAGGGTTTTTTAGTGATTATCCGCCATTTTCCCGCCAACTTGAATTGAATTTTATTGAATTTCTTATTGTCGGGTCCTCATGGTATAAGGACCTTAAGTTTAAAATTTCAAGTCAATCGGTTAATTAGTAATGGAGTTATCGTGTTCACAGACATACACACATACACACACACACACATACACACACACACACACACACACACACACACACACACACACACACACACACACACACACACACACACACACATACCAACACCCAAAAATCACGTTTTTTTACTCAGGGGACCTTGAAACGTATAGAAAACTTGAAATTGGGGTACCTTATTTTTTTGGAAAGCAATACTTTCCTTACCTATGGTAGTAGGGCAAGGAAAGTGAAAACATAACAAGCGTACCTATCTTTGTGATAATATAGTGCAAAAAGTGGAGACTCAAAATCCCTTTTCAAACGGGAAATACACTCAACCTAGGTTTGAGATGATGAAAACGAATGAAAGCAAATCAAAATACAATTATGATGGAGCAGATAAAAGAGTAAATCTGGAGTTGCAAAGGATTAAGAGAAGAATCAGAAGAAGAGGCAGAAGGAAGAGAAGAAGTGAAAGAAGAAAAATGAGAAAACAGAAGAAAAGAAAGAAGAATGAAAAGGTGAAGAAGAAGAATGGTGATGGACGAAATTACAACAACTATAGTTTACCAACTCCATTTTAGAACTTTTGCAATATCTGTTGTGAGGATGACCGTTGGTTTACCCCCTCCCAACACAGCCATCAACTCACCCCCACTCCTGCGGGTATTCCAAGAGGGGATGACATAGCTGATTGTGTTCTGGTGGACTTAATCAAAACTTCACTACCAAACCAGCTCTAACTTATAATTACGTCAACATGCTAACTGACTTACAGAACAACTCGATGTAAATATAGCCCATCATGGACGAAAATTTAGCAATTCTCATTTCAAGGGAAATAGAGTTTGGAGTACTCAGAAAACATATTTTATCTTGACCAAGTTTGACTTATGATGCAAGATTTTCGACCAATTTACAACTTCTATTCCACAGGAAATATGGGTTGAAATACCCTCAATGAAGAATACACAGTTTTTAATCAAATTTGTTTCATAATACATGATTTTGAAGCGTTTTGACGGGCTAGAAAAATAATGTGTAGTAAGGAAAATGCATCACTGAACACATTTTTTCTCACCAGCACACCTTTTCTATTTCCAAGACAAACTGACATCAATTCCAAACTGAGAACCAGGTGCTCCACACACTAACACAAACACGTGTGGCCTGAAGATGCCAGCTGATAACAGAATACCCTGGGACTCTTTCAAGATTTGGAGAGAGGGTGAGAGGAATTGCGAGTGTGTAATAGGAGGGAGAGAGAAAGAGGAAATGGGAGAGACAGGAGAGAATGATTGAGTCAAGAGAGGCTTTTTTCTAAAAATAACAGCCTCTAATGGCAAGAAGTAGCAGTTGGCTGAAATAACAGAGCGGTACAAGGCAATAGACTGACACAAATTGTCCTACAACGTCTGCTCTGCGAAGTCCGATTAAATTTATAACTTCGAATTTTTTGTCTTTGGAACGTTTCACGTATATTCTCTTAGAAAGTTGGCTTCTGAAGAGAAAAGTGACTGTTAATTGTATGAGTTCAGATTGAAATAAACAGTGATGAATATTGGAATGTTCATTTAAAATTATGGGTGGATTTTATTTTAGAGAGAATGTCTCTAAGCATAAGAAGCCAAAGGTCTGTAGCACTAAGAATTCAGTGAATTTAATTACCGTAAGATGATGTCAAAAAATGTGATCTTTGATCTTGTTCAGTTGATTTTTAAACGGTTAGATTTGAATCGATTACCGCACTAGCAACTGTAATACATATTACAGATTTAAATATATTGGATAATATCAATCTAGAGTGATTTGATTGAAGATTGAGAATACAGTGCTGAGTATAGAAAAGAATCACGGATTCAAAATATTATTTTTTGAACCAAAACTTCAGATAAGTGCAAATTCGACGCTACATATCAGAGATATAAGATATTGTAGAATCTTGTCATGATTGAAATAAAAAGACAAAATTTTGATCTCTACATAGGATATTGTGATTCCAGCCTATTATCTAATACTATTAATATTGAAGATGAATTATCATAAAACAGTGTCAGTGGAAGTGACCGAATCAGTGATAATATAAAAATCCCATAAGTTGATATGGGATTACTATTTCGGCTGTGCTGAGTGGGGAATAGCCCAATCAGAACTCATGCAAATTATAATTTCACTGTATCTACTATCCCTTACACTGATTATATGTGAGAATATCCAGCTCAAGATATTCTAAATCTCTGAGGACAGGATAATTATTGTATCTTTATTGAAATGTATTATTGTATCCATTAAATTATTGAATGAATTTTGATGTGACAACATGTATGAAGCTCCATTTTCGAAATGTATTTGTGGTTATGCATTGTTGGTAGAAATGTTTCTAGGGCCAGCATCATTTTGGGAAAATCGAGGAAATTATGTGGAGAACGGACAATCTTGGGAAAATCAGGACAGTTCCGGGAAAATCGTTTAAAGGATGAAAAGGAATCACATTTAACTTTCCAATGACTTTCTCCGTTTTCCGTCCGCTATACATGCAAATCAGCCACGGAAAAGTCATATAAACTTGACAACGACCTCCTCATTCCAATTCCAAACTGATCAGCAACTTTGATTGGATCATGAGAAACTTGAATTAGTCCAATAAAGTTTTCCATTGAAAATCTGATGCATCCCAACTTAGTGACTGACTATTCAGTGGAGGTGAATATTTTTTCTAAGGGGTTTATATTCAAAAAATTAACATTAACTTAGTGACTGACTATTCAGTGGAAGTTGTGTTCATTCTTCGTGATCAGGAATAAGTTTTGGATAATTGGACTAAAAAGCAATTGCAATCTCGAATTGACCACTTCAAACGATTTGAGTTTACTGTTAACAAAATAGAACTTCAAATTATCCATCTTATGAATGTATTTCAAACTGGAAAGTACTCAACCATTGCCAGAAGTAAGCTGAACAATATCTATTCTGATCAATCCTTCAAGGGAAAAATTGGAAATTTAAATCCATATAACATAATTTGACTTTAGCCCTGCTTCCAATGGATTCTACGCTGCAGAAAGAAAATACAATTAGTTTTTATGGATGAGTCCACACATTGTCAATATGCCAATGTATCAACCCTTCTATAAGAACTATATAATAATGTTATCATTGTTCTGTACTGTTTAACAACTTGTAAACATTCTCGTAACGAACAATGTTATTTTCTGCTGAGCATAGCCGAATTTAATTAGGGAACAGGACTCTAGTAGGAATATAGGATAATCAATCGTTATGGATATATATCCATATGGCTATTCTCTGGTGGAACGTAAAAAGGTGGAGGATCGTGGAAAATATTGTTTTCAAATAATGAGTTGAGGAAGGGAGAAATTCTTATTAAGAGCTGCATGAAAGATTTTATGATGAATTAAATGGCTGTAGGAGAGAATGAGAAATAGAGAGAGAGAGGGTATGAGGGGCAGAGAGAGAGAGAGAGAGAGAGGTAAATTGAGAGAGGGGTGATCTCATTTCATGTAACTACCGCAGTGTTCTCTCATACACTGCGGATAAAATTTTTTCTTCTAATCCTTCTACTCATTTTATCTCCTTCCACTTTTCTTCTTGATTGACTCCCAGTCTTTTACACATCACCTTCTTACTTCTTTATCGCTCCTTCCTTATCACGCTTCCTTCAACTTTTCTTCTAGAAAAATCCAGATATATAGAAGAAACTACACTATCATCATCTTAGTTTTCTTCTTGTTCTTCTTCTTCTCCTTCTTCTTCTTCTTCTTCTCCTTCTTCTTCTTCTTTTTCTTCTTCTCCTTCTTCCTCTCGACATCTCCTCTCGTACTTCTATTCTCCTCGTATTGCTGACTACTCCTCTCCTCACTACCTCCTTCTTCTTTCCCATGCTTTCCTCTTCCTTGATTCTCCTCCTTTTGCCTCTTTCCCTCTTATGATATATTTCCTCATTCTTCTTGTCCTTTCTCACACCTTCTTTTCGTTTCCTTCTTCATTATCTCGTCCTCTCATCCTCATATTTTCTCTCAAATCTCTTCGATTCCTCTTTCCATACCATTATGTCCTTTTATCACCATCCTTCCTATATTATCTTCTCTCGCCTCATCATATGTACTGGTTTATTCTCCTTTCATCATTTTTCCCTTCCTCGTATAATTCAACTCCTTACCACTTGTTTTCCAATCCATACCAATTCTCCCTCTCTTTTTTCTCCTTCTTGTTTGTCTACTTTTCCCAACTTTTCCATAAACCCTGAATAATGTAATGGATAGATATATTTCCAATTTCACATTGTATGAAGAGCTTATACCCTAGAATACACATACTATATTACTTCAAAGCTTTCAAATAGAATAGTATTTATATGGTATGGTAATATCATTTGATCAATATTGCTGTCATTCCTGTTCCAGTATTCAGGAGGTCTGTTTTTCTTCCTGAATCATTATATCAATATATCGATACGTCATAATACTATAGAAAAAGATAGCAGAAGCTATGTTTTCTTTTGTATTTGATAATCCATGCATAGGCTTACATACAAACTCTTGAATGAAAGTAGTTGTTTGTAATTGAGAATATTTGTAGTCATAACGGCCTGGTTCTCGCCTGACTAGAAGCTGTAATTACATCCTTTAATTGTTATGTTCTTCTATTATTATCCTACTTACGCAGTCGCTCATAACCAACCCGAGATTACACTGATATTCTCTCCATAATAATGTCATACAATAATAGTCAACTATTAATTCCACTGTGTGAATAAATTATAGTAGTTCACTGTATAATAGTTGAATAGCTATGGTGTATAAATGGGAGTGGGTCTGTAGTACATGAAATTTTATGGTTATGTCTCCAATGTGGGTGTAGGGCTGTAGGCTATGGTAGTAATAGAGCTCAATTACTAGTTTTGCCATGCGATATCCTAATCTCAAGTAATTAGACCTCAAATTCAGTCGCGATAGAATCGGCAACGCCGCATTAATAGGAAATTACACGTTTATGGTGTGGTTCATACTGAAATCACAAGATTTCGCAGATCTCCG
Organism: Nilaparvata lugens; assembly: GCF_014356525.2. Lineage (NCBI taxonomy): Eukaryota > Metazoa > Arthropoda > Insecta > Hemiptera > Delphacidae > Nilaparvata > Nilaparvata lugens. Next base: position 17,911,883 of record NC_052515.1, read on the forward strand.
AAAATAATAGATAATTGTTACAACTCTCATATCATCTGAAAATAGAATTATTATTGAACATGTATAGGTCTTCCTTGAGGCAAGGATCAAGGATAAATTATTACGATTCAACCATACATCGCACGGTAATAAATAATAATATTTTTCAAATCGTAAGAACTATATCACTATATACATCCCTCATAAATGAGATTGGATTATAGTTTCGGATGATAATTATTAAATTATTGAGGAATAACTATGTCTAATTCCATTTAATGAGAGTATTGTATGGAATGCGTTCAATTTGTAGTCGCTCTTCTCGATTCTATCATAGATATTGAATTTGAAAATGATTAGGATGATGTACATAGGATGATGATACAGTACATAGTTCATAGAACGTGATAAAAATGTAAATTATTCTTCTGAAAAGTTCCTTTAGTATCTTGTTCAGGGTTGAATGAGAAAGCTGATAGAAATTGTATTCATTGAAACATTTTTGGGAAATACTATTGCAAAACTGATGACATCAACATAAAGTGGATCTTGAATGGAACCAACTTGGAATTGTCAAAACAATTGTTCGTTTAAAACAATCTGAGATACTTGTTTCGGTTGTTACACGATTATGAATCTCTATTAGACTAAAATCTTGAGCATCAAGCAGCAGAATATCTAGTGAGGATGAAGCCATATCATTGACCGGTGATTGTCGACCAATGAAGGATGAAGATTGAGCTCTGTCATTGGCCGAGACAAGACACGCCTACAGTTTTTCTGAAATATTCAAGAGAGCCAATAATCAACAACGAAGAAAGAATCGATTGGGGAAGAGTGAGAATGAAAAACTAGAATATTTTAAAGCCAGTAAGCACGAAGATCAAAATAATAACAAATAATAAAAGAACGAAGATAGAAAATTGATTTTGGTGCATTTCTATGGGAAAATAATGTTCTTCAACAACACAGAGTAGAACACGAGAATCAATATTATTGAATAATTGAAATTGAGAGATGAGTAAGGAATGTTTTTGTTCCAAGGATAAGTAGAGAAATAGATACTTGTGATCTATCTGAAAACAACTGATTCCAACAATCCAAAATTAAAATTATACTAATATTCATATAACTTGGAATATCGAAATAAATTTCACGGAATTTCTGAAATAAATTTCAGAAAACGTATGCACTTTTCTGAACTAATCTGAATCAAAGAATTCAAATGCGAACCAGAAAATCAACGACTATAAATTTAGAAACTTTGCTCGTAAATAATTTACTCAAATACTAGAAACTTATGGAAGTTGAATTTATGACTGTGGGACGGTCAAATTAGTTCAGGCACGTGGCTTTGAATAATTATTTTCGGAAAAACTTTCCAACATAGTGGTGAGTCGAACAAAAGTTAAAATCCATTTTCATTCCCTCAAAGAGCTCTAGAACCAAGCATAGTTCATTTTTCTGCTTTGTTACAACATCATATAGTTTTATTCATATGGAACGTAAAGATAGAAATTCTTACATAATATGACACAAAGTAGTGTTTCTAAAGAAATGACATAATTTGGAATAGCATTATTCATTATAGATAAGCGCTTCTCAAATCACCTACTAAATACTCTCGGAATTAGACTAACAATGTAATGATAATCACAAAAATACTAAATAACATCAGCATAATATCACATACTAAAAAATACTAAATGCCATCAGCATGATATCACATACTAGAAAATGCTTATATTATTGAGTGTAATAATTTCAAAAAGTACTACATTTCTAGAAATGCATCATTCATGTTCAACATGACCTTCATTAGGTTCAGAGACAATAATGAACAACTCTATGATTCATCAAGATGTGTGAAAGGTGGTTTCTGTCTCTGTCACTGAAATAACACATTAAATAAATTACTCAGTTTGTTTTTCCAATATCAATTTTGGTAAAAGCGGAAAATTGAGATATTGATATTATACCATCCTCTTTCTCTCTTTATTGTGACCAGATTTCAGTTGCTCCAGTTTCAAAGAATGCACTCTTTCTCTTCAATTATTATTGGAAGGTTAATAGGTTATTTATTAGCTCTTATGTTTTTCTCTTCTATCCTCGGCCTCTATATTTATTTCTTTTTGTCCTCATCTATCATTGTGTGTTTTGTTTTCAATTTTCAACCTGCATGTCGTCTGTTCATCTCATCAAGGACTTTACAAGCATCATTATTTAGTATGTACTTTGCAGAAATTGAGTATTTTGTGAGTAATCTTGTATTTAATTCATTGATGTGGTTTTTCAAGATTTCTTGATTTTAAATAAGTTTTCAGCTACAACAAAGGGGCATGAACAAAACACTATTGGTTCATACTGGCTTGTTCACACATTATTATAGTCTGTCAATGTGTAAACACTCTCAACAAGTACTCATACAAGTAATGTAACCCTTCCTATACGAATAACCCTTTTTATAATACATTTTTAATTTCAATTGGATCATTCATTCTGAAACACTCAGCGTACAACACTATGGTTTTATATGAGAGCTCAGAACTATACCTCACACACTCTATAATAGAGAGGACTACTATTTTTGAAACAATTAGCAACCCTTGCAAACAATAACTAGTCTAAGCTCCATATAAATAGCTGTAATAGGTCTCCTGACAGTCAGCTCCATAAATCTCCAGCCATATTCTCCATTTAATGGACCATTTAATGGATAGAGTGTGGATGTTTGCTTGCCAAGACTCACGCCATATTATATTATGAAAGCCATATTATCATTACTCACCATGCTATCGCCGCCACTGTACAGGACAGTATATCTATATACTACCGCTATACAAGAATCTATAACTAAGGATGTATATCTATACTCCAAATGTACAAGAATGTGAGCATTGTTAGGAATGATTTATGAAGTGGACCAATAAAGAACAAAGTGTTTCGCAGTTGGTTTGCGATTTGAATTTATCTTTTCCTCCGGATTTGCTTGATTTAATCTCTTGTCATTTTTAAAATTTTTTGATCGCTCTCTCTTCAGAATTCCTTTGATAGCTCATTTTCCTGTGACTCGCTATCACCAGTTGATTTTTTAGGTGTTCTTATTCAGCATTTCTCTCATCATGATTCGATAATCTTTCTGATTCTTCTTGAAATTCCTCATCATTTTCTACTTCTCAAACCACTAACCTGTTTTTAGTAATGGGGCTTCCTTGTTATTGAAATGAATAAATGAGCGAATGAATAAATAGTTTTTCCAATCATTTCTGTTTTCGAACACTAGTTTACTAGTTCAAATAATTGAATTTCTATTCTTGCTGCTCTTACCTGGATGTTAAAAATATTTGAGTTTATCTGCTCTTATCTGGAATTAATTCATAACGGTCGAAAATCTTTGAGATTTCTCTCAACTGAAATATTTTATCACATACATCCTTTTTCTTTAATAATTTTCCCCTGTTCTCATTTTTCTCCCCATCCTAGTCAAATTCAACACATTTTTTCTATAGTGTATCTTCCTCCATTGTGAAGTGGATATAGAATATACTGTGAAGGTAGAAAGGATCAACGATGAGACGTTGAATGAAAAAAGTGGCGAAAAATGTTGAGAAGAAAAGAATGTTGAAGGGTTTCCTCAACTCGCTTTTTCCGACAAGTTCTGAAAAGAATAGAAAGAGAATGTGAACGAGGAAGCAGTGGAATTTCGAAAGACCTGAGATTCAAGTTTAATCCCTCTTCCAAGTTCAACGCCTTCTCAATATGCTGTTGTCAAACATTTTCAAATTCTGGTTGAGATTTCTTGTCGAATTAGTTTGTTTCTTTGAGAAAATTGTATAATGGTTTGAGAATGACATCATTCTGATTTGAGATTAGTACATACCAAGATCAACAATGGAAAGTTGGTTGTAGCTGATTCCTGATGATAAATTGTACCTATAATGAAGGGATAATTCGTGAAGGAGAAAGAAAAGATGGATTCGGAGGAGAGGGAGGATGAGGAGGAGGTGAGATGAATAGGTAGATAGATAAATAGTTGATTGCTTCGAAGAGGAGAAGATAATGATGAGAGAAAGGGGAAGATGGAGAGAGAAAGAAGGAGAAGAAGAAGAGAAGAAGAAGAAAAAAAAGAAAAGGAATAAAAGAAAATATGCCAGGGAGTCTAAACCTCTGGGAAATCAAATCTTGGTTACTTTCCCGATTTTCCGAAGCCCTATTATAAAAGGAGTAGAAGTTTCGGGTTGAAGAAAGTATCTTATGATGTCAAAAGAATGTATTAATTGGGCTCCCGAGACTCTTTGCTGTATTTGATAAATCTTCTTTGATAGCTTTCAAGCGCAAGTAGAATAGAATAGAATAGAATAGAAAATATATTTATTGATACAAGAAAAAACATAACATGACACTCAATCAATAATAATTTGATGATTACACAAATATATATATTATGACATGACCTGTTGGTCGTCTGCCAAGTTGAGCTATTTTATTGATTTAAAATTTACATGCAAGTATTTGAAATTGAATTTTATCCAATTGAAAAATTCCAAATTTTAAACAATTTTGGAATCAATCAACCAAAGAGATCATGGCAACAAAAGTAATACATATGAAATTACATTATACTACATATGCAGGAGTAAAAAAAGAAAAGCAGTGAAACCATCAAGTATTATATTCCTGTATTAGCATTTTTCTGTAAGCCCAAGCATTCCTCACAAAACCTATCAGCGCCCTCCAATCACTACCATTCAAAAACCCTACCACCTGATCCTCTGATAGCTCTCTATCGCCTAAATGCGCTCCTCTTATCTCTGCTAGTACTGGACACCTTCCGATAAAATGCATTGTATCCTCCCTTTCCCTCCTATTGCATAACGTACATATGGTCTGAATTCCCTCTCTTCCCACACTACTATTCAAGTACCATAGACCTCCCCTTGATCTGAATATGATTGACTTCTCATTGCGGGTGAGATTGGCTCCTATATAATTATTGTGTTCGGTGATTGGGTTCAAACGTGAATAGACAGTATAATTTACAGATTGCCTTGCTCTTTCTCTCCATTTCTCTCTACATTCGTTTTTTATACATTCATTAATATTATTCAAACTTTGCCTTAGTACATCCCGCATTCCTTCCTCCCATCTTGGCAATTCAATGTTATATTTTTCAGCCTGCTCTTTCCACACTTTATACCATCCTACTTTCTGTTCAAACATTTTCTGTGCAAGTTTTCGTGGCAGCCTGTTTGGTCGCAAAGAAAGGGTTCTTATAATATAGCTGTAATGCATCTCAAACAAATAATGGTGTAAATTATACTTATTGACTTCCAAATAGATGATATAATTGGGTGTTGATTGCGGTAACGAAAATAATTTCTTGATAAAGGCTCTGTGCAACCGTTCTATTTCTTCAAATTGCTTATATCCCCACACCTGACCACCATAGCTCACAACAGCTCTTACAACCGCATCAAAAATTACCCACTTACTCTCGATGTTAGATTTACTCTCTCTCTTAGTACACATTATTCAATGCAAACTTTGCCACTGACACTCTCTCTCTGACATGCTCACTGAACGCCAACTGAGGAGTGAATGTTACGCCTAGATATTTGTACTTGTTTACTCCGATCCGCTCTTCCCCCAGTACCACCTCTCATGATGGGCCAGTCTCCCTCCCCTTCTCATCACCATTATCTTAGTTTTGTCGGTATTGATTGTAAGTCCCCACGTCTCACAGTAATGTTTCAAACATATTATCATTTTTTGTAATGCTTTCGGCGTGGATGCAATCAGAATCAAATCATCGGCATACATAAGTCCTTTAATATTCAACTCGTCCACCCATATCCCTTCTTCCATATTATCAAAAATATCATTAATAAACAGGGTGAATAAAATCGGGGACAACAAGCAGCCTTGTTTTAATCCGTTCTCTGTATAGAATGCATTACTCAGCCCATCCTTCTTATTTTGACTATTTTTACACCAAACAAACGCCCGTGTATTCTCATATAATTTCTGGACAATTCTCACAAATTTGCTAGACAACCCAATCTGAAACAACTTATAAATTAAAGCATTACGATCTACTTTATCGAAAGCGGCCTTGAAGTCAACATACAAACAATAAACTCTATCTTTCCTTCTCCTCAGTTTCAAATTGATGATGCTGTATAAACTGAATATATTATCCACTGTACTGTATCCTTTCCAAATCCCGCCTGTTCCTCATTTATTACTTCATTTTTCTCTACCCATTCGTTTAATCTATTCAGAAAAATTCCTGCGAAAATTTTTGCAAATGCATTGATGAATTGTATGCCTCTGTAATTAGCAACTTCATTCAAATCACCTTTTTTATGAATTGGGAAGATAACCGCTTCCGAAAAATTGTCAGGCACCAATCCTGTATCATAAATATAATTATAAAAATTGAGCAGCAAATTTAAGAATTGATCTGGAGCTGATTTGGAAAATTCTGCCGGTATGCCGTCAGTGCCCGGAGGTTTATTACATTTTGCCTTTTTCAATACCAAATTCAGTTCTTCTTTCGTTATTTTTGCATCTAGTTTTTCGTCCTCTATGAACGGTATGGCATATGCTATTTATCTGCCTCAACTTCAACGGAAAGTAAGTTTTTAAAATGTTTGACCCAGCTTCCAATATCTATCTGGCCTGTACACTTGAAGGATGTTCTTTTAAACTTTTTCACCGAGTCCCAAAACTGTTTCGAGTCGCGCACATTTTCTAAGCATTTTCTAATATTATCATAATACTCGGCTTTTTTAGTTTTACACAACTGAATGTACTTTTTGTTCTCCTCTGCATAGATTTGTCTAGCTTGCTGACTATTCACCCTCCTAAAAAGTCTAAGACAGGCAAAACTTCTTTTTCTCGCTTTATCACATTCCCAATCAAACCATATCTGTTTCGCATGTTTATTTTCTCTCTTAGAAATTCTTGCATTGTTACCCGCTGCTTCATAAACGATATTGATAATCTTTTCTGCGGCAAGTAAAATATATATTTCCAATTATCACAGTATACTTTAAGTGAAAGTATAAGTTTAACTGGTAGCTATTTTTTCTAAACATTGAATCTATTTAGATTATTATACATAATCTAAATAGATTATTTATTTATTTAATAAATAAATGATCTATTTATTTATTTATATAATGAAATATAATTATTGAATCTATCAAATGAAAGTAGCAAATAGGCAACATCGCAAATGTCAAACAAGTTTCCATTACCTCAAACAAATTTTTAAATTTTTTTCCAGTTATTATGGTCATGTTCACATATCTAACACTTATAAAAACCTGCAATTTCACAACGAAATTGCACTCCCGGTTTTGAAGTGCACAAGGTAACAATAATTTATTAGAAGCACAGTATCATAGATCGTGTAGCACTGCCAACATACATGGAGAATTCATTTCAGATGGATAGAGCAATTGAATTATGCTGGCAGGTCATACGTCACTGCTATGTGGCTAAATACCCTCACAGCCCAACAGGATTGTGCTAGAGGCATACAACACAATAATATGCTCGACATAGATATATTGTGGTCAGTACAGGATACAGATGTACAGAACATACGTATCTGTAGCTGTGGTCAGTTGTGCTTTCAAATTTCGATTCTATCGTCCCTTTCACTCCTCCTCCCTCTTACTCCTTCTCCTCCTTCTCCTCCTTCTCCTCCTTCTCCTCCTTCTCCTCCTTCTCCTCCTTCTCCTCCTTCTCCTCCTTCTCCTCCTTCTCCTCCTTCTCCTCCTTCTCCTCCTTCTCCTCCTTCTCCTCTTCTCCTCCTTCTCCTCCTTCTCCTCCTTCTCCTCCTTCTCCTCCTTCTCCTCCTTCTCCTCCTTCTCCTTCTCCTCCTCCTCCTCCTCCTCCTTCTTCTCCTTCTCCTTCCTCTCCTTCCTCTACTTCTTGACCATCCCTACCACTCTCCTTTTCTCTATCACCCTCTATATCCCTCTTTACCTCCTCTAGTCCTTCTCCATCTTATTTTTCCATTACTAATCCTACTACAACTCAACCTCCTCCTTCTCCTCCTTATTCTACTCCCCTCCTTATTGTATTATTCCTCCTTTTCGTCATACTGCAACTATTCATACTGGTCCTCCTACTTCTCTTTCTACATATACCCTTCCTCCTCATCCTCCTGATGCGTTTTCCCCTCCTTCTTATCTCCATTCACCTACTTTCCCTCATATCTATCATCTTTATTCTTCTCATTCTCCGATTCTTTCTAATTCCACAACTTTTCCACACCTTGTCATGCTACTCTTCCACTACCTCCACATTATTCTGTCCATATCCTTCTCTTTCATCCGCACCTTGTTCCACACTTTCTTTTCCACCTTCTTTATTCTCTTTCCTTCACCTTCTCCTTTCCCCAATTTTTCTCCTCCTCCTTCCTATTCTCATCCTCCAACAATTCATCATTCTCTTCCATTACCTCTTTTTCCTCTTCTTCTCCTTTCTGTACTTCTTCTTCCTCACCCACCTCTCTCACACCACCTCCATCTTCTCTCCACTTTCTCTTCATTTTCCTTGCCTCCTCCCCTCCAACTCACCCAACCGCCTCTCCCTTCTCCCAGAGGAAACCCCTACTCAACATTGTGACAATTCTAAACCAATGTCTGCAAGTGATATACATATATCTATCATTACGCTTGGGTGCTTATACAGGTATCCTGCAACACATTCACTTCAAACTGTCACCATTGTTTGTTCGAGAAGCATAGCCGTTATTCATGGAGTACACTGACAATTCGTAGTGAATCTCGTAGTAGATCCTTCCCTCCCTCCCATGAATACCTGGGTTGACATTTACCCACCCCGTAACCCCCTTGAACCCCTAAACCCTTCCACCCCCAAAACGACAGAGCGATATCATGAACAGCGGTCGGGTGTGTGGTTATTATGGGTCAGTTCTGTGGTTAGAATCATCATAGGTAACAAAGGAAAATGGTAGAACATTGTAATACAAGCGGAAAATGTGATGCTATGTGAGATTCACGTTATAGATATAGTCGGTGGAAATTATAAGAAAGTCACGGAGACCGTAATAATATTGAGTTCATATCGTTATATTATTCACATTAAGTCAGTGCTGAAGTTTAGCTCTTTTGAATGTACAGTTTTTTTTTTACATTTATTTATTTTATTTATTTATTGAAAATGCAGATGACACTAATGTAATAATAACATCGAAAGATAAAATAATAAGGTAGTCCTTATTTGAAATAGAATAACTTATGCTGAGTCAGATCATGTTTTATGAATAACTAGTTAATGAATAAAGTATGAATGAAATAGTTTGAATAAATGGTAATGCTATCTCGAGTCTCTTTGACGCAACAAATTGGGTTCCAGTGAACATTCTAAGAATTTAAAACACCTTCCCTCCGTCTCCCTTTATTAACTCATCCTTCTCTTCTCCTTTTCCGTACACTTCCTCTTCTTCCTCTTCTTCCTCCTCGTCCACCTCTTTCTATTCTATATTATCTATCTTTACAGACTAGAGATAACTATAGATATGATACTATAGATAACTATATATACCAGTTAGAATATTGCATTGAGCAGACAATTCCCCCCCCCCCCCCCCAAGCGGGGCTATGCGCTTCGTTAGAGATTCTTCTTTCAATTTAGAGTTAGATGTGCCACATTTTCCACAAAACCTTTAATAGTCCAATTCTATTCAATCGGAACTAAATCCAGTTGAATTTGATATCAACAATTGAAATATTTCAAATTCATATTTCTCATAATTATACCATCACCTATTTTCCGTCTCGTATATTTCCCATTTTCAAATCAGATCGTTTATTGCATAGAAAATACATTTCAGATCCCCTTTTTTGTTATAAAGCTTCCCTTCATTGGTATAGACCTACCTGGCTTTCATCTGATATCTCGATTATCTTTAATCTATTATCTCAAACATCTACTTTAGATACTTTTCATCTATTAAGATTCCAACATGTACTCCATTCAACTTCCTCCGTATGTATGTAATCGGAAGGATATACAATAATAACAAGATTAATATTATTATCGCAGAGTGAACTAAAAAAAAAGGAAAAAATAATCATATAATATTATCAAATGCACACTATGTTGAATTCATTAGATAGTTCGCTATATAGTTGGATCTTATAAACTTGTGGTTTGGAATAATCACCCAAAAAATCCAATCAAATTCAATGAAATTCAATTATTCTGAATGAGTAAACATTATTCTCATCAATTTGAATGAATTATTTGGATAGTGATATCTGAATTATGTACATGATATGCGGGTAGTTGCAGAAAGCTAATCAAAACGAATACGGGTAGTTATACCAATAAATTTATTGTGTCTGGAGTGTTCGAATCAATTTATATGATGATCTGATCTTGAAACTTCTTGATAACTTAATTGCAATCCATTTCCAATTCTCATTTTTATTTTTAATTATGATATCTAGTAGCCCGGCTGGCTCTGCCCTGAAATTTCATTATTACACTATCAATTCATCCCATTTCCATCCTTTTCACCTTCTTTTGTCTTTTCAGCTGTATTTTTATATATTCATATTGATTTTCCAATTTTATTTGTACATTTCTATGAACTCTCTTATCGATCATATTTAACGGATGAAAACGGTACTTCTCCTTTCTCCTTCTTCGTTTTCATATATTTGTTTTTTCTTCTTTCTCTCCCTCTTTTTCTTTCTCTTATCATCTCTGAATCTTGGACTGATACTCTTTCTTCGACTAAATTAACTCATAAATAATTAGATGTAATCGATCTATTCATAATGCATAAAATACACATCACTCCCACTTCTAAAATAAACTTGAAAAAATGTATAATTATGCTCCTTCCACTAGAGCACAGTTCAGAGATCATATGAATAAAGTTCATCTCCGAATCCTTTCACGAGACTAGTATTCAGAGTTCATATAAAAAGGCTACAGTTCATCTCAGTTTCAGACAGACACTGTGAACGATCTCAACACTGAAATTGTTCTTTTGCCATGATATGGGTAGAATATGCCAGAGTGCAGCTCGATTGAACTTTGGTAGGGATTTCAGTTGGTTTTCAATGAGCTGCTGCAATCGATAGCCTCGGTCATTGGAGGCTCCAGTAATCCTGTATCCTATATCGGTTGAGGCATTAAGCTCCCTCCGCTTGCTAAGCCTCCAATGAGTATGCACTTAGTGATACAAATATACCCACATATGCTAAATTCAGTCAACCGTGCAAATCCTTTGTGTCAACTGCTTTTCAGTTGAATTCATTCGTTGTATGCAAAGAAGGTTATTGATGTCTCATTTTTCTTCAACCTGGTCATTCGTGTCAACTGCTTTTAAGTTGAATTTATTAGTTGGTTTTTGACGTCTCATTTCATGCATTATCATTCACCAGACGATCTTAGAACAGAAATCATAAATGAAAATTGAATTCAATTCAATTCTTTAATGTAAAATATTATCATTTTCCATTAGACAACCTTCATACAACCCAGAGATGTAAATATTGCATTAGATTCAATTCAATCATGAACAATATTATCAGACTTATATAAATATGCACAACAGACTAATGCTCAAATATATTCAACATGAAATAATAGAATTCAGAAATGATTTTTGTGAAGTGCTTCCAGTTGGGCTAGTTCGTTGTATGTGCAGAAGTTCATTGGTAGGGCTATTGTCCTAGTTGTGGATATGTTCCTCTCCACCATGAAGCCATTCACACACACATCGATTTTTGGACGTTCGATTTTTTGCCATCCTTATGAATTTTACCAGATTAAACGGAACTTGACAAACATCATCTGTTAAATAATAATAATTATCTGAATAATAATTCATCTGTTGAATCTGATAGAATACATGAGGGCGACAAAAAATCGTAAGTGAAAAAATCTATGTTCGTGTAACTGGCTTAACTGATTAACACACATGTCGATTTTTGGAGGTAAGATTTTTGCCGTCCCAATTAATTTTTCCAGATTAAATAGAACTTCGCAGACACATCATCACATCATATGTTTGCCAAGATATCTTTAATTTGATACAACTCATAGAAGGACGAAAAAAATTGTACATCCAAAAATCGACATGAGTGTAACCAGACTACGTTCTTCATACGACCACATACGAGCACGTCTGTGCTACAACTCTGGGATGAATTCAGAAATGAATACTATGGAGTGCTTTTGAGTTGCATTATTTATTGTATGTGCAAAAGTTCATTGTCCTATCTGATATGTTCCCGTCCACCAGAAGTCTCTCATAAAACTCAGGAATGGATTCAATAAATCTAGACACACATCCATTTTTGGATGTAGGATTTTTTGCCATCCTTATAAATTTTATAAAATATAACTTGGCAAACAGATGATGTATTCATGTGTTTGCCAAGTTCTATTTGATTCGGTGGATCTCCTAAGGACGCAAAAAACCGAGCATCCAAAAATCTATGTGTTGTGATGTACCAATGATTGTACAGTCCTCAAACTACACAATAAATTCATTCATAGGCCAGTATGAGAACGAAATAATTTCTATCACAGTAAAAGCAATACAATCTTATCTGAGGTAGATAGACGACTGTTATCTAACCTACAAAGTAGGAAATGAATAAATCAGTAATTGTATACCTTTCAACAATTTATTTATTTATTTATTTATTCATATGCAAATACAATTCAGGTAAAAACAACAGGCATTTGCCCAAAACTGCTTCAGACCTTAATTTGGAATACACAGTCTAAAGGTTATGCTACTTACGTAACTTAAATGATAATTTGTACACAATTTTAAGTCCAAAAAATGTATCTACTACAATTTTGAATCTATTAGATTGATCAATTTCCAAATACGAATCCAAACAAAACTCTTCCTTCACAATTAATTGCAAAAAAATATTGAAAATTCCACTCAAATCCACAAACTCATGTAAACATCAAAACATATGTTACAATTCATGAATCTAATAGTTTTATTATAAGAAATATTCTTTTTATCACATGAGATTATCAAGTTGAATATGAAAGATATTGGGAACAATAAGGGTGATACAAATACATAGAATATCCCACTGTTAAAGAAACATAAAGCTTATAGAAAAACAATAATTATTCTGAAGATTCTACTTGAAATAGTTGTAATACAGGCCTCAAGAGTAACGTGAATTTTAAGATATATACTTTATATATATATTTTCTTAGTGTTCATCTTTTTCTACTGTAGCTCAGCTGCGATTACTCAGGTTGGGTTGGGACATAGTGGATTAGTGGACCTCCCAAGTACAAGACTAATGAGCTGTGTGGCTGAGATATGAGAAATGCACATACCACAGAACGGCTTCTCAAGTCAAGCCGATTTTGGATTTCAATGGCTCTGAATCAATCGGTTTCTTATGGCTTTAGAAAAGAGGTTGTTTCCCATCAATTAGGCTTATTTGTCAATGGAAAAAGCCATATATGTTTGTATGTTTATGGATTGGATCAGTAAAATTATATTTGAAGGTTAGTTTTGAAACAAAAACATAGCCCTAAAACAGACCAAGGCTAACTCGTTAACAAGTAGCAAATTGAGAAGGCAGTTCGACTAATAATCAATCATAAAAATTATATATTATTAACTTTTTCATTTTTTATACTTTCATTTCTATGCCAAATAGGCCTGAATATTTATTTATTGAACTATCATAAAAATATACTTGTTAAAAATATGTAGACAAATTAGATTAGCCATATATGACGATTGAGGGTCGATATTCTAGCATATAAAAAACCATATAAACAAAAAAAAGGAAGAAATATTTATTTATTATTGTGTTCGTTATTGTTATAAGCATATATATTCTTATATTATGTCTACTTTATGTTATAAAAGAATGTCTATGTTCTATAATCATTAGCTATTCATCGAAGCCAATTTTGAATGCATATCATCATAGACGAATTCTATTATTTATTTGTGTATTATTATAATTATAAAAACTAAATGATAATTTGGAACAACTTAAAATCAGGAATTTCGCCCTATTTAAAAGCTTTAAAGTTGGACACAGTGACACCACCCATTCAGCGTATTCGTTACGTCACAGAATCGGACCAATCCCGAATTAATATGTAAATTTGGCGAGATAAAATTTGAAGAAGAAACTCAAGTGAAAATGAGAAGAGGAAGACTCGAGGCCATTTTGCAAGGATCATCGGTAGGATGCAGACCTAGTCCACGTACCTAATTGTTCAAAAGCTTTAATTTCTGTTTAATGTAATTCAATCTTCGTTTTTCTGTTTTAAAAAAAGTTGTTCCAAAGTTCCTATAATAATTGTGATACTAAGATTTTAAATTTCATTTAAATAAACCCCGAAATTATATTAGTGAAGTCTGTTCAACATTTTTCGCCACGTGGAAGGATCCAGCCGGAACTATATATTCTACGGCCGAATATATTTCGAAAACCAAAAAACGGAAACAAAAGTCTACGTAAGTTATTCGAATATATAAAAGGGGATCCCCATAAATCTGCGAAAATTGTACAGCGTATAAATTCGTCCATTTGAGAAGGTCATGACTATAGTATTAAGGGTACAAAAGTTATCATAATTAATTTTCTTAGTGTTAAATAAATTTAAATATCCAAGCTGTACTTAGTCAAAAGGTCTATTTTCCTTAGGCGAAACCACACCCTGAGAATAATTTTAATTATTAATTTGTTCTATTCTCTGAATCACCATTCTATATTAACTTGTTTTTTCTTGTTTAACTAGTTCAGTTTATGACCAAGGGCTATTATCCATTTTATTTTGTTTAATCAAAGAGTACCGAACTTTTTATATAATATCTATAATTTAAAGATTCAAATCTGCTGTCAACCAATATTCGTTCTGTATCTATTGAAAGTCATAATTTGTATAATCTGTTCATTAATTATTCAATATTTGCTGTAACAGTTTACCTCTCAGAATATATCCATATTACCATTTTGTTAAACTGGGTTTACTTCATTATACCTCCAAATTCGTTCTTTCTCGACTGACACATATTGATCATTCAGGACACATCCTGTTTTGCAATAGTCAGACATTAGCGAGTATAGTATCTATCATTAGACTATTATTTCTTCTGGTGGTAAATGGTGGTCGATTTTCTTATCAAGTAATAAATCTTTTTATTGGGAATATCTCGCAGAGTCAAATAATAAATCGACTCTCACTAACCTACTACACCGAGGTGAAGTGAATCCTGCATTATTAGCCGATCAACGTCGCAAAGAGAGGTAGTAGATCGTATAGACAACATTAGAATTAAACTCGGTACTCGAAATATTTACTATTTTGGTTCAGCACTTTGCCTTCATACAACCTATAGTACTTATCAGAGGCCTGGTTCGCATGGATTTGCCATTCTGTCTGTTGTTTCATGCGGTCTAATATCTTTCCAAATTACGGCACAATTATTGGATTCTGGATATATTAGTCATCATTTGGAGAAAAGGTTCACTCCAAAATTACTATCTCTGTCTGATCCTAGTGACAGCATAATTTACACTCAGCAGGTTCAAGTTGAACTGCATTTTATTATTAAATTGAATTTAATTCCATCTCACTATATTATAACCACCTACAGCGTTAAGTTAGAAATTCAGATCCCTTACTTCGGCTACCTTTGTAGACCGCCAAACCCTCTATTGAGCAAATTAACTTTTTCAGTCTGTTCCATCCATACACCAGTCATTCTACTTAGATACTCTGATTTAAGTGATACCGACAATCCGATTGAACAAGGGTTGGTCAACCTAACCTACAACTACCTATCGTTAAATCATAACCTCAAGTACTATAATTGTTCAATTATTTTATTTAATCTAACCATTTTAACTATCAACTACTTTTTTACTGTACGTCCTCCCCTCTCTACGGAGCAAAATAGGCTGCAACATTCGCCAACACAAGGTAAGACCTACCATACGAGGCAATCGTACTTATGGTTAAACAATTATAATCCTAGTTCCTTGTCATACAATTCAAATTATATATTTCCGTGTCCCCCCCCCTTGGAGTAAGATTATGACACATGACGCTTCAACAAGAGGCTGGGATTTGACAGTGTCTATTATGATTTAACTATCGGCGAATTCAACAACAGTTCAGTTGAATTGATTCATTGTCCATGTGGAAGTTCATCATTGTCCTATTCGATATCAATTATGAATATCAAAACAAATCTCATGATAATAGCACGATCATTTGGACTATAGCTTATCAACAACTATCCAAATTCGTAAGAGAAACAGTTTTGGATTAATTCTGTTGTGTCTCTCCCAATCATTATTATGATTCTGTGCATGCGTAAATGAAATTCAATAAATATCGTGAGTCAAATTGTGAGAGAAAGAGGAAAACCAAGTGAGATAGACAGTGTGTACAGAGCAATAGTGAACAGAAGTTGTCTACCACAATGGTACTCAGTAACAGAATTGCAGTCCAGAAACGTTCGCCCAACCCCCTGGAACCCCTCCACATCATTCGAGGGGGAAAATTCCCCCTCATCTGAGGGTGCATCCATTGTTTTATACTTGAAACGTGACACTTGCTGTTTGTACAGGGTGCTCTGGAAAGCACGCCATACTTCGGTTTATTATTACTGCTGCTCTAGCTTTGCCGCAGGCATTCAATATTCTGAGGAAACCATGTTTTGTTGGATTATTTATGGTTGAAGAGTTCTGCAGTCAACTTCTCATGGTAAATGAGTGGTATCTTCATGGATGAAACTCCGATGGTGGGAGTTTTAATTTGTGTAATAGATATTTGAATACAGCAACATTTTCATGCAGTTATCGTTTACTATGGAGTCTTTGAAGTACCAATCCAAGGATTGTGTGATAGTACTGCTATTACAGACATTAACTGTTTATCCTAGGGAAAGAGACAGAATATTGGTGTGAGAAAGAGAAGGTATCTATTATTTAGTTGCTGGGAATGTATTCTAAAACAGTGCGCTGTGTCTCATTATCATGCAGACAGACGTGCCGCGAATAGTATGAGGGTATCTCCTTTTTTTCTCTCTCTCTTACTTAGTCTCTTGTGGCATTCAAAGAATATGATAATTTTGAAGAAAGGGTTGTAATGAAAGGAAATGGAGGGAAGAATTGAAAGACAGAAGTGAATAGAAAGTAGAAGAGACTGATGAAGATTATACTTCTGTGAATAGAGAGGATAAGAGGACTGGTTGGAGGGAGAGAGGAAGTTGTTGATTACGCAGAGAAGAAAAATGTTGTAGAGAGAAGAGTGAAAAAAATAGATAGTAGAGGAAGGAGAAGGAGAGGAATAACTGGAAAAAGAATACTAGAGAGTCTGAGAGACAGAAAGTGATGTATGGTACGGTAGAGCAGAAGGGACATGGAGAAAATATTGGGAGCACAGAGAGATGCAGTAATCACAAACATATGGAAATCACTTGGAATTCAATGAGGAAAATTTCTGTTGACCTGTGAGTGGAAAAACTAGGCGGAAAACCCAGTGGAAAGCTTCTGGCGCGCACACACCATGTTTATCCACCAGCCATCTGATTATTCATCAGTTCAAATTTAATTGAGTGTGTGAGCGAGAAAGAACTATTGGGAAAACTGGGTGAGGAGAAAGAGGGGAAACAAATGAACAAAGAGAGAATGGAAAGTAGGAATAGGAGGAGGAGATCGTGAAGGAGGAATGAGGAGAAAAGATAGTAGTGGAAAAGAGAGAGGGGGTGGATGAGGAGATGGGGGATGATGAGGAGAAGGAGGAAAAGGAGGTGGAGGAAGAGGTGGTTGAGGAGAAAGAGGGGATTTAGGAAGAGGGTAAGGGGATGAGGAGATGGGAGAAGAGAAGCAGAAGGATGAGGAGAAATGGTGAGGAAGGGGGAAGTGGAGAATACGAAGAGGAGCAGTAAGGTGAAGAAGCACTAGGATTATTTGATGGTGAAGGAGAAGATAATAGAAAAGGAGAAGAGAATGAGAGAAAGAATAGAGGACAAGTAAAACGAAAATGAGCGCTTAAAGAGTGGAGCAATATGAAAAACGTAGATGGTTGAAGAATGAGTGGAACTAGTATCTAACATGATAGAACTTGTTTGATCTCCTGTTGCACTTGGCACGTGGAATGAGGGAGAAGATCAAATAGATGAAAGGATTAGGTAGGAAACCAATTATGAGAGGAAGAAGAAGGAGAGATAGAATAAGAGGAAGAAGAAGAGGAGATGAGAGAAGAATAGTGTAGGGGAATGAGGAACATGCAAAGAGAAAACTTGATTCTGTGCTGTACTTGGCAGGTGGGAGCATCACACAGATATCATTCGCACGAATACCCATATTATATTACCAAACATTACATGTATGTATTTATATATTAGTTTTGTATGTGTCTGCGTGGGTGTATTCATATGAGATTCATAACATACCACACATATGCTTTACTACATAGAAAATCAGACACGTGTTTATTATATACCCACTTGTTAACAATTCAGAAATAATTCATTCTCAACATCTGTTTCAAGAAATGAGAAATTTGTCTGTTGTGATGAATGACATGTGGATTCCTATTACTAGTAGTTCTGTGAACAGTAGACCTCGCGCAGTTGTAACGACGTCCCAAACCATATGTTACATATATGCACATCCACACTGATACACTAACTATTTATTTGATCAGATCATGCTTACACAAGATTCAATTATCATTATAGCGCTTTCCGGAATTTAGCGCTAAAAAAGCAGAAGACATCTAGGCGCCCAGACAAGCTGTTTAAGTTCTTTGCATCCTATTTAATAGTGCATAAAAATATAGTCTACACAGCTGTTGATTTTTTACCAAGCTAAATTGAGATATTGAATTGCATGCGTCATGGCATGCAATTTATAATCAACTCGACATCTGATTTATGATGAATAATTCTATAGTCTGATTCTAACCCCAATATTGACGTTTGAAGGAGGCTACTTCTTCCTTCTATATTATCCTTGAAATGCAAAATTTCCAAAAACCTTGTATATACGTCGACGCGCAATTTGAAAAGGACCAAACCTGTCCAATTTCATGAAAATCTATTACCGCGTTTCGCCGTAAATGCGCAACATATAAACATATAAACATTTAAACATTAAGAGAAATGCCAAACCGTCGACTTGAATCTTAGATCTCACTTCGCTCGGTCAATAAAAGCTACTGTGGATTAGGTTTTATTGTTGCAGTCAAAATTTAGAATTTGATATTGATATTGATCATATTTTGTAGTAATGAGTATAGTTTTGTTCAATTCAATATATTTCAATACAATTCTATCTAGTAGAAGATGTGTTTCAAAGATGAGATTTGTTGGTTTATGTAGCTTATAATACATAGGTTTGGTGGAGATTATGGAAACAACTCAATATTTTTTTAAAGAATAATTTAACAGTAGATTCCATTGAGGATCATATTCTAATAAAAAAACAAGTTTTCTGTCGCTTTTCTTGGTTCGCCATCTTCGATCCGCCATCTTGGATCCAACTCCATTTTTCATATGAGAAAGTGGTCGCGTGATACATGATTTTGATACAAAATTTCATTAAAAATTAATGGCGAGAAGCGCACATGATATCTCAAACCATTTTAAAGTTATTCTTATTCAAATATACTATACTCTGTACAAAATTACTTCTGACTTGGGATGGACATGCATAGGAGATAATGCATAGAGCGGTAGGAATACAACGGCGGCGATTTTGCCGTTCTGAACCAGCCAACGCTCTCTAACTTGTAGTGAGTATTCAAGCGCTCGTGGTAAACTTACGAAGTTTCCTCTCTGCAAGTACTGATTCGACTGATTCTAATCGACAAATTGGCAACATCGCTTCCACCTATGACTATCCATCACTGTAATTAGCTGATCCCCCTCCATTTTTTCTGCGCCGCATATTCCTCCAAGTCAAAAGCTATTTTGTACGGAGTATAATAAATCATACGATAATCAAATATAGTATAATATGAGTGGGCCACATTAAAAATCTGATAAATCAAACTTTTTTGTTAGAAATGTTAAAAAAGTAAGAAAGATTTATCATCCATACTATAATAAAGGAAAGAACTGGCTTATACACATAAGATATGGGAAAATCACGTCTGAACTACTGAACTGATTTACTTGAAATTTTGCGAATAGATTCTCAATTTAACGAGGACGGTTAATAGGTCTATTTTCAATACTTCAAGATTCCAGTACGTCAAGTTGTTAGTTTGACCCTTGCGGATCACGGGCCACCCTCTAGTTGAGAATATAGATTGAATACAATTTGAGTAACGATTATATAATATTGTGATGTGATTTCTTAAATCGGCGGTGTTTCAAATGATTGTCGATTCTCTGAAAAGGATATAAAATAATATCCTTCCCATCAACACACGACCGAGAGAGAGAGAGAATGAAGAGGAGAGGGTGAAGGAAGAGGAGATGTTGGAAGAGGATGAGGTGAAAGAGGAGGGGGAAGAAGAGGAGGTAATTCCAAACGATCATAAATAGTTTTGATAACTCTTCAAGTTCATGGATAAGAATAATTATTATTATCCAAATTCTTATAATCTCATAATTATCTAATTTGATACTGTATTCAATGATACTGTAAGCACTAGGGCTTTCCGCATAGACACGATGCGACCTGACATGACGTGACCCGAATCTGATAGATGGGATAATATCATTGTAATCAAACATAATTTGAGTAATCATATTTATTTTCACATTAGGACATTGTGATAGCTATGATCATTATGATAGCAGACTCGGGTCATGTCGTGTCACGTCGCGTCGCATCTCAATATGCAAATAGCCTTACAGGGACTGTCATCGTCACTTGCTTCTGAAACGTCTGCCAATTTATAAAATTGGGAATAAATAACCAATTCTCATCATAAATTACAATGAGAAAATGCAAACGAAGCAGCCCGTTGTGCCAATGATCATGATAAATCGGCTCTTGTTAGGAGCAAGCATATGCTCCTGCTTCTCAAGTTTTTTTTAACAGCTCCCCATTAAAACACTGAACAAACAAGAGATCTATTTCTGGTGAACGCCTGCTCGTTTAGATAAGAATTAACTGAAGTTTGCTAACAGTGATCGAATTTAAGTAAACTCGTGTCTACACGAGTAGACATAGTAGTAGTATTCTGAATCAGTGTGAAGTTTATTGTATTCCATTACAGTAGAACTTCCATAAGCAAAAAGGGCTGGAAGATGAAGAAGAGAGGGAAGGGGGAGGGAAAAGAAGAAGACGAAGAAGAACAACAACAAGAAAAAGAAGTAGAAGAAGAAAAATATGATTGTGCGAAAAGAATCGTAACCTGAACAAAATCGGACTCCAATAATGATTTTTGTTACAATGATGATTCTTGTATTATCCAAAGTGCAGTACAGACTGTAATTAAGGCGTATTACGTTTTGGTTACAGAGAATTCAACAAACGCTATTAATAGAGGTTTCAAAGTACAATTTGGTCAAGTTCAACATTCAATTACAGAATAGGTTCTTTATTGAGAGAGAATAAACTAAGTCAGCTCAATACTGTTAACATCCTTAATTCCTATCCTGAGTTCCGATAAATTCAAGTAAAATTTGTGTTTTACATTCTTAGAATTAACAATGAAGCTCACAGTTTCAAATGGATTTACTAAGGGTCTTGATGCAATTCTATAATTTATCTAAGATAGATTTTGTCTTCATCAGATAAATGGATTCTGTTGTCATCAAAAAGATCCTGTTACAAAAGAGACCCTATATAGTCAAAATATTCCTGCTATGCATCAATACAGAGGTTAGTTCCTAGAATTCCATCACACAATACTATATTGACCCGTCTTGACTGCTATTATATTGACTCAGATAAAATCGGCCAACGTCTCAATTCTAGGAATGCAATGTTATGTTCCCTTCTCCAAATTATACGATCACGCAATCCCCTACCAATAGTTATTTAAGGGATGGTTTCTTCTTCTCTTTCTTCTTCTTCTTTTCTTCTTCTTCTTCTTCTTCTTCTTCTTCTTCTCCCTCTTCTTGTTCTTCTTCTTCCGCTCACGGAACTTTACACTAACTTGAACTTATCAACAACCTCTATATTAGCATCGACCAAAGCACGCGAAAATCTACAAGAAACTCGTAACTTGCATAATTTTGCACTATCCATTATACTAATCCTGTATCCCATATCCCCTATTTGCCATATCCGGTACCCGGCTTGTCTTGGAAAAGCTGTCACAAAATGATATATGGCCTCCTAGAATCGGTAAGTTCTATATCTACTTTTCTTTGCACTTTGAGCTGATAGGATATAACTCAAAACTAATAAAACTAATATTGGAAATTGCATTAGTGTTTACTGAATCTGTTTCCTAAAAATAATAGGAGACTATCTTCAAGGTTGAATGCTATTTCTTGATTGATCGGAGTACAATATTTTAGTTTAGTGGTCTTGTTTATGGTAACTAGGGCCTGTTGTAAATCATATCGGTTCAAACTGAGAAAAATCACCTACCTATTCATTCAAAGCACAAGTTATGAATATTCAAACATCCGCTCATGTAATCGTAGATCGGCGTTAAACGTGACGCTAAGCGCACACCAGTTAGACAAGATAAGACAAGACATGATCAGACACGTTTAGTCACAATACTTCACATAGTTGCTTATGAAGACATGTCTAATTGCAATGACTAATCAGTGTGAGTTGCGTCATAAGCAACAATGTGAAGCGTGTCTGATCATGTCTTGTCTTGTCTTGCCTAGCTGGTAATTGTGCATATAGCCCTTAGATATCTCAAGTTTCTATAATCAGACTATTCATTTAGAACTCTTTTATACGAGAATTATACTTCACACAGAGATGTTGTTGAATTTATGGGAACGAAACTTATATTATACACGCTCACACCACAGTCAAGCATAAACGATATAGATAGCATGATGATATACTGGATCTGGTATCATCCTTCATATTTAGGTTATTGATCATGTTTCCTTCGAAAACAATTATTTCCCCTCCAATCTACTGTGACACACTTCATGAGGAATCTTTCCAAGAGGTTGTTGAATAAATCAACAATATCTTATTTAAAATCGTACTCAATTTTCAGTACCGGAGTGGGAGTATAAAAAAAGATTCTTGACTCAACTGAATACTGGCGTTGCCAGAATTGGAAGAACTTTTTCAGAAGTGAAGATGCAAAGAAGTGCAGTTGACATGTGGGAGGATAGAAGCAACAAAGAGATAAGAGGAATGGAGAATGTAAAAGTAGGAGTTAAATCGTTAGATCTTCGAGAAAGGGAAATGGAAAAGTTTTCGTGACAGAATAGGAGAAACCAAATGCCGAGGAGTTATTACTTCCACGATTCGTTTTCTTTTTACACCTACATTCGTTTTCTACCAGAAAATCGAAACAAGAGGAATGATTTCACATGGATCTTGTTTCAGAATGTTGTTTGGATAAATCTTGTTTCTGTATGTTGTTGGGATAAAGGATGAAGGATAAGGAGGAGGATAAGAAAGGATAAATTCGAAGATGAGATGCAGTGTGGGAGAAGGGATTCGTATCCAATTTCCCGTGAATTCTGTAAGCCAGTGATTTTCTTGGGAACACCTTATTTTCTCCTCAAATTTTGTTTTTCCACTGCGAGTAATTGATTTTTGAATTACAACTATAATCTCTTTTCTGTATAGGGCTACTTGTAATATAAATATAAAGAAAATAAAAATCTCAGTACGAAACATGATGTGATAAAATTTTTCAAAAAAGGGTACTGAGATTTTTATTATCTTTATATTTATACAACTATAATGTTTACAACACTTTCTTGATTTTAAGGGTCGTTTACACAGGGCTAATTCAAACGGAATCTAAGTTTCAACTTTATTTAATCAATATCAAGTTCCATTTGTTATAATGTGATTCATAATCAAATTAAACCACAAGCTGATTTAATCCAGTTTCAGTTTGCATCCCCCTTATAAATAATACTGGAACTAGGCAGAAGAACAACTAGGCAGTAACGAAAAGTGTCACAAGCTTTTAAATTCACTTTGTAAATGCTTTAATGCTTTGCCAATTCATTCGTGGTATAGTTAGACTGGTTCTACATGTATCAATGGATTGAACATATACATATATAGAAATAAATTGGAATTTATTGGAGCAAAGCTAACAAATACTTGAATAATCAAGTCATAGAAAATATAGTCTGAAACATATTCGGCAACATCTTTTCAAGAATCTTGAATCTGTCGTATCCTAAGAAGAGATTGAATCTCTCCAATCTTGATTCTATTATCTGTCTGCTGGCATCATTAGGATTTTTTAAGTTCTTGAATTATCATCTTGATATTGATTACAAGCTATACTTTACAGCATTATTACTTTGAGCCCTTTATCTTGCCGATATCTCTTTTTACGCTCGTTTACGTCTCATTTTCCCTTTTTTTATCCACTGTCAACAGAAAGGATGAATTTCCCTCCTCGCCTTCAAGCTGTCTCTTTCTAATCTCTCACTCTTGCTCCCCCTGAATATCTTTCTATCTCTTTTTTTTCTCTGTTCCCTTTCTCTTATAATCTCTCTTATCCCTTGCATCCTCCAATCCTTCCCACATTTTGTTTTCTATTTCCTCAGTATGCTCTTTTCTCTAGACTCTCCAATGCTTTTTAATTTCCGACTTACTCCACGAACTCTTGTTTGACTCTCTTTTCATCTTTTTATCTTTTCCAACTCATCGATCATTATCTTCTAACTCTTATCCATTGTTCATCAACTTTTCTCTCCTACAACTCTTCTCCTATTCTCTCTTTCACTTTTTTCTTTCTCTCTCTCTCCCACTACTTACCACTTATTCTCTATTTACATCTCTTCCTCTCTTTCTTCGTTTCCCTGTCTCCTGCAACGCGAGTCTTTTTCACTATTACTATTCCCTTCTCATTTTTTCATTCACGCACTCTCTCTTTTTCTCTTTCATCCTTCTCACTCTCTTCATTTCACTTTTCCTCTTCTTCTATCTCTATCTTCTGTTCATTAGCTAGTCTCTCAGTCTCCCAAGTAGTTTTAAAGCTCATCAATAAAATCCAAGCGCAGCTCTTAGTGAAGCTTTTAACGAAGCGTAAAGCTGTGGACAAGCAACTCAAAGCTTCTCAACTGACAAGCTTCCAACCAATAATTTGTCAACTATAAGATATAGTTCTTCATCATAGTATCACAGCCCAAAACCTCGTGCTTCACATTGTCACGTGGCATTTTAGTACCATCAAATAGTTCGAAATGAACCAGTGAATTTTAATAGAATTATAAAATGGAAAAGAAGTTAGACCTAGTCAAAGGATCAATCAACTTAAATCGAATATTGTTAGCGATAAAGAGTAATGGTATTATCAAAAATGATAAGAAAACATGTATAATTGTGATTCAACAACTATGAGAATCCATTGGCAAAATTAAAAATTATAAAGCGGCTTACTTATTATTGGCGGATTATAAAAAATAAAAGTTTGCATGTACGTTGAGGTTAAAATTGTTTGTTTACAACTTTAAATGAATCAGTCGATCTTGAATAAATCGATAATTATTTGAATCAATACTGAGCGAATCAGCTGATCATTCGATCAACCAGTATAATAGGTTGAATTATAAAAATTTACTCACAAAAGATGTATTATATATACTAAGGAAGGTTGATGTGTAGAAATACGGACAACTATTATTTCTGTATAAATATTTATTATAATCTAAAAAGCACGAAAATCCAGAGTATACAAAACTCATATAAAAAACTAAATGTATTATCTATTAAAATCATATGTTACGATTTATTTATGAAATTAATTTAAGATAAACACTCCATATATTTGTATAAAAACCTTTTATTTAAATTTTTCTATTATAAAGTTGAAGAAGCCCTAATTCTGAGGCGACCAATTGTATTGAGTTTATTAAATTGAAGGCCAATCAGAGAGAAGCTTACAAAATTGTTCTAGGAAGAGATAAATTTTTCTGAAAACCTCTTTCTTCTGGCTTAAGATCTTGACCTGAGAGGATGCACGGAGAGCTTAGGGTTCTTTCTTCCTTTAAATTTTAAAAATTACCAAGCCAACCCCTTTTTTTTAAAAGTGAAATATTTGTATTAAATGTTAAATTATCTGTGAACTCAGTGTTGTGGAAGAGTTCGTAATTGTAATTATTCCCTATAAATATATCTTTAATTTAGAAAGAAATCTATAAGAAATCTGGATCACGCGTTAGCCCAGCAGAGACGAAAGGAGCCTGCCTAATTAATTATTGGAAATAATTAATTCAATCCACGAGACCGTCAAGAACTTCATGAATGTGAGTGATAAGTCAAACGAGCTCGTTTTAGGTTTTCTACGTATAGTGGGGAAATTAATCAAAGCACTATTCAAATTAACTTAAATTAAAGAAAAGTCACAACGTGTTGAGTGATAGCACATAGTTCATAAGAACATTTTATAAATTTATTTGATATATGTAGGAAGCTTAATTCCATGCACGGCCCGAACTCATATAAATCCCTGAGATCTCATGTTTAAATATTAATGTGTTAATTATTATTTTTGCTAATTGAGCAAAGTAAGCCATATCAAATCTATAGACCAAACAGGTTTTTATTTGTAGAATTTTAAATTGACTGGAAGTCTAAGCATCAGTATTAAATATAATATATTTATAAATTTTGAAACTCACTATTGTGAATACTAGCAAATCCTGTGATAATTGTTCAGATTTTAGAAAAGAATTTATTTAAAGAAAATTATAGATATAAGAAAATTTAATATATATTGAAAAATTATAGATATCGAATATTTTATATACACTGTTTTATGGGAATATATTTTGTGTTTTATGTCAGCATACAAATCATAGAAATTTATTTTATCCTAATTCATCTCGTGATATACAGTTTGAGCTGTTTAAGTACCAATAAATATTCAGCAGCACATAAAATTATTGAATCAAGTAATATTGATCTTATTAAGAGCACTCAGTATTTATCATCCTTTGATGATAATCATTTTAGTCTGCCAGAATAAGTATATTGAAAATTATATTAATAAGGTTCCAGTTATATCATATAAGGATCCAGAGAGCTTCAAGAACTGGTGTTGTAAGTTCTAAGGAATTTCAGAAGGATAAATTGGTGAATACCTGTATTCATGACGAGCGTTTTAAGAATCAACTAGAAAAAACTATAGTAGGTCTTTATTATTCTCTATTGGGTACATGGTTACTGATAATCAGTCATCAAATATTCTTTTAATTTCCTCACTGGTATTCTTCAAGAACTTCATAGAAGCAGCGGTAAGAATTATTAATCACCGGTCATTGAACCTTATGGTGATTAATTGTATTTGGAAAATTCATGTATCTACCACTGAGCTAGAGCTGAGGTTTGAACCCAGTAATTTTGCGAGCCGGACGGCCTTAATTTTTTGTGAATTTATTCGCAAAAGAGGGAATTTAGCAACTGCTCTTATAAATATCAAGAACATCGTATCATCTGTAAAGGATTTGCAATTTACCACCTTACAACATTTAAATCCAGCAATCCTCATTCATCATAAGTAACCGATTCTATTCAATTGCCTGTTGAACAAGTTGTTAGTTGCTAAATATTTTGTGATAAAATTGCATAAAATTGCTATGCAGTGAATAGTGCAATTCACACTCAAAGGGATGTTTAGAATTCATGTTCAGTCTGATCCAGGTTCATGTATTGAGAAATTAGAGATAATTCGATAATAAAACTAGTTGACATTGTCATAACGTCACCTATTACTCATTTGTTGAAGAGTTGAGAAAATTATTTTGGTTGTTATAGCGATATCAAAATCTACCAAATCTCACTCACTTCCCAAGAGATTATAATATTGATTCAATAATTATTGACCGATAAGAATATGAAATTTGATTTGGAATGACTATGATAACAATATGCTTGTGACGTATCTACATGGATGTAATATCAATCGGACAAAAAAATAGAAGCATGAGCCCTGTGTACACAGTGAGTATAGAATGTGATTATATTCTAAAATCACTGGGTGTACACCCAAATCTCTTCAAGATAAAAAGTTTAGTTTTTACGTGATAGCTTGAATACAATAAGATATATCAAATAGAAGATAAATACCGGAGCACCGAGCTTAGCTCGTTATTTATTTATTGATAAACAGAACACAATTCTTTAAAATGGTTGGGGACGGACTTACAGGCACAGCCCAAAACTGTTTCTTCTCCGAATTATGATTTATAGACTATAAAATTCATTTAATAGTCGAAAAAGTAGGTTATGTTCCATACACTTTAATTCAGGTCCAATTTTCAGTCCATTTGATAACAGAAAAGTTCTGATTCAGATTGTTTACAGACCAAATTGGATAACTAAATAACACTCACCAATCACTTAGAACTGTAAAATAATGATTAAATTTGAACATTATGATGAATTTGAAAATAAGTTTTTATTTTAAATATGATTATTATTTTTCATTCATTATGAATAATTTCACCTTTCAAACCCTTACGGTTTGAAAGGTAAAATTAAAAGGTAAAAAGGTAAATAGAAAGTAAGATTCATCTTTCAGGTCGTTTTTATAATTTTACACAGCTGGTTATACGTCAGCCTATGAATTTCGGGGATGAGATATTTTTATTTTCCACAGACGCACTCGCTCACTCACTTCCATTATCCACAGACGACGAAAGTCACAGCTGTTTTTCCAAGGATGAATTATGCTTTTAATGTCGTTCTGCGAGTTTTCCTAGGGATGAGACCTAGTTCAATGGAAATTTTATGTCATAAACCCACTATGTTCCAAATTTTGTAAGATTCGTTAGTGCCGTTTTCGAGATCCGGTGAAATAGGATCTACAAACATAAAACATCTAAACATATGAACAGAAACCGCTCGTTTAATTGTATGGGATAATATACAAGATATCACAGTTCCTAGACAGGAAAAGCTCACTTAGAAGTTCAGTAACAGCTATTAGTCACAATTATTACTAACTAGCTACAATATAATTTCCAATTCATCGACTAAAATTCAAATATGTTGATGGATAAATATGAGAATGTTGATAGAGAAAATTGGGAAAACTCTTGGCAAAGAGTATGAACTAAACGAAATATTTATACGGCAAACTAAGATCTCCCTCCATACTTTGATTCTCGACCTAACAAATTTATATCTCCGATATAAAAGAACTTCGATCTTGAACCGAAGCGAGGTTTCAAGAAACTTTGTGCTCATACCATTTGGAAAAGGGTAATTGTCATTCCATGGCAAAGGAGTATTCACTGTTGAAACGACTTTTATTGAGGTCTACTCACTCAAATTATTGCCAAATATTCACAACACAAAACTAATCGCAGTTTTATCACTTTTCTGGCTCTGCTTGGTAGCTGAGAATGAAATGAGAACTAAGTATAGATTTTTGCCTGCCGAATGAAGTTGAATGAAACAATTTTCTTCTCCCTTCGTTTCTAGCATCCATCTTTTCGTCTTATTCTCTTCTCTCTTCTGATCGATCCCTCCTCTCTACTGAAGATTTATTTTCGTATTAGTCAATAACTTAATTTTAGAAACACCCTATAATCACCCTACTACTAAAAAAATGAAATTAATCTATTTTTAGATTTTTTTGTTTTCTCATTATCTCTGTGATTCGATTTTGCAATGTAATCATGGAATTTGATGTTTGTAATGAGTCTCTTCAGATATCGCAAAGAAGAATAAAATCAATCAATTTACTACTCTCTCTTCTCTCTTCTCTCTCTTCTCTCTTCTCTCTTCTCTCTTCTCTCTTCTCTCTTCTCTCTTCTCTCTTCTCTCTTCTCTCTTCTCTCTTCTCTCTTCTCTCTTCTCTCTTCTATCTTCTCTCTTCTCTTCTCTCTTCTCTCTTCTTCTCTTCTCTCTTCTCTCTTCTCTCTCTCTTCTCTCTTCTCTTCTCTCTTCTCTCTTCTATCTTCTCTCTTCTCTCTTCTCTCTTCTCTCTTCTCTTCTTCTCTCTTCTCTCTTCTCTTCTCTCTTCTTCTCTCTCTTCTCTCTTCTATCTTCTCTCTTCTCTCTTCTCTCTTCTCTTTTCTCTCTTCTCTTCTTCACTCTTCTCGTCTTCTCTATCCTTCGCTTCTATCTTCTCTTTTCTCTCTTCTCTTCTCATCTCTTCTCTTCTTCTCTCTTCTCTTCTTCTCTCTTCTCTCTTCTCTCCTATCTCTTCTCTCTTTTTTTCGACTTTTCTATATTTGATAATAATAAGAGCAATTCTGTTCAATGCCCTCTCTCCTTCGCTATCTTCTCTCAATCATCACATTTCTTTACATTCTTTTCAACTTTCCTTTCTTTTCTCTTCTGATTTTAATATCGATGAATAATTCGATTGGAATACACTCCTTATCCTA
This sequence comes from Nilaparvata lugens, assembly GCF_014356525.2. Classification (NCBI taxonomy): domain Eukaryota; kingdom Metazoa; phylum Arthropoda; class Insecta; order Hemiptera; family Delphacidae; genus Nilaparvata; species Nilaparvata lugens. The sequence continues at coordinate 17,942,355 of NC_052515.1, forward strand.
TAATTATATTAAGCGACCAATTTCTGTACATATTTATATATTGGTTATCTATATGGTTATTTATGTCCAACGGATCTCAAAAACGGCTTTAACGATTTTCACGAAATTTGGAACATAGTGGGTTTATGACATGAAAATTCGATTGCACTAGGTCTCATCCCTAGGAAAACTCGCAGAACGACATTAAAAGCATAATTCATCCTTGGAAAAACAGCTGAGACTTTCGTCGTCTGTGGATGATTAAAAAGTGAGTGAGCGAGTGCGTCTTTGGAAAATTAAAATATCTTATCCCCGAAATTCATTAGCTGACGTATAGCCAGATGTAAAATATAAAAACGATCATTTTAAAGAATTGTGTTCATGAATAAATAAAAATAACGAGCGAAGCTCGGTGCCCCGATATTATAATTTATATGGACAAGTCTCTGTGTCCAGGATAATATTTGAAATTTGAAGTTACTTTATTGGTTTGTAATCGCTGCTATCATTATTGATCACCATTTTTCAAATATGGTAATCCAATGCTTACGTTTTGAAATAACCAGTAGTTTTGAGCAGAGCAAAAATTTATCGAACCGCGGTATAACAGAGGGCAAACTACAGGAGTACCTAGCTCTCATAAAATTGCTTCTCCAGGGTGAAAGTACCACTTGCGAGATTCATTTTGAACTATCAGGATTACTTGAGGATAGCATCAATGGTTCTCATTCAACCGATGCTTACGGTTCAAATTGTATCTTAGTGAAGCCATCCTATATGAGATACGAACGTAACCGATATTACAGGTTGGGATGCAATTCCATTTTATCTACCGTAAAATATGGCTGGTTGGAAGTGGTAATAGTTGCTGGATTCGAGCTTACGCGGCTGTTCTACAGGGGTCGTGATTTAGTGGGAATAATAAGGGATGAAAGTGTAGTTTTAGAAGTGATATAACAGCCGATATCACACATTTTTAGTGGATTTGATTGAGTAATGAATCTATCACTTCAACACGATAAATGAGGTTTTTATTGTTCGTGAATGAAGATAAAAATTGTTAGGATTTTAATAGTATCTTAAGTCACAAGGACGGGAAGGGCCCTTTTGCAGGCGAGAATGATGTTTCTAGTCGAGGCCTCAGCCGAGATTAGAAATTCATTGGAGCACTGCAAAAGACATTCACGTCCAAGTAACTTACACTATGTTTTGTCTTAATAATCTAGAAAAGAATCATTGAGAATCGGGAAACATTACCTGCTTGTGCTGACATTACTACATGCATTCTATAAAAATAACCTAGTTTACAAGCTTCGAATCAGGAATTTCTTGATTATATTTGACAAAACTTCCACCTGGAGCGCTAAAAGGCGGTTCTTGTACCAGTTTTGCTGTTCCAAATTTGGAGCTAGGAAACATACTTGACTGTAAAGAAAACATATGATTTCATTACAGTATAGTATGCTGTAATGAGAATCATATGTTTATTTGTTCTACAATCAGCTGTTTACCAGCTTGATTTCATGGATGTGGAACAGCTGAAATTGAATGACCATGACAAAAAAGTTTGTGAAGTAATAATATTATTATTGAACGAAAATCCTAATTGAATGCTGAACATATGCAATTTATAATTTTTATCTCCATCTGTAATTTTTGTAAAATATTCATTATATACGTATCGAGAAAATGTACTTTTGTATGATCTATTTTTAGGAAGAATATATTGTATAAGCATAAGCTATATTTCTTGTCTCTGCTATTAGCATAGAGAAAAAATAGCGTAAGTAGATATCCCATGGTATAGGGAATTTATGTCGCAACTTTTACTGTTATCTCAAGCCGATTACTGTCGATTTCTGTCAATTTTTACTGTTTTGTTGGGGTGAGAGTGTATGAGCGGCACAATTTGAGAGACTACCAGCGTCACACAGCTGCATAGGAAAGAACTACGTGAACTATCGGCTTGGGATAACAGTAAAAGTTGCGACATAAACGCCCTATACCATGGGATATCTACTTATGCTATCGTTTCTCTATGCTATTAGTCAGTGAGACTCTCAGTTTCAAATCAAGTATTTTTCAAGATTTAATCAGTACCGCTGCGCAATGAATTTAAAATTGATTACAACAGTTCCCATCTACTATCTAACAATTCAAGAGTGGAATTTATTGACAATATTATAAGAACATCAAATTGATAATTATTCAATTCTAATTATTCTAACTGTATTGAACAGTTACAGAATTCAATTAACAGAGTTGAGCAGCAGCATCTGTATCTGTACCTAGTAGTCCAGTCAAGGAAAGGCTATAGAGGGAAAAGTTGGGCAGTTCTGTTAAGGGTAGTAAGGAGGTAAACATATCAAAAGACCCCACCACATCATGTGGTTTCTCGCATAAAACTCAAAAACTATGTATCCTAAGAACTTTACTATCATAATATAACAAATCAAAGCTTACATAATTCCCTATAATATACATTATACAACTTTTTTATATCTCATCTAGCTTTCGAGATATTGACGAATAATAAATATCGTGGTACCAAAAGCAACTGATACAAGTATCTCTATTAAACAGTATATTTACGTACTTTATGGTGATACGTTCAGAGAGTATAGAATGTACTTTCCATACCAGTCTGATCCTCCTTAATAAGAATGAAAAAAGTTGTTACCGAATAAACATACCAGAACCTTCATGTGATTCAACAATAAAAACAAGAATTAGCAATCACATTACAATATTTATTGTCTAATTGGCAATATTGAGTGTCAGAACATCATCGCACTATAACGAAAACGAATCATGTAATATTGTGATGGTCATTAAAATCTATGTTTTTAATAATAAAAATGATAACGGAAAACATCATCAATCTGTATACCTTTCAAGAGAGAATGAATCAGGAAGAGAAACATTAAATTTAGTAAAAAAAATTGCACGAAAAATAAGTCAGCTTATTCCACCAAATGCTTTCTTCCATGAAAATTGCATGGGAATAAATCACCATTAACTGCACCATATAATATGATGTACTGCATATTTAATGATATTTATGAGAGTATAATGAGAACCGGGGTTTGATATACTTCCACGGAGCTGAATGAGGAATGAGTATATTTCCATCCTCGTTATTCTCCATTATTTAATACTCTCTCTCTCTCTGCTATTTTGCGTTCACCTTTTTTCCACTTATACCACCACACCTTACAATCACCATACCTTACTTCTACCACTACTTCATTCTGTTAAATTCTATTTTTCTTCTCCCTCTCCTAATCAATCCGGCTCCTTCCTTTTTTCTTGCTTTACTCCTTTGGTCCGCATTCCTTTCTCTATGTTTCTCTATCAGGTTTTGTTCCCTCTGAAATAGGAGCTGCATCACTGCATCTTCGTTTATAAGACCAATTATGAATACTGTACGACTAATATTCTTTAATTTATATAATTGTATTATAAGCTGATAATAATAATCATATTATACCCTTATGTCATAAACTGAATGATAATATTAGATCTTCATATTGCTCCTCAACTCCATTCGTTCATACTTTGTAGAATTTGAGTTCAATTATACAACATTTGAACCTTCCATTGATAATATCTATTGTAATATTGATATAAGTACTGATTATAGATTGTTATGGTCAATGAATAGTATCTTACCTTCTCTTTTCTTCTTCTACCTATCCTCGTTATCATCAATCTTTTCTTTGATATATTTTCCTTTGTCTCATGCATCACTTTATCCCTCACCCATTCTCCTGATAATAATATTAATAATAACTCACTACACCGATTCTCCTACTTTCTCAGTCTCTCCGTAGAAGGAATGGCAAATAATTCACTTCTGTTCCCCGGAATTCCCATTCTATGAATATTTTAACATCATAAATCATATAACTGGTTCAGATTCACCATTAGCTTCAAGATTCGGGAAAAAGAGAATACAAAAATAAAAGACCGAAATCACTTTTGCAAAACAAAGACAGCAGTGTAGTGTCCTTGTCTAGAGTCTGTCAGTGTGGGAATGAATACCTGATTCACTTTTGCAGAAAGAAATAAAAATGTAAATATATCTCGGTATTCGCAAAAATATGCTGTAAATAGTGGGAAGCGAACAGGTTGAACTCTATATTGTGTTCTTTTCATGGAGGAGGTGACATTATAGTGAGACCTGAGGGCGAGAAAGATAGGACATATTTCCGCTATAGAAAGACAAAGATAGGACACACTTCCGCTACAGAAATGTGTTGAAAAACTCCATGAATAATAAAAAAGAGTTTCTAGACGATTGTCTGATGTTTGAGGGTTTTGAAGAAGGGTTGGAAATCTCTCTCCTCCAACGTAGGGAAGCGGGAAAGTTCTAGGGTAAGGGTAGAATCCAGATTTAAAAAAAGCTTCACCAAAAATAGCCGGAAGACAAAAGGACTTAAACAGGAATGGAAGAGGAATGGGAAGGAGAGAAAAAGTAGAGGAAGATTTGCAGAGAAAACAAAACAGTTGGAGATCATTGATGAAGGGGGGTGGAAGGGGTAAAAAAGTTTCCACGACAAATGATAAACTTGGAAAATGTTCAAAATCCTCCCCCTCTTTAATGAGGATAGCGTGGAAACAAATCCTATCTCCTTCCTCTTCTTCTTCTCCGACTACTTTTGCTTCATTTTCTTCCATCTCCTTCTCCTCCTTTTACTCCTGTTCGCTCTCATCCTTTCCCTCCTCTTCCTCCTCCTCCTCCTCATCTTCTTCACTTCTTTTATTCCAGTTTTCCCCCTTCTCTTCGTCAGCTTGCAAGAAAATATATGTGACAGTGATACCCGCCTTGGTACTCTAGAAAATCAGTCTGTTCACGTATATGCATGGCAAAACTTGCTCAAGTAAATAGGAGAAAAGCTCACATGTGTTTCAATTCGAGATCTTTTTTGTTACAGTAAGCTGAGTGGATATCTTCTGGTATTCATCAGGTTAAAACTTTAATCTCTATATTGTTTTTGAATAGATGCTTCTCTCTCATTCTACATGATGTCATATACATGGCATTGTTTGTTATGAAGGAGATCTTTCATAATAGAGCTAAGATTTATGATACTTTCCTGTTATTATCGTGATTCATTTTTTTATAACAGATTTGAATTAATATTTGGACTGTTAAAAATATATTACCTGTTATCAATATATCTATGATGAGCTGGTATTTTATACTTTGCCAGTAGAAAATACAGTACTAGAGATTGTTAATGATGTGAGTACACAAACTATTAGAATCGTAAATTGTTTGAATGCTTTTGACATTTCCCAGTATTTTTTTCATAAGAAATAACTGCATATTGAGCATACTTATAAGAATTAAATATTCATTATATCCTTACACACCCTTTATCAAATATAATGCTACTCAATAATTCTCTTATTCAAAAATTTTCTCTCCAGATTATTAAAATTTGATTGTTTCTGTTTTCAGATATGGGAGGAGGAAGACTCGAATTAAAGATGAGCTGAAACTTGGTGGAAAGCGCTCTCTCTCTATCCCTCTGCAGTAAGTACTTCATTGCCAAATCCTGAGAGTATTGTTTGCTGAACTCAGACGCTATTGTTTCAATATTGTCTGTGGAATTGAGAGGTGATTGTTTGCAATAATGACTGTAGAATCGAGAGAGGATTGATCTCTTATGTTATAATCCCACAGAATAAATTAATAAGAGATGAGACTTCAAGAGAAATTCATTTAGATATTATTGTCTGTTCCGTACCACGAGAATATTGAACTTCCTGATTTGCTTATCATCTCTTATAATATTGTAATATTGAGAGTTGTGTATTTTGTACAAGAGGATTCAGGTTATGAAGAAGAGGAATATGAGGATCACCTTTCGGGAAAAATAATTCATTTAAAAATACTGCCATGTGAACATAGAGCAATAGTTCTGCTTCTCGGTTCATAAACAATAATAGGTCGGATGGACAGAGAGCATGCCCTTAATTCAGACCCTTCATTTTTGCCTATCCAAATTCCTAATAACTCTTTCTTCTAGGGATGAGTTTTCTGTTCACCTCTCTCTTTGTTCTCCTGTTAATTCTCTCTCTGTTCGTCTTCTGCAGTTTTTCATAGATTAACAAAATCTTCAATAGGATGTTTTTGAAATAGGGAAAGCATTGCTGGGAGATACGATGAGATATGAAAGAACGAGTAGGAGTAAAGGTGATGATATGAGTATGCTTGAAAAAGAAGAAGAAGAAAAAGAAAGCATGGAAGAAGAAATAAGAGAGAAGGATATGATATGCTTGATAAACAAGAAGGAAAGAAGTAGTAGAAGAAAAATGAACATAATGAACAAATGATTGAACGGGAAACAGAAGTAAGGGGAATAAGAATTTGGAAGGAGAAAAGATCATAACATATATACCATACAGTCTAACTCACTTGTATTATATGAGCTCTTGATAAGATATATTGAATTATTAATGATAAAGCATTTCACTTTTTTGGCAGTTTGACGACTCGTATGATAATTGTGTCAAGTGGAAACGATTACTGCACTTCAAATTATGTCATTGACTATTAAGAATTATGTCAGTTTTGTATTCAGTTATTACATCCATTTTGTTCCACTAATTTATTATTATATCTTTCACCTGTTTGTAGTGGAGTATTTACATTTTTCACTTCAATGTTGAATGGACCTGATTCAAATTGTTTATAACAATGATTAAACTGTTTATTAGTTAATTTTAATGGTCTGTGCGTGTGTTCTTAGTGAAACAAGAATTCTTCTACAACCAAAATTATTGATTGGTGAGTCATAGAAATTGGAATTATTATTCTAGTATTCGTTATCCATCCTTCAATACTGTAATTTAAGAATTTTATTAATTTTTGAAATTCATCAAATGTTTTTAAATAACTTTGGTCAGTTGAACGATAATCAAATTAAGCTGTTTTAATAATATCTGAAGCAATGTTAATCAAGCACATTGAAATAGCTACACAAAACTTGAAAATACAAAACTTTGCTCATGCAATTGTTGAAAAATTCGGGAGTGATTCATACATTATAAAAAAGGTAATGTAAAATTTCAACTACAAATTTCATTTTCAAACATAACACAGCAAAACAAACAAGACATATAGATGATTCATGAATGAGAAATTATTCTTGTTATGAAATACAGAAGGCAAATCAAATCAAGCTCATAACCAATTTCGAAATTAATTCCAATATTATAGATTACAAGTTGTTTGATTGCTAAGTCTGTGAGTCTGATATGAGTCAGTGACGTTTAAGGCAAATTGGCAAAGTTAGACTCTTCCAGCAACCAAACCATTCGTAATCTAAAATTAGTATATAACAAGTAGTTCTGTGAACAGAGACCTCACGCTGTATTCTCATCCACAAGTACCTGGTGTCACTTGTTTTAAATGTTAACAAACTCAGTTCACGTTTGAATTTGTACTCCTTATATGATATAATTCATCCAGTTCCGTGATAATCTTTCTATCTGATGAAAATTAATTTTTTACAATCAAAAATATTATAATTTCTCCTTCATTATTCAGTTCATTTGTTTATTTTTAATCACCTATTAAATTAGGCTATTGGAAGGTGAGAATATTGATACTAATGGGCACGCATAATAATACCATGGCTGCAAAACAAAATATTGGAACCAAAGACCTTAAAGCTGCGATTAGACCAAAGTTATTAACAAAATGTTAATAACTCAATCCTTATAAAATATATTAAATTGAACATAACTTATCATACACATGATGAAGATGTGTGTTTGTCAACTTCTGTTCAATCTAATAGAATCTTAAAGGATTAAGTTATTAACATTTTGTTAATAACTTTGGTGTAAACCCAGCTTAAAGATTCATACCTCTTCAAGGTCTTTGATTCAAACTATAGACCTTATACAAATACAGTAATAGAATGGCTTCTCCACACATCTGTGTAATCACTTGTCAGCTGTTTTATGATGAATAATTCTATAGTCTGATTTTTACTCTAATATTGGCGTATGAAGGAGGCTCCTTTTTCTTTTTATATTATCCTTGAGATGCAAAATTTCAAAAACCTTGTATATACGTCGACGCGCAATTTAAAAAGGAACATACCTGTCAAATTTCATGAAAATCTATTACCGCGTTTCGCCGTAAGTGCGCAACATATAAACTTATAAACATTTAAAAATTAAGAGAAATGCCAAACCGTCGATTTGAATCGTAGATCTCACTTCGCACGGTCAATTATAGTCAAAGAGGAATGAACTTGTAATTTTTTTCACTAATAATTAAGCTTCTTAGTCTCTAATTGAGCCATGACATACTGATTTAATGCATTTCAAATTCATTTAATTATTCTCTTCACTTGATTTGTTTTCTTCAATTTCCTCCATCAGCCCTCAAAGTTTGACTTATTACTTTGAAAGTTAGAGTACGTTGACTCGGGACACAGGTGACTAAAGAGCAATAATGACTATAACAAACAGTGGCTCAATATTTATACAGTAATCAGTTCAGTTTGCAGCTGTCAGTCAGACTATGAAGGTGCTCACTATTCTAACCTCAAAAATAAGTTGAGATGGAATTATTTTCTCTATTCATCTATTCCCTAGTTTCATGATTGTTGATTGTTAATTTTAGATTATTTTCTTCCCTAGAGATGGATAACAGTTCATTGTTTCCCTCCTGCTTACTTCTTTTCTTGTGAAGTTGGTTGATAAAATGTGTTGTGAGTGTGTATTTTGATTTTTCCAAAAACTTCTACTATGGATATCGTTCAAGAGGTAAGCCCTGGAGACTTGAATATTTACAAGTTATGAATATCACAGAATATCAACTGAGAAATTTATTGAAAAATATTGGAGGAGCGTAATATTGTGTTGCAAAAACTTTCGACTAAGAAGTTTGTAATTATGAGCTTCATAGTCTCAGCACAAATTCAAGCCTAATGTTTACTTAGTCTATGGTCTTAGTCATATGATAAGATATCTTTTCCATGAATTTTATTCAGATTTTCCCTTAGCGAATAATACGTTATAAAAAATAATCACTCCATAAAAATATGTTTATTTATTGACAATAGACACACTTTGGTAAGATTCGACAGCATTATTGATAAAACCTCATGACCTCAAGTAAATTGTCTTAAGATTTTATGGTAGACCTATGTTGATTCCCGATTCACAAATTATTCCCATTAACTTATAATGAGAATTGAAATTCAATTTTAGACTCATACAAGTTAGTATCAGAGACAAAAACAATATTGAGAATTACACTCGTTGAACTCCTTATACTAATTACAAATTATGGTTGATTATTTTCCTCTGTTATATTCAATAGAGTATATTTTTCAGAAAAATGTATGTTTCTTGGAAAAGTATTTGTTCTAACAAAGCAAACTTGTATGGCGGAGTATTTGTCTTACTTTTTTCCAACAACAAAATACGATAAAAATACAACTAGCTTTGTGGAGGTGTGTGCTGGGAACCAATGTAACTGAATTTCATTGCCAGTCTCTCACTCCCATCAACACTCCAACACTGTCTCTCTCTTTTTATTCCCTATTCTCTTCTCTCCTCTCCCTTCCTTCTTACACAGTCTCTCTCTTTTCATTCGCTATTCTTTTTTCCATTCTTCTCTCTCCTCTCTCTTCCTCTTTTTCGCAGCCCAATTTCTTCCGTTACTTTATCGCATTTTTGGATTCTCGTCTCAAACACATTCCGACAAGAAAGTAGGTGGAACGACTCCCGCCTCTGATAAGACACAACATTAGAAACATTTCGAACATCGCGATAGCGTGAGCAAAGGGAAAACGCTTTCCACACCAGGGAAAGTCTGGGAAATTCACTCTTGCTAACGTAGATATAGTGTAGGAGAACGTTTTCCAAGCTGGAAAAATCCTGGGGAATTCAACCCGCCAAACATAGACATAGTGTGTGCGAGAGAGATAAAAGAAACAGAGAGAGAGCCGAGTGAGACATAGAATATATTGCGTGAGAGAGAAAGGAAGAGAGTATTGGTGAGAAAGTAGGAGAGATTATGTTTTCAACGCCGGAAGAATCCTGGGAAATTCACTCTCACGCTTTCCCACAAGAGAGAACAGTATGAGAGAGCTCTCTATCTCAGTAGAGAGAGATAGTTTGGGTGACTGGGAATGTTTTCAGGCAGGAAAGATCATGGAAAATTCACTATTCACTCTCATGATGAGAGAGAAGGAAAAAGTAGATATAGACTAAACACAGAGCATTCTAAGATCAGAAGAAAAGAAATAAAGAGAGAGGACAAGAATAAACAGGATTGATGGAGGAATGAGATGGTAAGGTGGATTTGAAAAAGAAGGAATAAAAATAAGTGATTGTGCAGTGATTTTTCCAATCTCCTTTTTTTCCTTCTGTCATTCTTACTCCTTCCTCTCTTTCTTCTCCTCTCCAATACAAGTGCTAACAAGGAGGTAACAATCATTAAATTCATAACCTTCTCCAAGAAATTGACATTGATAATCATTTTTTTCATATCATGTTCCAAGAATGAATTGACATTGATATTATTATATTATTTTACATTCATATTATCTTTCAAGAATTAAAGTAGACATCGTTATATTTATATTCTCTTCCAAGCATTATTGTTATTAATGTATTCTGACGTCTCCAATTTGTTCACATCAACTATTACAATTTGATATTACTTATTAATAAATTACATATCAAAATTTCTGTTATGAATCTATTATTTTTTCAATTCAATCTTTATAAAGTTCATTAGATGGTCAGTGATTGGCCATATTGTTAGTAGTTGGGAAGCGATTCATTTCGAGTTCATGTTGATAAGTCAACGATACGATAAGTTAAGCTTCATGCACCTGCTACTTCATTTGTAAGGGTAACTATTTCAGAATGTAAACTACTCTAAAAACCATTCATGTTTACTGATGGTTCGGAACCCACCCAAAGCTAAAGGTCTTTAGGTCCAAAGGCAGCTGTGGGTCCACTCATCCCTCATCATTTTGGTAGGGAGTTAGTGGGGAGGATATTTTTAATATTCTTTCCAAAGAATGGACATTGACATGTCCAAATCTCCGCCAATTTATGCAGATGCATAACAATATAATTATCTACAGTTATTATATTACAAATTGATTTTCATGTCATATACAGTTCAATAATTATTTTCTTAGTCTATATTATGTAAATTCATCTATAATTTCGCTGTATTGTAAGCTATTGTATATAAGTGTATAAGCCAGTATATATTGTAATCTACATAAATAAAGTACTCAATCAATCAATCAATCAATCAATCAATCAATCAATCATATCCGTCTTATTATCCGCTCACAAGCCTAGAGCTTATGGAGCATAATACTCAGCAAAAAAGGTATATAATTGATCATGAAAAACTATATTCCAAGTCAGCATATTTACATAGATCTTTATGAATTGTCTTAAAACCCCATTCATTTCCTTGAATGAGGGAATCCAGTATAATTCTCCTTCCAGCCGTCTTCTCCTTCTCCTCCTCCTCCTCCTCTACATCTCATGTTCGTTCTTCATCATCTCATTCTTCTTCTATAATATATATTCTAATTAATGATATTATGGAGAGAAAAATTGGCTCATACATTTATTGGATAGGAAATACACGATTGACGCACTATCACTATTCACTGAACCAATGAAATGATAAAGTTGCAATTTTACATGGATATTGTGAATATAAGCTTATATCAATCCATTACTTATTATTGAATAATTGGAACAAATTTTTTGAATTTGTGTTTCAAAGTTCACGCAACAATAAAAGCCCAACCAAGGAGAGCTCTCTCCAAAGTGATTCCGTAGTGTTATTGATAGCACGAGCGATTGATACTAGACAAATTTTACGAGACAAATGATACATATTTATTTGGCTGATAATATTCAACTTTCATGAAGATTATCCACGTCATTTCGCCAAAATAATAATAAATAATCATTCTATTTCTTGATGTTTCCTGGAAATGAGAAAATTGCATTTTACAACACAAGATTATCGCCGGTTCAAAGCTCGGGTTACCTGCTAGTGTATATATGTTGAAGCTGTTATGTTCCATCAACCATTTCCTTCAACCTATTGTTATTCCGTTGTTCATTCACTCTACCGTATCAGCATTGCTAGAATCGAGAGCATGGCTGTCATCTATGAGGGAAGCTGCCAGTTTGAAGTGAATCTGACCTTAGCACAATTGGTTGATATCAAGGCATCGGGATCAGGAGCGTTATCAGTAAGCACACCTGCTAGAGGCGCTAACATAACAAGTAGGTAGTGCTGGTTCAAAGGGGTGAATTCTGGAATGAGGTGGGATTTTGGGGTGAAGAGGGGTTTTGGGAAGGAGACAGAGTGGGTTGGAATTGGAGTGAGTAGGAATTGGGGTGGAATGGGGGAACAGACACGTACCGTCTACAAACCATTCGCTGTAACCGCAATACCAGTGCCACACTGCTAGACTCGCTACTAAACGCTACAACAAATCATTCTCTATCGCCCTCCTGCTATCTATCTATCTATCTTATCTTCTTCATCTTCTTATTCATCCCCTCCTTCATCTGCTTCTTCTTCTTCCACTTCTTCATCTACTTCTTCTTCCTTCACTCCTTCCTCCACTTTATCTTCCTTTTTTCTCCTTCTTGCTTCTTTTCTTCTTCTTCTTCTTCTCTTTTTTCTTCTCCATTCTTGTCTCTTCTTCTTTCTCTTCTCCTTGTTTCTATTCAACAGGCTAGCCATCTAGTAGACTAGACTAGTAAGTAGTGTAGTTCTTGAGACCAACTGTCTTAAGAGGGTGAAAATATAGATAGCTACACACATAGATCTCATAAATATAGTACAGCTTCTTCGTCTGCTAGTGCCTATTTGATTTACTAATTTATTTATTTACTATTTTACAAAGGCGACTTTCTAGAAGTATTTTAAGCCTGGGTGATGATGATGGGATGAATGATAATACAATGAAGGTAGAGTTATGAATGAATAAGAATTATAGGTTATGCTATTCACTTGAATTGATTTGAGCCACTTTTCAGTCCAGAAATAAACTGGAAATTTTGAATTTGAATATTGGCGATTTGCCTGACTATGGATAATTTATTTACATTGTATTGCTAATTAAGTATTTCGATAGGGCTATTTGTGTTTTTTGATCATAGAAATTACTTGTACCATCTTTTTACTTTTTCATATAAACACAAAGTTTCGAGTACTCATGACATTTCCAAGTGTTAACTGTTCGTTTTTGACGCTTGGAAATGACATGAGTGCTCAAAACTAGTTGTTTTTATATGATAGGGTGGAAACAGGGCTTTGGCAATTTCTAGAATAATAATATATTGCATAGATATATTAACTATATCTTACCAAGACCGCTGGAGCTCGCAACCCATGACCTCGCTCTGTGTTCACACACTCTAAAGATTTCAATTTGTTGCAATTCCTCTGCGAACTCCTCGTTTCACGAGATTCGTGATCGATTCGAATGATAATGTAAAGTTTGCACTTGCCTCCCGACTAACTAATTATGCAGTATGAATAATTGATAATTTCCTTTGATGTATGTAGTGACATCTTCTTCCGATCCTTGTTGAAGGTCGGAGAGAATTCATCAATTGATTTAAATTGACGCAGTTATATTAATCAATTCATCAATTATTGGAAATTCACAGAGGAATATTCATCAATTAAAATTCATGAGGATTATGCTTAAGTATATTTGCAATCCATAGAATCATAGCATAGACATGTTAATTCATAATATCGGGGTACCAAGCTTCGCTCGTTATTTATTTATTGATAAACAGAACACAACTCTTCAAAATGATTGGGGAAGGACTGACAGGCACAGCTCAAAACTGTTTCTTCCCTGGATAGTCCAGAAAGTAGGTTATGTTCCATACACTTGAATTCAGATCCAATTTTCAGTCCGAACATTTGAAAACAGAAATTTACCAATTGAGATTGTTTACAAACCAAATTGAATAACAAAATGACACTTACTAGTCACTTAAAACTTTAAAATTATGATTAATTTGAAAATTTCAAAATATACTCCAATTTATAATGATATACCATGTCATGTCAACAAATCATATTATTTTGATCAAGTCGATTAAAATTTCTAGATAATATTTCTCGTGAGATAAGCTAATTGATTAAAGAGCTGAACATAATTCTGTCTCTCTCCCACACAGGCACACGCATCTTCTGTTATCGAAAAACGATGAAATTATCATCTGTTTTTCCAATTATGAATAATTATTATCCTTTTCATGTCCTTCAGCGAGTTTTGTCAGGGATGAGACCTAGTGCAATCGAATTTTTATATCATAACCCTACTATGTTTTGAATTTCGTGAGAATCGTTATAGCCGTTTTCAAGATCCGTTGAAAATATATAAATATAAACAGAAATTGCTCGCCCAATATAATAAGATTCCTTTTCCTCAGGATCTTCCTGATTAACTGCAATCATATGTTAATCTAACATATCAACATATGTTAATCCCTTCACAGGCGGTATGGGTTCTATTGGAAGGTGAGACCGTCTCATATATTGAAATAAGCGCCCTTCTCACGGCTCTTGCGTTGGAAGGGTGTCTGCTGGAGTACAGCTCTGCTAAAAGGATCTTCAATATGATTGATTTCCTGGTGGTTTGGAAGCTACCAATTATGCAGGTTGCAAAAAGGTGGTGACCCCTGGGTTGGAGAGCTCGCTCAAAACCTCACTGTTGTATTGTAATCTTTGGAACACACAACTTATAATTATATTAATATACGGTACAGAGTTGGTGGAAACTATGAAAGCAGCTTAAATTTTTTTTACAAGTGTAAATTGACAGAAGGTGGTTTCATTGGGGATCCTTCTTGAAATGAAAAATCACTCCCCAAAGACTACAGTGTAGCTTCAAAATTTCTGTCCCTCATTTATGAATACAAACTCATTTTTTCAAATGAGAAAGTTGCCATGTAATACATGATTTCGATACAGAGTTCCAAGAGAAAATGAATGGCAAAGACCGCACATCGATATTTCATCCCATATCAGTTTGTTGATGTGAAAGTTGTAAATCAAATTTGTATTTTTAACCAGCTGAAATAATATGTCAGTGCAGGAAGGCCTGTCTGTGTGATAGCTTCCAAATAGCCTCAGCTGATGTTAAAATGATGAATCAATGAGAAAAATGTTGAAATAAATAATTGCATGTAATGAATTCTTCAGCTGACTGAATGATAAATCAAAACAAATTTTTTGTTATGAACTTCCAATGTTATTTATTTATCCTGAAAAAGGACGCAGCAGTGAGTCAATTTTGTTGTCCAACGAACTTGACCTGTGAAAAGGTTTGAAGAATACGTGTTGAACTGACCGACAGTAACTCTGGACTTCAGAAAGTCGAAAGTGAAAGCTCGCTAACGCTCGTTCAATAAATAATACCAAATTGGCAATAGTCAAACGTGACAATAGGAATACAATCCACATCTCATCACATATAGTCCACAAACAAGTACTTTATAAGTTCTACGATATAGCTAGACAACTACATAGCAGTGATGCAGTTAATCCACACTATTATCATCACATTTTCTCAAGGATTGTGAGTTTTATATAAATCTTATCAACAAATAACGTTCAATGGGATTCAATCAACTCCAGATACCCAGAAGTTACCAAGGTTAGTAAAGTTAGTTAGTTAACTAGATACCTAGTTACCCAGAAGGAACTGCAACAATCGATGTTAGTTCGAAAGACTGTCTGATATCAATTCAATGAGAGAGACAACAGGTTATAACTGGACCAGAAAACTGTGGTGTGGCAAACTTCTTATGTGGTGTGGCAAAAGTGTTGTTTTTGTTTGCAATTCCACAAAATATGCTGTTGAACTCGATTATTCAATTATGATGGTGGAAGAATTTTCAGGATAGGTGTTTTTTGAAGTGCAAGGCGGAAAGAAACTTGATTAGAATAATGAAGAGGGGGATAGAAAGATAAAAGAGAGAAGAAACGAAAGAAGAGAGATAGAAGGAAGTGAGAGAAAGACTGGAAGAAATACAGAGAGAGTAACCTGGATCTTGTAGATGAAGGAGAGAGAAAAAAGTCTCTGGATGGAAAGGGAAGAGAAAGAGAACTGGTGAGCTGGGGAGAATGAGGGAGTGGAAGAGAGAATGAAAATTCGATCATCATTTGATTAGAAAGAGAGATATTCAAAGTGAGAATGAAAGTTAGAAGAAGAGAGGGAAAAGGGACAGTGGGAGGAAAGACTGAGAGAGAGAGAGTGAGGATGAGAGATTGCTAACTAAAGGAACATGGGAAAGGTCAGAGTGTGGAGGAGACAGGAATTGGGAGAGAGAGAGAGTGAGTGAAAGGCATAAAGAGCTTCATTATTTGAGTTGAAGTATAGTGAAGTTGTTGAGTGTAGTGTGACCGTGTGGCCACACAACACAAATTGCACGTTCATTAATTAAGCAATTAGGCACCGGATGAAAAGCACCCGTCTATTTGAATAGCAGCTCAGGCCGCCGCTGTTCAAATCTGACAGAGGAAAAGAGATAGAGAGTGAGTGAGGGTTGGAGTGAGAAGAAGGTTCGATGAGAGGGAACAATGAAAGAGAAAGATGGTTGAAGAGGAAGATAAACTTGTAGAGAAAGATAGTGGAAGAAACGGATAATGAGAGAGAAAAGAAGTAGATTTCTCTGAGGAAGAGAGGAAGTGGGGAAAAGAGAGGAAGGAAGAAGAAGAGAGAGGGAGTTACAGGAGAAGACAGGGTGAGAGTGGTAGTTTTTGGAAGAGAGAGTAAGAACGGAGAGAAACAACAAAAACGTGTGAGGATGACAGAGGAAGAGAGAGGGTGGCAAAGGAAGAGTTGGATGAATAGAGAGACTGAGTAAGAGAAAAAACATAAATGTGGGAGAACAAAGAGGAAGAGGGAGAAAGTGTAAGGGAAGTGTAGAGGGAGGATAAAAGGAAAAGAGTGTGGGAAATGGGCAGAAAGAAATAGTGTGAGAGGGAAAGAGATAGAGGGTGAGTGAGGGTGGAAGAGGGTTGGAGTGAGAAGAAGTTTTGAAGAGAGGGATTCAATGAAAGGGAAAGATGGTTGAAGAGGAAGATAAAATTGTAGAGAAAGTTAGTGAAAGGAACGGAAAATGAGAGAGAAAAGAAGAAGATTCCTCTGAGGAAGAGATTGATTGATTGATTGAGTACTTTATTTATGTAGATTACAATATATACTGTCTTATACACTTATATACAATAGCTTACAATACAGCAAAATTATAGATGAATTACATGATATAGACTAAGAAAATAATTATTGAACTGTATATGATATGAAAAGCAATTTGTAATATAATAACTAAGATAATAATTATATTGTTATGCATCTACATAAATTGGCGGAGCTTTGGACATATCAATGTCCATTCTTCGGAAAGAATATTAAAAATATCCTCCCCACTAACTCTCTACAAAAACGTTAATTTCATTATTTAAACTAAGGATTTATTTATTAATGGAAATATTGTGAAAGTTTTAATCAATATGAATATTAAGAGAGAAAAAAACAGAAAATTGATAAGTTAAAATAATTATATAGGTAGATAAGATCAAATAATTGATTAATAAAATGAAGTAGGCTGAAAGTAGATCAGGGTAATCAACTTTCAGTAATATACAGCAGTATGCAGTGGATAATTGAAATAACATGAGTTATATATATATATATATATTCGTTCTATAACAGGTTTAAAGGTTTGTATTTGTGAGATGGTGGGGGATGGTTGTCATGTGATCGTTCTAGGCCGGACAGTTTCAGTCATTGTTCCAAAAGATGTTTTTTTAAAGTCAGGATGAAGCTCGCTCGGCTCTCGATGGACCTGATAGAAACAGGAAGTGCATTCCATGCACGACAGGCACTGACTAAGAAGGATTTTGTGAAAATAGTAGTTCGATGATTGGGTATCCTTAAAGTACTTTCTCCAGTTCTAGTATGTGAAGCATCTATCCTCCTACCTTCAGAGACAAATTTGAAATCATCTTTAAAATAGTTCGGATTACCGTATTTCAAGATATCTCTAACAAGCTTGACTATTCGAAAAAGCCTCTGATCGGGAAGCTTTAATGTTGAACTAGCAATGTGGGCTGGGGGTGATATGATCATGGCGTTGGAGAGAGTAGACGAAACGTAGACAATAATTTTGGCAACGCTGTAGTTTATCATTCAGAGTGACTTGCATATCGTTAAGAACAGAATTACAATACATTAAATGTGGGAAGATGAGAGATTGAACCAATAATAATTTAATGTTTCTAGGGAGGATATCGTGCATTTTCTTCAATGCATGCATGGCTGAGAATACCTTTTTACAAGTTTTGTTCACTTGTTCTGACCAGTCAAGAGTATTATTCATAATAATGCCTAAATTTTTAACTGAGCTACAGTAAGGAATGTCAGTACCGTCTACACTAATTTTGTGAATCGATTCAAGGTCAATATTGTTTATAAGACGAGAATATCCAATTATAATGGGTTGTGTTGTGATGGGATTAATCTTAAGGCCATTTTTCTTTGTCCATTCCACTATCGAATTGATATCCTAATCATTATTCCAACTGTTTCATTAATTTTTGTTATGGGACAGCTTAAATAGATTTGAAGGTCGTCTGCATAAGTATGGAAACAGGAGAATTTGATAATGGAAGAAAGGTCATTAGCATACAAAGTGAAGAGGAGAGGGCCTAAAATTGAACCTTGTGGTACTCCATGCATAACGTTTTTCCAAGTAGACTTTTTGTCACCGACAGATACACATTGTTTCCTACCTAATAGATAGGATTTAAACCAAACTAACGAGTTGTGACTGAAACCAAGAATAGCCAACTTATTCAGAAGGACTGAAATGGGACTGAAAGGACTCAAATGCTTTAGAAAAATCGAATAGGGTGAGGATGATGCATTTTCTTTGGTCCATAGTGTCACGTTATTTTTTATAATTAATAACGATTAGCCTCCTGCTTGGCATCAATCGGTAGAGCATGAGAATTATTTCAATAATTATAAAATCTGGTCGTGGTTTTACTAGGATATAATCTCACTAAAATCTTCATAGGCCCAGACATGAGCTTTCACAATAATACTGATAATTTATAAAAATACATATATATATATATATATATATATATATTATATATATATATATATATATATATAAAACTTATATCCTATAGTATTGAGGGATAAATGAATCGTACACCATAAAAAAATTTGATACATATATTAACAAATATCTCAAAAAATAAGTCAAAACAAAAATATGTAGAGTGACCGAAATATAGTATAACAAGAAACGAAATCAATAAAATATCACAGGTTGATATTATTCTTTAAGTTCTATAGCACGAAACGCTACCATGTGCTTTCATTTCATGATCATATGCATTTATTTGCATGTAGCTTCGATATCAACTTGCTGATACTTGTCAACTTGGACAATTCTATTTCAAATATAAATTTCTTAAATCAGAGCATGATAAATTGACAAACTAATAATCCAAATATATATTAAATTCTATGGTTTCCAATAGATTTCTTTATAATAAATATTTTTTTTATCTCAGGGTGCGAGATTCGGCACCTGACGGAATAGATAGATCAATTCATCTAGAATCTGATTCATTCTGAATCAGAGATACATTATATTATCGCAATTATATTATAGAAATTAATGATCATATGAACATTGTATTATCAGCCTAGAACTTAGTATTCTTTGATTGATGTATCTTTTGATATATGGATTGACTCATTACTATCTAATAAAATACCTTTTATACTATCTTTAAACTTGCGCAAGTATTTTTACCAATTTCTTAATTTATAAAACCCTTTCGACGAGCTAGCTTTGATTTGTTATTTCATTTCGAAGCACTGAGGGCGCCCTATCACTATTTCAAATATTATTCACTCACGTGCTGGAATTTTCTATGAGCTGCTGATGGCTATCCAAACTCCTGGTGGTCCTGGATTATTTGTAGCCAAAGTCGTCTCTTCCAAGGGATTAAAAATTATTTAAATGACTCTTGCTTTACAATAGCTTCACAAAGTCTTATGAGAAAATGTAGTAATTCAATTTAACTTTAAGTTATTAAAAGGTACAGTAAGATATTGCGCTCTATAATTTTTGGTGACATCTCATGGTGGTGGTTGGCAGGCAAGTGGGGAAGTTCTCTTTTCTAATTTACAATTTTCATTTCCGATTTCCAAATTTACATAAAATTTAAATAATCTGTTCCTCCGCCATTCATGGCTCAAATAGACCGTACCAAACTATAAAATTATTACTTATGTTACATCTTTAATAATTTATTTGCCTTCAGGCTGTATCCAAAACATAAACTGTACAACAATAATTCATAAATTCTTATCATTTGTAGAAATATATACAAATATATTTGAATCGGCTCACTATTACCGCCTATCAATTGCTACCATTTGATTGGTGCATGCAAATTATCATAGTATTTATGCGCCTAGGAACCTCCTACTTCCTTAATACATTTAATTATTTTTGTCTGGGTTTTTTTAATACGTTTTTTACATGCAAAGTAATTTTTTACAGATTATAGGTTGTTTCTCATATTACAATAATTAGCCACGTGGAACCTTTGGTTCCTCAAGTTGAATACTGTTTCGTTACAATAAGTTTCTGCCAAGGTGTTTGGTCAGATTCTACGTTATGCGACTCGGTCGATCATTAGGTCGCCAATCAATAGATGTTTTACGCCTAACCTCAAATTTTCAATATTTTATATAATATTATATAGGTAGCAAAAATTATTTTCATTTCTATTCGGCTGTTGTAAATTTAGCCATGATGCTTGATATTATCTAATCTTTAAGCATTATCATCTTTGGCGATATTAGCCTATTATTCCATTTAGACCTATAAATTTCTTCAAATAGGAATTTTTATTTATCCATCCGAATTTCAAACGTTACAATAGCTAACCTTATATCATCAGTGACACGGAGCAGAGCTGTTTCAGTTGAATGGAATTTTCTAAAGCCTGATTGAAAGTTATGAAGTTTACTATTGTTGTCTAGAAATTTTACAACTTGAGCATGAATGAGTCTTTCTAGCACTTTGGACAATGCAGGTAAAATACTGATTGGTCTAAAATCCTCAACTTTATTGGGTGATGGAACTTTAGAGGGCGAACCAGAGCAAACTTCCAGTTTTCAGGGAAAATGCCTTCTTCAAGTGACTTGTTGAGAATGTATGTAATGGTTGGTAAAACAGCAAATAACATTTTCTTGATAAATTTAATAGGAATTTTGTCAACACCCGTAGCATTACTATGAATACGTTGAATTGTTCTGAAAGTGTCTTCTTCTGAGATTGGATGGAAATGAAATTGATCAGTAATTGGTAAATCTAAGTTTGTAACCTGCTCTTCAAGATCATCGATATGATTAGCAATGACAACTTCGTCGCGGTTGTTAGAGTGTGAAACAAAATGGTCATTTATATTGTTGAATGGTAAGTCAATTTGTGGATTCGATTTCTGTTTGCCAAGCCCGAATTCTTTTATTCCCTGCCAAAGTGATTTAGAGTCTTGTCTGTTGTTTGTCATAAACGAATTCAAGTACCTAATCTTTGAGTTCAATAATTCCTGTTTAACTCTATTTCTAAGGCTCCTATACTCTATCAAACTGTCCAAGTCAAATGTCTTTTTTAAATTTTCTATGTGCTTTGTCTCTACGTCCCATCATCTTAAGTATGTCTTCAGTCATCCACGGTACTCGTCGTTTTCTATTAATTCTCCTTGTCACATAAGGTGCATGTTTGTCATACAAAGTCAAAGTCCAATTCTCGAAAGTCTTGAGCATGTCATCAACTGAGGGTAATGCTTCAATTCGATGCCATGGAGTCTGAGCCACATCAGTCAGGAAGGCGGCTTCATCAAAGTTTTTGAAGTCTCTATAAGTGATAATTTTTCTGTTCTGGCTTGGATATATTATGGGAAAGTACACAGTAGATCAAATCATGTCTAGAAATAGCTGGGACTGAGATTTGGCCTGCTCGAACAACCTCATTGGGATCACTAACAATGAGAAGGTCAATGAGTGTGTCTGATTCATTAGTATGATGAGTTGGATCGAGAGGTAAAATAGTCATGTTTAGGCATTGGAAAATTGTAGTCAGTTGAAAGTAGTCAAAGTTCCGATTTGTCATGTTCAAGTCGGTGTTCATATCCCCCATAACTAGTATACGGTTATAACAAGGCATAAGAGAAAGCAAGGCACTTTCGAAATCTGTGAAATGACCTATTTTTGGTGGGTGATAACAGATACCAACGAGTAATTATCAGTACTAGATAGGATAATTCAAGTAGCATAAACTCTGGTCTGGAACAATACTCTTGTTTAGATGTGATTAAAACTTTTGTTTTGATACCATCTTTCACATAAATTGCTACACCCCCACAAGCTTTATTTAATCTATCATTTCGGAAAAGATTATATCCAGGCAAAGCAACAAAATTTGATGGAATACTAGGCTTCAAAAATGATTCGGAAATTCCGATTATATTGAAGTCCTGAAAACGGAAGATTGCTCTGAGTTCATCAATGTGGCAGCTGAGGGATTGTACGTTAAGGTGAGCAGCCTTGAAAAGTTTTTTGAAAGAGTGGAGCTTATTTGCTAGAAACATACCTGCGTCATTATTACTATTATTGAAATAATCATACCTACTTGAGGGCTAGCGAGCTGACGTGTCAGTGAGAGGCATCATGGAAGCAGCAGACCAATCGTGAACCGACCTCAGAACGACACATGACGGGGAAAATGGGGATGAAACTGATAAAACTTAACCTAAATGAAAAAGTCTCTTGATTCGAGTGCATTCAGTATGCCTTGGCAGTTCGGCTCCCTTCACTATTTATAGCACTAGTTCAAAAAATTCACTAAACACAATAAGATGTAGATGTGTTGAGTTCCGGTGATGAATAATCCTAATGGTGAATAAGATGAAGATTGAGGAAGAACTTGTAGTGGGAGATCTAGTCCAAGTGGAGATAGAGCGAGTAGGTATCCGGTAGTGGAAGAATCGGGTCCAAGTGGAGGTAGAGCGAGATTCAGATTCAGATTCAGATTCAGATTCCTTTATTCATGTCAGAGTCCAGCAGATAATCCAATGTGGTGGGCAGTTTGCAGTGGTAGATGCTGATGGGAGCGAGCAGGTGGGGGTGCGAGAGAGAGCCAGGGCGGCGGCAAGAGAGAGCGCGTGCGAGAAGTCACAGGAACCAGGTCTGAAAACAGGAAGAAAACTCCAGCAGAAACACAGCAGAAAAAGGTACAGAAAGTATATGAAAATCATTAAGAGGATAGACAATTAAAAGAGATTGTACAGAGAGATGGAAAATAAGAACGAGAAATATGAATCAGTAGATTGATTTAAAATTGCAGTTGACGGTTGTTAGAGAGAAGAATGTGAAGAGAGGACTAAGCTGTGTGAGAATACACATAGATTATGTAAGATTATTGTCTAAAAAGGTGGATGAAGAGAGAGATATTAGAAGAAAGTAGTAAATATCCGGTGCATAAAATGAGGTAGATAATAAGAAAATGAAATTGGAGGGATGAGAAAAACCGAAGGATAGAGAGAGGGAGTGAGTAAGAGAGAGCGAAGGGATTGATACAGATAGCATAGAGTACGGTGTTAATGATCTGGTATAGAAATGAAGTAAGCATGTCCATATTATTAAAAATATACAGTATAACTAGTTTTGAGCATGAATTGAGCTAATTTGCAGGGAGGTCAGAATGAGAAGAGGTAGGAAGAGAAGAAATAATAGAAGTTACTGACAGGTAATACTGCATATAAGAAAACAGAATAACGAATATATAAATAGAATACGCGAATAGAAGGTTGGAATGTGACTATGGTGAAAATCACAATAGAAGTGCCAATCATAAGTTTACCGTCTTTATTACAATGACTGTTATTCTGTTATTGTTGTCAATTCCACGAAAAGTCAACTTGAATCCTGCTGTAAGTTTACTATACACACTAGTAATATACATGTGGAGACTGGATTCAGGCTTTGTTGATAAACAGAAATGAATTTAATAGATTATGGATTGACAATGAACTGAGATGAGGAAGAAGCGTTATAAACTCAGCAATTCGAAATAGGTTATAAGTAGTATAAAAAGGGGGACTCTGGGACACAAGTGTCCCAGAGTCCCCCTTCACCTCAAGGTCACCCAAGCCTACCAAACAAAACCTCAAGGTCACCCAAGTCAACCAAACCTAACCTCAAGGTCACCCAAGTTGACCAAACCTAACATAAAAAAAAACCTTGAGGTTAGGTTTGGTTGACTTGGGTGACCTTGAGGTTAGGTTTGGTCAACTTGGGTGACCTTGAGGTTAGGTTTGGTTGACTTGGGTGACCTTGAGGTTAGGTTTGGTCGACTTGGGTGACCTTGAGGTTAGGTTTGATAGGCTTGGGTGACCTTGAGGTGAAGACTTTTGAGGCTTTTGAAGGCTTTGGTGACCTTGAGGTGACCTTTTTATACTACTGTTATAAATGTATTATTAAAGTGAACTTAGGTTTTGGAGCAATTTTCATAATTTTATCAGCAGTGGAAAAGGTTCTATTTTTGTACTATGCTATTGTTAGATAAAAAGTGAAACATTGGATTAGCTGGAAACATCATTCGGTTATGTCTAATGGAATACTAGTTTCCTGATTGAGTATTGGATGATTCAATCAGTAAAAATGTTTCAGTATACTTGATGAATAATTGCTATAACTAAGTTGATATAGATTTATTCCAGTTATATTTTTTCCATGAAAACAGTATTATATATTATGTTCAAAAAAGCAAAAATTAATTTTAAGATTCGTAAACATAGAATCCAGTTATATTTTTTCTATGAAAACAGTATTATATATGTTCAAAAAAGCAAAAATTAATTTTAAGATTCGTAAACATAGAATCCAGTTATATTTTTTCCATGAAAACAGTATTATATATGTTCAAATAGCAAAAATTAATTTGGTAAAAATGGTATCTATAGGGCAATTGTCCAACAAAAAATAAAAGACTGAAAAAATGAAAAGAGAGGAGAGTGATGATTACATGAAGAGGCACAATTGAAATAATGAGAGCAAGATATGACGTGCCAACACCGTGAAGTGTTTACTGGAGGTCGGCAAGACGTTCGGCGGTGTAGATGCGTCATCCAGGTCCCTCTCCGACTGCGTACTTGATGCGGACATCGACTGTCCACGTGTTTCTTATCCCGTACTTGTTTGCTACTGCGTTCAAGAGTGCCAGTCGGTATTTCATCAAGTCCTCCCTCACGGTGATGCCAGTGTTCTTGAGCATCCACTTGGCTGCGAACACCCTCTGCCTTGTCCGGTAGCTGTCGAACCTCACAATGATGGGACGATGACGCTCCTTGCCGGCTGCTCTGCCCATGTCATGACCTGGCTGCTGGATTGGTCCCACTCGATGCAAATGATGAATGTCGTCGATCTTCAACTCCACGTTCAGCTTCTCCTTGCAGACTCGCTGAAGAATCTGGTCGGTGGACTCCCCCTTGGTCTCCGGAATTCCAAAGAATCGCAGGCAGGTACGGCGACCATATTGTTCAAGATCGTCGATCTTTAATTCTGTCTCCTTCTCAATTGCTGCCATCCTCTGCCGAAGTTCATTATTCTCACCCTGCAATCAATCCAATTCGGATTGGAAGAAGGAGAAAGCCTCTGCGACAGCTTGGTTTACTTCCTTGTTTATCCTCTGTAGTATTTCGTCGGCCAGTTGCGTTGTGTCTTGACAGGGAGGGGTCGTTGACACATGTACCGTTGCACGCCTACCTGCCTTTTGTGTGGGAGTTTCCTGCTTCTTACCATTGCTCTTCACCATGTTGCAATAGATAAACCAAACTGTGGTCAAACTAATTGGAGGTAATGTAATACTATTTATTGTAATTACTGCGTAATTACAATGAAAATCAGACTTTTAAAAATATTTTATTAAACTATGTGAAAAAACTTAATGCACTAATGTAAAGCTCAAATCGATTTTAACAAGATAACCCTACAAAATAACGCTTTTCAACGGAGCCGAACTGCACACATGTTCACTCACTGACCATCAGAGGGACAGAGGGACAGAGAGGAAGTGAGGAAAAGAGAGGAAGGAAGAAGAAGAGAAAGGAAGTTACAGGAGATGACAGGGTGAGAATAAGAGTTTTTGGAAGAGCTTACTCTCTCTTCCGGAGAGAAACAACAAAAACGTGTGAGGATGACAGAGCGTGGCAAAGAAGGAGTTGGATGAATAGACAGACTGAGTAAGAGAAAACGAATATAAAAGTGGGAGAACAACGAGAAAGAGGGAGAAAGTGTAAGGGAAGTGTAGAGGGATGATAAAAGGAAAAGAGTGTGAGAAATGGGCAGAAAGAAATAGTGTGAGAGGGAATTGGATAAAAAGAAGGGTAAGGAAAATAGAGGGAGGGAGAACGAAATGGAAGAGAGAGAGAATAAGAATGATGTGTTGGGAATTAGGAACAAGAAAATAGAGCGTTCAGTGGAAGGAAGGAATTATGGAAAACCTGGGAGGATCTGGGTGATAAGAGAGAGAGTAGGAAGAGGAAAAGAAGGTAAAAAGGTGTATAAAGTTGAAGGGGTAGATCTAGTGGATGATGGAGCAATGGAAATATTATGAGAATGGGAAGAGAGAAAATCAATACGAAGAAAATAGATGAGATGAGAATGAAGAAATTAGAAGGGTTAGATGAAGTGGAATAGAGAGTGGAAGTGAGAAGAGAACAAAACGAGGAAGCAGAAAAAATTATGTAAAATTTATCAACCCTTTATGTTTGAATTCCTCTCTTTAATTTGTTGTCTTCATGAATTGATATATCTAACCTAATAATTATATAATACTGTATTCGCTAGTCATTGGTTTGAAAGGTTCTCATCCCAAAAAATGGTGTCTTCAAGCTTCAAGCCGCAATTAGCCAATGAGAATGCGTTTTCAAATGGGCGAGTACTAAAAAATGGTGGCTCGCATGGTAAGTGTGCTAGCTGTTCAAAGTGTGCAAGTGTGGCAAAGTGAATGACAGTTGACTTCCAAATCACTTGTTCTATTCATTCAAATGAATTAAAAGGAATTAAATGAATCGTCAATGATAGAGGACGGAGAAGGATGAGAAGAAGGGAGAAGTGACAAAATGTTTAGGAGAAAACAGTGATGATTGAGCTGTAGCGTATGTAAAAAAATAGCATAAGAAGATATCCAATGATATAGGGCAGTTATGGTCCAAATTTCACTGTCATCTCAACCGATAGTCCCTGTATTTCTTTTTTGTAAAGCTATGTAACGCTGGTAGTCCCTCATACTTACAGAGACTCTATAATCAGTCACTGTACTCTACAGTGTCTTATTTACAGTCACTGTAGTCATACAGTGTCGTTCTTATACTCTCACCCTAACAACACAGTAATAATAGACAGTGGTCGAAAGTAAATTGAGTTAACAAAAAATCATCTGTGTGAAATATGGAACATGAACGACCTTTACCATATGATATATGTTTTCATGCTATCTTTTCGCTATGGTAATTTATATAATTATATATATATATATATATAAATTTATATTTGTGTTTGTGTGTTAGTTTGTCTATTTGTGAGTTTGTTTGTTCCTATAGACTCGAAAACTACTTGACAAAACGGCATGGAACTTTGAGAATATGTTGTGTGAATATTGGGGATGGTTTCTGACCAGAAATTTTAATAGGGGGGCTAATAATTATTTATTCAATCATTCAGAATAATTACACAACTTACAGAAAAGTACCACAGGCTTATAAGCCCAAAACGGTTCCAATTCTAATTTATACAACAGTCCAAATTATCAATTATTAATCCATTTTATAGACCCATGTTTTCGAAATTTTCGGCTGAGCGGCTACCAAAGAACGAAAAGATGATCATGATTCAAGATCATGTTGTGATAATATGATTTTTTTAGCATCTAAACTTACCAGCTGTAATTAACAAGTCACTCTGTGATACAATTGTTCACTGGTATTAAAACGGTAGTTTTAAGCACATAGGAAGTCCGTATTTGAGATGTAAATGAAAATATCGATTGTCAGATGAATTTCATAATTCACCAAATGAAGTCAAGTGTGACATGAGATACATTGACTTTTTGGCGGTACGAAGTTCGCCGGGTAAGCTAGTACTAAATAAATGTAGGAGCAATCGATACAATAGGAATGGGAAATCACCCATGAATTCAATTTTATCATATATGCTAAATTGCACATAATTATTTGGAATTTTGCCCATGAGTTTTAATCAATGAATATCCATGTGTCAATCTTAATTGATGAATACACCTTTGACCTTTAGAAAAGATCGAATCAGTACAACTCCACTCCCTATATCAAAGGGAAGAATCATTTCATTTTGCATAATTATCCAGCCTGGAAGCTAGTGCAACCTTTCACATTTGACTCGATCATGATTTGCATCACACGTCACACCAGGGTATCGCAGACAAATTGAAATCTTCAATTATTCATAACCTCGTTCATGCCGGTCATGTCTATTGAATATAGCTCTCATTCTGCTGTGCTCTAGTTCACAGTACGTACTTGGTTAATGGCTTCGTGATAATTATATCGGACAAGCATACAGAGTTGTATGTTTAATATTATTTGGCATGTAACATTATGTACAAAAGGGGAAAGAAGAAGAATAAAGGGAGAAGCGAATAGGATATGAGTAATTAATGATAATATAATAGGGATAGCATAAGAGGATAAAGGAAATGAGGAATGAAAGAGAGAAGCAAAGTAGGGAATAAAATATTTCAGCAAAGTATTAATATTCTTTATTGTAGGGAGCTATAAAAGGATTGGCTCTGATAAAGAGCGGGGTTAGTATTTTAGGTATCTCTTGTCACATAACCCATGCACCTATGAATGATAGCGAGAAAAAAGATATTATGAGAAAAAGAAGGAGGAAAGTGTATAGAAGAATAAAGAGAAAATAATATGTGTTATAAGTTATCATAGCTACAGCTACAATTTAAAATCACACTATGTGAATAACGTGAAAATGTGTTATTTAATGTTTGTGAATAATTTTTCAATTGCTTGGAATATTATCATATAATATTATGCTCATGTTTGATGTGAATGATGCTATCTGCATTAGTGCATATTGGATGAATAGGAAGCTCGTGAATACAAGAATACTATTTCCATGCCCTCAGACATCAGATATAAACAGCTCTTCTCATTATTACGAAGAAATAACTGAGCAATGATGAGAGATGTTACTTACTTACTCACTTACGAAGCGCTACAGCCATGCGTGGACCTTGGCCTCCTCAGCAATTCGCCTCCATTCATCTCTCTGATTAGCCAGTCTCCTCCAGCTCCTCACTCCTTGGCACGCTAGATCTTTTTCCTCATCCTGCAGCCAACGTGTTCTCGGGCGACCTCTTTTCCTCGTTCCTTCCATTCTTCCAACAAGCATCTGCCTCTGCATCCTATTATTCTCCATTCTTTGGACATGTCCCAGCCAGCTGATTCTTCTAGACTTTATGAATCGTACTATATCATTTCCACGCAGAATTTTACTTATCTCCACATTGCTTCTGATTCTCCACTCTTTATTTTCGCATATGAGACCATGAATTCTTCTCTTCACTTTTCTTTCGAAAATCCTCAATGCGTTCATATTTTGGGAGTTGAGAACCCAAGTTTCACAGCCGTATGTCACTACCGGTCTTATAAGTGTTTGATATAGTTTCACACTCGTGCATCTTGATATTAGTCTAGACTTCATTAAACTTCTATTTGCAAATTAAGCTCTGTTCCCCTGATCAATTCTCTTTTCAATTTCCTGACTCAGGTTATTGCTTACATTTAGTTCAGTTCCAAGGTAAGAAAAACTCTCCACACTTTCAAATTTAAATCCTTCAACTCCAAAATCTTGTGCTGCTCGTCTTGCCAGCGATGAGGTCATCTTCATATACTTGGTCTTGTAACTTCAAGACCTATAGTATGTCCTTCTTTTTCCAGAGTTAAAAAAGCTTCCTTCAGAGCTGCTGAATTTCGAGCCACCAACGCAATGTCATCAGCATAGGCTAAACCTTGCTTGGATTTAAACAGGTTGTTCCCTGTGAGTTCTAATTCTTGGACAACTTTGTGCAGTGCTAAGTTGAAAAGTAGTGCTGACAATGCATCACCCTGTCTAACCCCTTGCTCTATTTGGAATGCTCTGCTCGTTTTTCTTCCAACAATTACCTTGGCATGATTATTTGACAGGATCATGGACGCCAGTATTATTAGTTTTCTAGGGAAACCAAAACTTTCCAGGGCTTCTAGTAGGTTTTTAATTTTCAGAGTCAAATGCCTGTTTGAAATCGACGAAAAGGATGTACAAATTAACATTGTATTCTATGCATTTTTCCATTAGTTGGCGTATAGCAAAAATTTGGTCAGTTGTTCCCCTTCCTGGTCGAAACCCACACTGATACTCGCCAACGATTCATTCTGATAATGGGCTCATTCTTCTCAGAAGGATGGAGGATAATATCTTGTAGGCAACATTCAACAAAGTAATCCCTCGATAGTTGCTACATATCAGTTTCTCTCCTTTTTTATAAATTGGACAGATAAGACCCATTTTCCATTCTTTAGGCATCTCTTCTTTTCTCCATTTCATCAGAATCAGCTTGTATATTTTGTCAATCACCTTATCTCCTGCATTTTTTAACATCCCAGCAGTAATAGAGTCTTCCACTGGGGACTTACAGTTCTTCTGCTTTTGTACTGCTTCTATGACTTATTCTCTAGTGGGGTTTACAACTCCAATATCAGCAGTGTGAAAACATGGTGTCCATGCATTTTGTTCTCCTTCGTCATTTCCATTTAATATATCTTGAAAATGTTCTGCCCATCTCTTCAACACTTTTGATTCTTCAGAAATCACTTCTCCATTCTTATTTCTGCACATGTTGGTCCTTGGTTGGAAGCCTCTACCCATTACTTTCACTGATTGATGGAATTTCCTCTTTAATTCTGGGTATGTAAGTTTTCAATGTCTTCTAACTGCCTTTTGAGGTATTCTCGTTTTCTCTTCCCAATAAGATTTTTCGCTTTCCGTCCGCTTGCCTTGTAGATTCCCACATTGCCTCTTGTCACTCTTTGCATTACAGCCAGACTCAGTCTATTCCTTTCCTCAATTGCCAGCTCACATTCTTCATCGTACCAGTCAGCATTTCTTTCTCTCTTCTTCCTTCCGATAGTGCCAGCAGCACTACTATAATGTCCTTTAGTCTTATCCAAACACCATCCAGATTATCCTCTTCCCCATTACCTTCCTGCTCCCAGTTATCCAGTTTCTCGCTAATTGCACTTTCATAAGCAGTCCTGGTCTGTACATTTTTTAGAGCCTCCATATTCCACTTTTGTTCCTTTTCTCCTCTGACGTTTTCGACCATGGATAATCTCTCTAACACCTTTGTCACCACAATGAAATGTTCTGACTCACAGTTAGGTCCTCTTGCAGATCTGACATCAATTATCGAGGTGGCATGTCTTTGTGATGCCAGAACATGATCAATTTGAGTGGTAGTGTCAGAGCCAGGCATCTTTCAAGTCCCCTTATGGATGTTTTTGTGAGGAAATCTGGTGCTAACTATTGAGAGGTTTTGCTCTGCTGCAAGTTGAGCCAGTAGTAAACCATTCTCATTCGAACTTCCATGCAAAGTATGCTGCCCTGCAATTCCTCGAAGTTGATCTTTCTTCCCAATTTGAGCATTAAAATCCTCAAGTAGTAATAGCATGTCATGTTTTGGGATTTTCTCACAAACTTGGCCCATCCTTTATTCAATATCTACCACATCATCTAAACTACAACAAAAAAATATAATGTGAATACTTTTTTCAAATAATATAGAATGGAGGGACAACAGTCTGAGCCGAAAACTGTATCCCTCCCAAGTTTTGATAGTTTTGATAGATATAGAAGTTTCCTAAACAATAGAGTTCACTTTTCCAAATTCATGAGTCGATCCTATTCTCGCTCCAAAACAATATATTAGTTCACATTCAATTCATCCAGTACAATGTTTTAATTGAATTTGATCAATCAGCCAGAATATTGGTTCCGCTATTATTAATGTGAGTCAATGACTCAATTGCGGCATTTCGTTCCTCAGCTACACGTTAGAGGTTAGTGATCAAGTTAGCAACGTATTACCAATAGGGGGAATTCCTCATCCCCTTTCCAACCTCAGACCAAGCCCCAAATAAATTAAATGCGCCGCGTAAAGCTACAACTCAGCTAGGCTGCTGTCAATATATCCAATCGCGAGGTGAAACTACAAGCTGCCGTTTACAAAATTGATTTCGTCGTTTCAAAAGCGTTCGTTCACTTTTGATCGGCTGGTTGAGGTGGTTAAAATTGGGAGGGGTACTCTTGCGGCCGTGAGGGGGGGGGTGTTTGTCAGAGCATTACATATAGGAAATTGAATACAGGCTATTGTATTCAAAATTCCAATAGCTGGTGGCAGGGGAGCCATATTCAGTTTTCCATTTTTGTTTCGGAATGTGTCAGCCTTGTCATACAACAGAAAAATATCCGGGGTATTCAATTTCTTCCTCAAAATTGTTTAGTTTCAGTCATGGTTACTGGAGGAATGGTAGGCAATGGAAATGTGAATTTGAAAAAAAGTTTTGTCTATTTTCGACACGCGAATACTGGATGAATTATATGTTTCCAATGTTATGGCAGGCTATGATATCCTCACACCTGCACCCATGCAATAATTTAACCTAATGCAGGCTTACACCAGTGACTAGGCTATAGAATTATGTAATGTGACATTCTATATTCTCTGATCCACCCGTCTGCGCAGCTAGAAAGAATTGCATTTGAATGATTATTTTCTGATAATCTGTATTGATCAATACGCCTGTATAGTCACGACGTAAGGCTAGTCGCATATTGAGACGTGACGCGACGAGACATGACGTGAACCGAGTGTGATAGATAGGTTAAATCATGTATGATCATTATTATAATGTTAACATTAGACTAAGCTAGCACGTTTCAACAATATTATGATCAGATGATTTCAACTCATCTAGCAGACTCATCGAACGTCATGTCATGTCGCGTCGCGTCTCAATTTGCGACAAGCCTTGACAAGCCTAAGTAAGCGCTTGTCACACACACGCTCTGGTTTCTCTACCCAACTAGCCAAGGAACCTTGTATTCGTTTTCCCCAAGAAATCAAATTCGATAAAACGGCTAGAGCTTATAAAAACCACGTAGCCATTTATACTGAGAAATTATAACGGATATGATCAACTTGTGTATTGATAAATGAATAATTGAATGGATGAATTGAGAAACCAATTTGGGCTGCTACACCTTAATCAATTTCTATAGCAAACTCCATTCTCAAACATTCACCAGCATAATGATATATAGTTAAGTGAATAATATGAAGCCATGTGATTGGTAGTTGGTTGACAGTCTGCCATTGGCCGAAGTCAATCGGAAGCATACGTTTTGATCCAATCACAATCCTTAAAAGCATATAATGTGATCGTTTTTTGTTCAGTTCCTATTGGCTGCTAAGCAGAGTGTGCTTGACTGAGAACGTTCTCTAAAATATTTCATGAATATTAATTCTTAAATCATAGTAATATTCTACTCTACAAATTTATAATACACTTACTCAAGAGTATTGAATGAACTTTTGAACAACAAATAATTATTAAATTCAATGAAAAAGACTAAGAAATTGTCAAAAAACCACAGATTTATTGATACTTAGAAAGACCGGTTTCAGAAACAGAGTTTCTCAGTTTATCAGAGATTGACAATGTTGTAATAACTGGAACCGGTCTTTCTAAGTATGAATAAATCTGTGGTTTTTTGACAATTTTTTTAGTCTTTTTAATTTAATATGAATAATTACCACAATATCAACTTCTCAACTACACAAGAAGCAACAAATAATTATTATCATTACCCAATGATAGAAAACCCCTTCTTATAAAATATTTCTTTCATATTCATTCAAGTTTAAAATTTCCTTTGATTTCTAAGAAAAAAATCAATATCATGTAAGATATGGATGATCATGGAAGATGGACCTAGGAAGATCATGGTCCTTGAGTAACCCTTCAATATTCAAAATCGAGTTTATCCTAATTTGTAAATAACTTTGATTTCTACATCAATCCAAAAACTTCTCTCATTTCAATTGGATTTTATTGGATCCAACCTTTCGAAAATTCTAGATTACCCTGACATGAGTGATAATTTCATGAATGGGATGAGTTTCAACCCATGGATGTCTCTAATTTCAGTACAAATATATCGCGCATACAGTTTCCTTGTCTTGAAATTCAACAACTTAATAAATGATATCATCATTCCCCTATTTGAAGGCTATTCAAAGGGAATTGTTATTGATAGGTGGGCTTGAAGTTGTCAAATTATTTAATTCGATCAGCTTCTGTTAGATTATCCACCTTTCTAAAAAACATCGAACTATGATCCTTTAGCGACAAAACTGGAACTTTAAATTAGAGGTCTATCAAGGAGTCGTTCATACAACCCGAACTATACTCCGTGATATACTGCTTGCGATAAATTCAAAACTACTTCGAAAAAGTCTATAAGGAATGCAGAAGCTATTCATGCAAATCATACTATATTTTTCCCAGAATTATTCTTAGCAAATTCCTCATCGTTCACTTTTTCTTGATATTTGATACTTCAAGGGGAAAAAATTCTAAACAACCCCCGAAAATATTCTATAGATGAATATTACAGAAGCCGTTTATACAAAACATACTGTACTT
Organism: Nilaparvata lugens; assembly: GCF_014356525.2. Lineage (NCBI taxonomy): Eukaryota > Metazoa > Arthropoda > Insecta > Hemiptera > Delphacidae > Nilaparvata > Nilaparvata lugens. The sequence continues at coordinate 17,977,291 of NC_052515.1, forward strand.
CTTTGACTTGTATTATACTCCAGAGCGTATAAATTCTGGCTCTTTCGTAGTATCAAAGATCCTCTCCATATTCAAGCAGCGTCCTCAAAAAGCATCGTACATGGGTTGTAAGGAGCGGTCTATTCGAAACACCGTATATGACATGTGAGATGCAGTCCATACAAAACATTGTATATTGCATGTAAGGCACAGTCTATACAAACCGTTGAATGCCCCGTATACATGGTATTGAAAACTTTTGATAATAGATGGAGAGTTTGTAAAGTGTTATGCTGGGAAAATTGAATAGAGACATTGTTTTCCACGTTTTCCATTCGCCTTTGGCATGAAAAATGTGACAGGAAAAGCTCTTAGAAGCAGGTGCACCGAGGTGACACGTAGTCCCTTTGAAAGCTTTTCCGAGGGCTTTCCCAAGTAGCGTACCACTCACACACACGCAGTGATTTCCCTTCAAAAGCGATACTGGTGAATTTTCCCGTGCAGTTTTCCCAACTCAATTAAGTCACACGGGAAACTTTGAACTTTTCCTGCAGTGCAGATTAATTTCTATCGACAAAGGAAAAGTTGGTTTGTGACATTTTTCCGAGTGACTTTCCACCATGTCCAGTTTCCACTTGTTTGAGAATCAGTCGTGAAATAATCTAATTTTTAAATCCGACTTTCTGGATTCTTTTGAGCACAGATTTAATTGAACAGACTGAGAGCAAGATATAATTGGAATCATGAAATCAGCTTTTGTCGTTGATTTTTCGAAGACACAAACAAATGAAATACAGGACTGGAAACAAAAACCAAAAGGTTCAAGGTTTTATTATTCTAACAGCCCTTTTAGACTGTAATATTATTTCGTTCTTAGCTTGCAAACTCTCTTCTCCCAAACTTTGAAACAATATCATTTATGTTGTCTACTTTGTCATTCCCTTTGTAGCAGTAGAGATGATATTGAGGAAAAATTCTGAATAGAAAGAAGACAATTTACGTCGATGACGCGATACTCTATGCAATGGTAGAAGTACTATAATACAACATATATGGTTATAAATGATATAGTAGTACTATAGCTTATAGAGAATATACTTGTCTACGTATGGTTCTTTGTTCGATTTAACATTAAAACAAAAAGAGCCACTAAGACTGAGCCGCTTGGAGCCACTAAGGCTATGAATGACATGAAACTACAAGATGAAGTAGAGTAAATATATGTGTATATACGAAGTAAAGTAAGTATAGTGTCATGTAATAAATAGGCAACGACCCTATGGATCCAGTTATTGTCTTTTGTCTCCCGGAAAGCATTTCTTCGCGTGTTGGGAGACATTATGGTTTCATGTCGTTTCTGCGTGTTCTCCTCCTTTCTTCTACTTCTATTTCTATATTTCCTCCGTTTCTTTCTTGTTTTCTACCTTCTTGTAACCTACTATATCCTCTCAATTTACGAGATTGTTCAGGTATTTCCTTTTTCTTCCGTACCATCTTTTTTTATCTACTAAATTGTCGAGGTGTTTCCCTTTTTTCATATTTTTGTACTATCTTCCTCGAATTCCCTAGACTGTCGTAATATTTTCCTTCTTTTATCTACCATCGTTCTGTCCTTTGTATCCTTCGCACTATTATTTTTTTCCAAAAGTACTCTGCAACTTTTCTAAACTGTATACAAACAGTATTTTTCCCACTACGTTCTCTTTGTCTCCCTATTCTAGCTTTCCAATTTTTTGCCCTTGCTCATTGACGAGTTCTCAATCTATTCCACTTGAAGTTTCCTCTTTTTAGACTAGGAAATGAGATTTCTAGTATATTATTTATTCAAATTAATTATTCCTCTTTATCCACAATATTTAGAATTCATCATGAGACTCCATTCCCCATCTTTTGTCTTCACCTTCATCACCCAAACCTTTTCATCCACACCATCAATAAAATTCAGTCATCGGATCATCAGGATATGATCGCATCACCCCTTTCCTTCTTATTGCTTCATTCAGCTTTCCTGTTCTTTATGTTAAAAGACTCTGAACTTCCTATCCCTCATCTTCTTTTCTTCTTCATTCCTCATATGAATTAACAACTTCTCTCCTCCTTCCCTTTTCTCTCTTCCTTCCTCATTTCCTCTCCTCTTGTCAACTTACCTGCCTCTTACTTGCCTCGACATACTCTAAAATTCCGTTTAAATTCATCATATATTTCTTCTGTTTTTTATCCTCTTTCATACACCAACTACTTGATGAATCAATCGAAAGCATTCTAGCTCTCTTCACATTATCTCAATTGTTTTTTCCATTGTCATTATCTAAATTATCTTTCCTGCTTTATTCCCCTGATGGAAACTTGAAGAATGTATTTTATATTTATTAAAATCACCATTCTCTGAATTTCACTTTCATCTAGGATATTTTCGGACCTCCTTCTTCCTTTATTCCAAGTTGGATATCTGTTTTACTCTTTATGGAGAAGTATCTGCTATATTGAAAGAAAACCTTGGAAGAATGCCACCAACTATTATAGAATCCTCATAAACACTTCTCTTATCTTTGAGGTTGGAAAGGAAAACTATACTGAGATACAGCTTTTCTCAATACTGTGGCCTACGGTTTACCCACTTCTTGACTCTTAGAACGATGCAGCGTACAGTGTATATGGCTATAAATATATGTTTCACTGTATGGCTTATGTACAAAATAATATGTATAATGAATTCCGACTGTTCATTTTTAATTAAGTCTCACTCCATTCCAGGGCTTATCTGTCGAGACTATTTTCTAGGTCACTGGGAGTTGGAAATTGAGAAAAATAAGGAGATTTGGAAAGAATCTGTTCTCAAGATGTAATTGTCTCCCACAAAATGAGAACGATCATCAAGAAACTAGGATTCTAATTTTCCATAATTCCCATTCCTCATGAGAATTCATGAATGTAGAATCCAGCTGTGAACATAATACTAGTGATCCCTTAGTTTGGAGAACTCGCTCATTAACTGTTGTATTGTCTTACGTTTTTCTGTCACTGAGTAGACTACTGTCACAAATCAAGATTTACATTAAGTCACAAATACTCATGTGTTAGATTCAGTGAGAATCCAGCCTAATAGTTTTTCGAAAGGGCTAAGCACTGATTAAACTATACAATCACAAATACAGAACATAATATAAAATAACAGAATTCAAAAACATTGAATTATTCTCCATAGGCCCATTCCTTTTCCTTAATTTGAATGTAATTTTTGTCGAACGCGGACGCGTTTCTGAGCTGTCCATCGTCTGTTGCAGGTGGCGGGTGGCAGTAGTGGTGGTGGGGGTGGTGTGGAGATGCCGGGTGCGCAGAACTACATGCGCAGTGCCCCGTTTCGACGTTTGCGCCACCCATTGGACGAGTCGCCTGCCTGGACTCTGCTGGGCAGTTTGCTGTGGAGCTTGCTTGCCTTCTTTCTCGCTCTTCCACTGCTGCTTGTGTTGGCACTACTGCTGCCTGCCGCATATGTGCTGCGTTGGCTGCTGCTCATGCTCTACTGGAATCGGAGACGGTCGCAAGCTGCATCAGGTCAGACAATTATCATGAAAATCTCACATAACAAATCTCTCATCACACTATAATCATATTATACTATGTATTGTTTGTTTATTCATGGTATTCACATTGTTTGTTTTGTGGTGTTCATTGTATTTGTCTTGTTTTGAATTGTAATTTGATAACTTTATTTTTCGTCTTGTGTTGTATTGTAAATTTTTTTCTTAATGTATTAGGTACTGACAGCCTTCTATATTTCATGTCTGTTATTGGCTCAAATAATTGAATCATTTCATTTCAAATCGCCACCTACATCACTAGGACGAGGGGCATGTCTCAAATAAGTCCTTATTCTCAAACAGGCTTCACTGAGAATTCACTTGATGAGTGCAGTGGACTGTTCAGGAGACAATCTTTCCAACCCTTTCAAAAAGTTCTGGCCCTTGTATCCCCTAGATATTTTTTATCTATGACCATGATAATTACAATGAAGACATTACAGCATCACAATGAATCCCATAACAGGGATCTTTTCGCAATGGATTTTCAAAACTATCCTATAATGAGGACTTTATGCAACGACTTGTACATTATTACACTGTTTTCGATGCTGATGCAGCAACATTAATATCATGATGTCTGATACTGGCAGCAGGTTTCAGTTTGTCAAGTTTTCACTAAATCAAGTATTCAATTTGGCAAGCTTATAATTTGTCATATTTTCAGTACATCAGGTCTTCAGTACTCCAAGTTTTTAGTATAGTACTTCAAGTTTTCAATATGACAAGTTTTCAGTTCAACAAGTATTCAATTCATAGAGGTTTCAGCAAGTCTAGTTTCCAATTTCTTAAGATTGCACAGTCCAGCTCACATTTCATCAATCAAGTTTATCAAGTTTTCAGCTCTTCAAGATTTCAGTTTGTCTTTTATTTTTCAGTATTTTAAATTTTCATTTCAAGTTAACTGTTCACTTTCTCTGAGTAGCTTTTTGCCTATTTTTATTTCAATCTTCTTACTATAGAGGCTAGTTGTTCGATTTGTAAACTTACAACAAGTCAGCAATGTGATACTCTGCTAGAGTGGTCGTAGACAAAATAGTGTATACCGTACAACAGTTTTATATGGTCTTTGAAGCAGCTCCTGCTAGACCCTCATTATGAAACTGTTATATAAAATATTATTGGCAGAATAATCTAAATTATCTACATTATCTAAATTATTTTCATTATCTAAATTATCTACATTTCTGGTTACGTAGCTTGAGTCTTCAGATAAAACTGGTTGACGAATTATTGCTATGCATGGAAGCGTCTTAATACTGTGGAAGGGGTGAACTGGTCCAAGGATCAACTTATGAGACCGTGACTGAACTGTTATAAATCCCGCGATAATTATAAGAAATGGTAACACAACCTCATTTTGACTATATCAAATATAAAAATTCAGGAAAGAATTAGTTTTGGATAGCCTACCTTTTGATTCCCTCTCTAATCATTGATTTGATTTTGTGAATAAATAAATAATTTGAATGAAAAATAATAATGATTCATGTGAGGGAGCAAAATGATACTTCTTCATTGAGCTTTTTTACTTTTATGACCTTTGTGAGGTTTTCATTTTGAGGGAAATAACTCTATCTACTAGTCTACTAATAAATATCAATGAAACCTTTTTATCTGAAATTTACTATAATATTTTTCAAACTGCAATTGGATACTAGTAGAGCCGAGTACAAAGAGAAATTAATGAACTTATATGAGTTCCAATTTGGAACACATAGCTTTCCACCAAACTCGCCTCATCTTTCATCACTGTGAGCTGAGCGTTGCGTTAGTTGGGCAACTTGTGGCAGTGATTTGTTGTCTACATCCTGCTAGTGTCTCTCTCTGCTCCTTCTTTTTCTCCTTCTTCTGATTCCTCTCCCACTATTTCTTTTTTTCCCTTTTATTCTCATTTTCTTCCTCATCCTTCCTATACTTTTACCTCATTCCTACCCCTCCTTCTCTAATAATATTCAATATCTTTTGCTTTTTCTTCCTCACTCCACTCTCTCTTCTCCTGTTGTCTCCTTTGTTCTTTCTCATTGAACTTCGTCTTTCTCTCTCTCTCTCTCTCTTCATATCTCTCCCCCACTCTTCCCGTCTCTCCTTTTCTCTTTCCTCCTCTCTTCCTCCCTCTTCATCCATCTCTATCATTTTTCCTCTCCCCTCCTCACTCTTCTTTTCTCTCTCTTGTCTCTCTTTGTTCTTCCTCTTTGAACTTTCTCTTCATTCCTTACTTTTTCCGTCTCTCCCTTGCAATCTTTCTTTTTTTATTCCATTAGACTACTCTTCTTTTTTCTCTCTATTCCTCTCTCTCTCTCTTCATCACCCACCGTCTCTCACTCCTCGTTCTCTTACACTATTGCAACCTTCAATACACAGTTATCAATCGAATTCACAGCTCTATCCCTCCCGAAAGGACCCACAATTGTTCAAAAATGACATTTTTATATTTCCTATTCAACCAACACTGACAATACATTGTGAATCTCATAACTTTCCGTGCTCTCGCTGACAGGAGGAGCCGAGTCGATGCGGGGTACCGAGTCTCGCTGGCTGGGTGACTCATGGCAACGCAGTGTGGTCCACGCAGTGCTGGTGTTCGACTCTCCGCCTGCCGTCACCGACCTCCGCCACCTTTTCCTCAGCCGCGTGCTGCCCCTCTGCCCCCGGCTGGCCAGGCGGCCCCTCGCCCTGCCCACGGTCGGCCACTGTTGGCTGCCCGACTCGCACTTCAACATCGACAACCACGTCTATGCCCGGGACATTGTCAACGAGGCCCACTTGCAGGTAGGTCTAAATCTATCCTCCATCTTGTACTTTAAATAAAAAGTCTCTAATCGAGAAATAACGGAATATTTATCGATTCTGATAAAAATAAAGCTTTTGCAATCCTGCACTACATAATTCAAATTAAACTAGTGATTGAATTGAGCCTGAAAGTCTCTTTTGACTTTTCATGGAAGGAAGTAAGCTCAAATGAAAAATGCAGGCGAACGAAACGAGCCTGCCGATCCTATGTTTGGATGATCCAGCTGGGGGTCCAGGGGGCGGAGCCTCATGGCTAGACGAACAAGGCAAGCTAAGCCAGCCTGCCGGCTAGTATATTATAGGCTCATTAGTGTTGGGAAATGAACAACAGTGGTTGATAGAAATGATAGAAGTAGTAACAAAATAAGTGATATGCAATTGGATTAGAAATACACATAGCAACGAGATGGGATAGGATGAACGAATAAATTCGTATGTTTTTTCGGTGGGGAGTCCCTTAGAATCGCTAACCGCAGAAAGGCAACATGTACAGTTTTCATAATTTTACAGGAGAGACAAAAAAAACTCAATAAAACCTAAACCTGGACCTGCATTAAACTATACATTCAAAACGTCGCCATTACAATGCTTTCAGTTGGACATGTTTCCTTTCTACAGTAAACGATGTATCTTACATTAAATAGTTGATTTATTGAAAAAAATTATGAAAAAGTTGGAAATGTTTCCTTTCTGCGGTTAGCGATTCCTTCAAGATACAATTAATAATCAGATCGAATTATGTAAACTTTATTATGCAACCATTATGATAATGCAGCTATCTTTCAAAAAAAGCAATATATATTGCAGATTTTTCAAAAGGAAACACTATCCTATTTCGAACAATCCAAATATTTTCCCCTAACGATCAAAAGGATTTCACCCAAGATAGATTGAAGCTTTTCAAATGTAGATCGGTTTAGGTCTGAGCTAACGATTTCCCAGAACCAGTGGTTTTTTTCGGGTGAAAGAGTACCATAGAATGAGCGCAAGACTTGAATAATGTATACAATCAAAAGGTGGCCCAAAGGGGATGGAGCCATTGAAGTGATTGAAGGTGAAGGTAGGTAGCCTATTGGTGGGAGGGATCCGCTCATCATTACATCCGTTTCAGGCTTTATTCCCGTGGGATATACCAAACCTGCTGGCAAGACCTCCAACCCCTTCATAGATATTATTATATCGATGTATTCGTACCTTATATAGAGAAAACATATATATTATGTTGTAGGCTATATAGATGCTCTGGTGGGATGAGCATTGAGGATCTCGTACTTTATCGCTACATATATATTGATGCATTGATAATAGATTCCGTGGCTACAGATATGTTTGTAATAGATATAGTGACCAGCAGCCTCACTCTTTAATTCATGAAATTTCTGTTCAAAATGAATTCATCTTTCTCAGTTTTTCGCCTGATTGTGTAGCTGAGCATCATTATTCATTTTTTAAGGAAATTGCCATTGAAAAATAAAGATTGTAACCTGAAGCCTTGGTCTATGACTGGGAGTATTGAGTGATCGATTATTCGAACTACATAGTTTTCCCCCAGAATTTATAATACAGCGGTGTATAGTGAGATTCATTGCAAACTGTCACCATTGTTTGAATGAGAAGCGTTGGTGTCATTTGAAAGTACGGTAGCTATTTACTATCAACTCTTTTCGACTTATAGAAGATCTACATTCTCATTCAATTCCTGAAGCCTGTTGTGCTTTCAGTAAGTGAATCTCATTATAGAGGGTTCGTTGGTTGATCCATAATCATATACAATTATTCATCACAGTCTACATATGGAAACTACTGATATATTGCAATTATTCAAATGCTAATGAATTAATTATTATCATTAAACGAAAATCCAAATTAAATGCTGTAATTCACCCCGAAGACTTCTTCTACTGCAAATATTGACAACAGCTAGATGGAAATTCAATGAGCGCTACTATTCAAAAATTTTTTGTCAGCCCGGGAATTGAACCCAGTACCTCCTAATTGCCGGTCAGGAATGCTTACCCTTACATCAAATTGACAATCTCTGGATAGCAGCGCTCATTTTATACGAAACCATAGCGGCCAGCCTGTCTACGAAGCAATGGCTTCGTATAAAATGAGCGCTGCTATCCAGAGATTGTCAATTTGGTGTAAGGGTACGCATTTCTGACCGGCAATTATAGGAGGTACTGGGTTCGATTTCCGGGCTGACAAATAATTCTTGAATAGTAGTGCTCATCGAATTTCCATCTGTTTCCCCAGTTGTCAATTTTTTGCAGTAGCAGAAGTTTTCGGGTTGAATTACAGCATTTAATTTGGATTTTCGTTTAATAATAATTATTATTCATTACTTTGACAGTCATTTGTTTCCAATATTTTCATAAGGTTTTCATGGTTATGATTGAACTTATTTGGATAATTTCAGTTTGAAGCATTTTTATTTGAGTAATAAAGCTCTGAATGTTCCCACTCCTATTTGCAAGCAGTATTTTCTAGAGCAAACAGTGGGAACTGTATTCAATCACCCGTATAATGCAATTTGTTGTGTAATTTTATTGAATAAAAGTTGATTTGATCTGGCATTTTCATCTATCCTTACTTGTTTGAGAATAAACTGATCTAGTTTGTGATGATCTTGAAATGATTCGTTGTTGCAGGAGTACGTGTCTGGCCTAGTGTGTGAGGGACTCGCGAGCGACCGACCACCGTGGGAGCTGCGTGTGGTGGGGAGGTGCGCGATCCTGCGCGTTCATCAGTCAGTGGCGGACGGTGCAGCTCTCGTCACGCTGCTCTGTCGCTGTCTAGCCGATTCACCTGTCAAGCCACGGCTGCAGGTAAGCCCATCAGCTGATTCAGCTCTGATGATAGTTTAATTTCAAGTTATCGGTGTTCCAGAAGATCAATGACTATCGATAATATATTTCATTTATCAATAATATTGATCAAATGATTTACTTGTTACTAATTGTGATTATTATTGATAAATGTAATCTGATCTTCGGTTTCACCAAGCTTGGTCAAGACATTTGAGCATGGTTAAATCAGGTACGATTTACAACGAGTGCACTGCAACATATTATTATTTCTATGGAAATATTAACTAAATAATTACATTGCACAATTATTGTGAATCGTACTAGGCTTGACTATGTTCGACGTTTTTGAACGGGTTCGGTGAAACCGGGCATGAGAGAGTTCAACATTTGAGAGATTGAAGTTCCTAGTTCTCAGCTTAATGGCATCATATATACGTTTGATATACAACACCTTGAAGAAGGACGAAGTTGATTTGTCAACATTCTGTCATTGTCAGAATCTTCATCAGTCAGGTGAACAACGGCAGAAGTAACAGTTGCGGAAGCAATATAACACGAAGAGCATAACTTTTCAGGTGACATTAGGATAACAATGATCTGTAGTTCATGACCAGATACTCATCGGTAATTCCAAATGATTATTATGACTACAATACTGAAGTTTGGCAATTCCGTAATCAATTCGGTATCATTATCACTCATCTAATCCACTAAAGGAACCATGAAGAGTGAGGGACTTTATTTCCAGATACCAACCTCACATTGGCTACGGTTAAAATACTATGATGTAACTGAAAATAAGAGAAACAAAACATGCTATGTCAATATGACCAAATTTGAAGGAGCAATGACGTAATTGATGAAGTGTTATAGATTGGAGTGGCAAATTGGAATTTTCCAATTTAACATTAAATTGGGGAGTAAATAGAGATTACTGTATATTTGTGAATTTCTTGTGTATTGTGGAACAACTCAACTGCTCAAATGAACTCAACTTTTTCTTATTTGATGTTATTATTGAGGGCTGCAGATTTCACAAGAGCAATACGGTTTCTTGTTGTCCTTGTTGAATTTTTATCTGGACAGCTTGAATATTCGAACTCGAACCTTGTAGGAGAGAATCAACTTAATATTATTCCATTGAGAGTCTAACTTAGAAATTTGAATAGATAGGAGAAAATCTAGTTTGAAAATCGTTTATTCTTAAAACATTCATATGATTATAATAAGAAGAGCAATCAAAAATTTTATCAAGAACTAGCAGGAAACCCGTGCTTTACAAGGGTCTAATTAAAAACTTGACAAACTGAAGAAATCTTGAAGAACTGAAAAGAAACCAATGACCATGCTTGGTAAATTAAGAGCCTATATGCGAAATTTCAAGTTCATCAGCTAAGTTGTTCAGACGTGATGATGCGTGAATTCCCTGTCTTTTACATGTATAAGCCAGTTATTTTCTTCATTGTATGGATTTGGCCTAATAAATCTAATGATATTACAATATATAATATATTATATTATATTACAATACTAATGTTTCAATACTCAAAGCATCATAGTCCAATAAATATGATATGACATTTTACAATTAATTCACATGAGAAAGAACCTTATGTATGCAATTTGTAACGTTGAACCAACAATGCTCTAAGGCGCAGAGACATGCACTGGGCTTCTACTGCGACATGCTGCGCGCATGCCTACTGGGTCCGCTGACGCTGCTGTTCTGGCTACTGGTGTCAACCAGTGACTGCAACCTGCTCACCAGTCACCGGCAGACTGTAGCCAGTTCTGGCAGCCAAGGCAGCCAAGTCAAGGTAAGATTTTTATTCGATTTTGAACCTCATTCATTTATCAGCAGAGGCTACATAATATTACTGTTGGACGGTTTCACAATCATATATTTGGAGCAATATTATAAAGCCCAGATGTAATACTGAGAATCCGAAGCGGGAGTAGCACAATCCGATTTATTGCCCAACAATGTCGAAGCGGTAGTAAGATCATTAGTGAGAACTTTAGTTTAAACAACTCGTTCGGCTAGACATCCTACATCCAATTCTACATCAACAACCCCATTCATGATTCCACGTCCAATCTAACATTGGAGATTGAACCTCAAGTATATGAAGAATCGGATAGTGAATGGATCGAATAATTATTAGTCCATGATTGAAACGAAAGTACCATTCAAGAGGAAAGAAAATATGAAAAGATAAAGTTGATTCAATCTCTAATCATCATACAACCATAATTTTCCTCTCTTTTCTTCTTCTTCTTCTTTTTCTTCTCCACCATTTTTACTTATTCTCCTTCTCATTATTATTCTCCTCCCATTTTCTACATTGTAGTTTACTGTGTATCTAATCTTGAACTGAAATACTTTTGATCTGTCATTCGTTTTCTCTCTCACAATTATTATCACAAAAACCGAATTAGAACCTCAATTCTATCTTATAGGAGCCGAACAGCTGAAGCCTGTAGCTAGCGTTCTGACTCATTGCTTACTGCTGTACATTACTTTGTTTTCTATCTCTCCATTTTCATAATATTATTATTAACTCTTAATTTTATCCCTCCCCCCCTTCCGCCTCACTGTTCCGAGGCAGTCGCCCTGACACTTTGAATGTCGGTGCTGCAGGATGACGGTGCGGCCGCGCTGAGTGTCGCCGATTCCCTCAAGCAGGCTGTCTCGCCCTATCCCGATCGACTCAAGATTGCTCATGTGAACACACAATCCCTCCTTTGCCATATTGATGAGTTCAGGTGCAATTTCTCCTGTGGAGATTGTGATATTATACTTGTGACTGAAACCTGGCTCAAACCAACTGTCCCCAGTCGGCTCGTTGCTCTTGACGACTTCGTTATCATCCGCAATGACAGTTTGCACAAGAATGGCGGAGGGGTTGCTGCATACATAAAGCGTACTCTGCGGCCTTCTCATAAGTTCTCATCAGATAACTCCCGTCCATCGAGGCCTGAATACATGTTTTTTGAAATAAAATGCAATGGAGTAAAAATGTTTATTTCGGTATGCTACAGGCCCCCTCACATTGGCTTTATGTCCGAATTTGAGGAGGTTCTGTTGGGGCTTATGGTGCCTTATGAACATGTGGCTATCATGGGTGACTTTAATACTGACCTTCTTGGACCTGATACTCATGACAGAGTACAACTGACCACTATGTTTTTTTGCGAACGGTATGACCTTGCTGCCTTTCCAAGCCAGGCATCATACTTCCACCTCGGACACATTGTTAGATCTCATAGCGGTTGCTGATAGGAGATCAGCTGTGAGCCATGGACAAATCCTTTCCCAGGTCTTTCAGCACATGACTTAATTTACCTAGTTTATAACATTAAGAGACCCAAACCTAAATCGAAAGTTATCACCTACCGGGATTATAACAATATTAACTTTTCTAATCTGTTTAATGATACACTTAATCTTGACTGGCATACCATTTTCAATATTAATGATGTAAACCTTATGTTAGATTTACTCAATAGCAATTTACTCTTCCTTTTCAATAAACATGTTCCTCTCAAAAACCGCAGAATTACCAGAGATCCTGCTCAGTGGCTCACGGACGAGATCTGGCGGCTGATGCGGGACGAGATTATTGGTGTAAAAGGGCAATGCAGTCCAAGACTCCTCATGATTATAATCAATATAAGCATTTAAGAAACTCTTGCAAACAATTATCAGAAATGCTGAAGCTGGTTTCTACCGCAACTTGATTTCATCTAAGAGGTCATCATCATCATCATTATGGCATGCTTTGAGGGGGATTGGAGCTGGTAAGGAGAGGCAGGTGCCGACTGTAGCCCACTCACTTGATGACCTCAATGACTTTTTGACTGATATACCTGTGAGTTTGGATCAAGCCCATGTCCACTTCAGTTCCCTTCCTGACATTCATCCAAATGAGAATTTCTACTTCTCTGCAGTTTCTCAGCAAGAGGTATTTCTAGCAATCAGTATAATAAAAAGTAATGCTATTGGTGCAGATGGCATCCCAATCAAGTTCCTGAGAATCCTCTTACCTTTGATCCTTCCTTCCCTCACCCATTTGATCAACACTTCCCTCATGACATATGTTTTTCCTGATGAGTGAAAGCTCTCAATTGTGATTCCCTTGAACAAGGTCCCTAACCACATCTCTCCTTCTGATTACAGGCCCATTAGTTTATTGTCTGTCTTGTCTAAGGTTCTTGAGATCATTGTTCACTCTCAGATGAACGGATATATTCATGGATCTGGTTTGATTAGTGATTTTCAATCAGGTTTCCGAAGCGGTCACAGCACCACATCTGTCCTTCTGAGAGTGACTGATGATATCCGGAGGGCTATGGATAAAAGGCAGCTAACCGTTTTAGTTCTAATAGATTTTAGCAAGGCTTTTGATAGCATTCTTCACCCTACTCTATTGTATAAGCTAAGGAGCTTAGGCTTTTCCAACTCCACTGTGGCATAGGTAAGGTCTTATTTGCAGGGTCGATGTCAGTGTGTGAGGGTCGGAGATGCGTGTTCGGGCTGGCGTGAGGTAAATAGAGGCGTTCCTCAAGGTTCGGTCTTGGGTCCTCTGCTGTTCAGCATCTACATAAATGACGTGACTACTACTTTACTTACTTCTAAATACCACCTTTATGCAGACGACCTGCAAATATACAAACACTTCAACATAACTGATTTCAGCATTGTGGTTGAGGAGGTCAATGCTGACTTGGCCAGGGTTATTGAATGGTCTACAAGTAATGGACTCAAAGTTAATGAGACAAAGTCAAAGGTAATTATGGTTGGCTACTCAAGGCTCTTGAACACCCTTGACTTTTCAAATGGACCATACATTACAATCAACAACGTTCAATTGCAGTACAGTTCAGATGTTAAAAATTTAGGACTTACCATGACCAAGACTTTGGACTGGACAAATCATGTGACCTTGACTTGCAATAGAGTCATTGCGGGCATTATGACTTTGAAGAAGATTGCTGACTGTATCCCTTTCTCCACGAGGATTATGTTAGTCAATACTTTGATTTTTCCAATTTTCAACTACTGTGACATTGTGACTCTTGATATGACCGTTCAACTTTTACAGAGGATGCAGCGTGCCCACAATTACTGTGTACGCTTCATCTTCAACCTCAGACGTGACGACCATGTGACTGAATACTTTGACAGACTTAATCTCATGAGGCTGCATGATTGTAGGGCACTCCATGCTGTTATTTTTCTGCATAAGACATTAAAAACTGGAACACCTAAGTATATTGCAGAGGATTTTCAATATTTGAGTGATATCGGTCGGGGTGGTACACGGCATGGTTCCCATCTGCTGGCTGTCCCAACTCACAGGACAGTCATGTTCAACAAGTCCTTTCTTGTGACAGCTTGTGGATTGTGAAATTCATTTCCGGCTGAATTGAAGCGCATTGAGGGTCATCGTCGGTTCGGCGTGGCTGTCTTCCGGTGGATCAGGGGTTGTGGGGGTGGCTGGGCTTAGCGAGGGGTGCATCATACCACTGTGTTGGTATGGACTCATGCATTATATCACTGTGTTGGACCAGCGGTGGCTGCTCAGGCGCATGTGTTGTTGTTGTTGTTGTTGTGTGTGTGTGTGTGTGTGTGTGTGTGTTGTGTGTGTGTGTGTGTGTGTGTGTGTGTGTGTGAGCTTTCTTTTCATGCTTTCATATTTTCCATAGATTGATACATTCATTTATTCAGTCTCAAAATTAATTTCTTCAGAGTAATTTCAAGAGAATCAAGTTCAACTTTAAAAGTAAACTCCAAAGACATATATAGAAAATGCTCTTTTTCTCTCTCAAAATTAATTAATTTCTTGCTAGAAGTATTTATCAATTTCCTTATTTTCTCATTTTGCTTGTAAGGTTTGTAGCCATAATGTTCTTTTTTACTTCTTCGATCCTATCCGTCCATCCTATCCATATCCGTCGATCCTATCCATATATTCCGTCAAAAATGTTGTATTTATTTCCCATCAGATCTTTGTTATTTTACATTTTAAGAATGCTCTACTTTTAAGTTTATTCAACTATTCCACTTATTATCATTATAATTATTTTTTTTTTACTTCTTCATTTAAAATATAGTTTTGTTTTATTCTATTTACTGAGTATTGTTTGTTTAATTTACAATTTAGTATTGTATTTGAGGGTTAAGTGTAAGAGAGGGCCGACTGCGCCCCAACTTCGCCCTCCCAGGTATAAAATAAAGGCAGTCATTTTATTCTATTCTATTCTATTCTATTCTATTCTATTCTATTCTTTTCTATTCTATTTTCCATCTTGCACTAGTACTATAACTTGTCATTACGATCAGTTAATGTTATTCATCCTGATAGAATGTGAAGCACATTTCTTTTTTAGTCAATATACGCTTCCACAGCTTTTCTTCTGACGCCGAATACCAATCCATATAATATAGGAAGGAAGTATTATCATGTTTTTTCTGTAAAAGTGAAATGTTCATTCAATTCAAGCTTTGTTTTGTCGCCACCAGGTCACATGGTCGGCAGCCATCTCATTCGCGAAGGTAACGCGGGTGAAGCAGGTGACCAGATCGACGGTGAACTGTGTCCTCCTGTCTGCACTGTCCGGGGCCTTGAGGTGTCTCCTGCAGAGCTGTGGAGTGAGGCAGCCGCCTGACCTTAAGGTTAGATCAAACAATTCGAAATGAATGATGATAATTTGTTTATCCAGGGACTTACGTGAAGATTTCCAATTTCTTTAGATAGAAATAAAAAATGAGAAGTTACATTTTTTGATAGAACCATAGGTCTCATCGAATTCTTTTTTAGTTGTTCACCCTGTTATATTAATATTATCAGTAGCAGAAGTCTACGGGGTGGTTGACAGCTTACAATTTGGTATTTTTTTTGTGATTGTTTCATTAGCACACACACACACACACACACACCACACACACACACACACACACACACACACACACACACACACACACCATACAAGTAGCTATGCAAATTTGCATAAACCACAAGTACGGTTATCAAAGACCTTAAGAAGCCATGTAAATGTAGGTTTGAGACTCTTCAATCACCTTCCTCAAGAAATAAGAAATTGTCGTTTTTGAAGTTTAAAGATGCACTTTACAATTTTCTTGTCAAAAATCCCTTTTACAACTTGAAGGAGTACTATGAGAAGTGAATATTTGAATGTATTATGACTTTTAAAAATTTATAATTTGATGTTATGTTATGTTTGATGATATTATGACTTATATTGTATAGAAATATATTAAGATGTAATTGAATATTATAACTATCTTGACAATGTCTCATGCAATTATGTAATTGTTCTTGGTCAAATAAAATATCCTATTCTATTATATTCTAGTGATATTAGTTTCAGGCATTAAGCCTGTTGTTCCTTCCTCAATAATTAATTATGAGTTGAGAATAATAATTGTATCTATAAATGTATAGATGAATATTATATGCTGTATTAAATACAAATCAAGTTATGAGTTACTGAATCATTTTGAATATTGATATTTTTAATGAATATTGTATTATTATTTTGAAAATTCTTTTCTTAGTATTTTTTTATTAAAAAAATCTCATTCCATTCAATGTTGTGTTCAGATCGTGCTCCCAGTAGATCTAGGCCATTGCAGCAATCCATCGGCAGAGTTGCGGCTAGGCAGCCGCGTGGCTCCAGTTGCCATGACACTTCCAGTGAACACAGAGGGCGCAGTGCCGCGGCTGTGGAGTACGCGACGCACCCTCAGTGCACTCAGACGCTCTGCAGACCCTCTCATCGTCTACCTCGCCACCACCACCCTCATGTCTCTCCTGCCCGGCCACTTCGCCAGGCATGTGCTCTCCAACATCGTCGAGAATAAGGTATTTATTAAATTTTGTTCATCAGGTATATTTGTATATAACTTAACTTTTTTAATATTCTTTATTGAAATTTATTTACTCTTGATAGTTCTTTTTGGAGTAATTTTAAAGTTCTCTTCAACAATAAGAAACCAAGAAGAAACTCCTTTGTTCAAGTTGTTATTGTGATTTTTGAAACAACATTTGTTAGAAGAATTTGAAATTTGAAAGTTGTGTATGTGTTTTTCCTAGGCTAGTCTGCAGTTCAGCTCACAGCAAGGCCCCCCCACACGGGTGCAGGTGGGCGGTTGCACACTCACCAGTGTCTATGCTCTGCTTCCCGCCCAATCACAGCTCTCTGTTGCCGTCTCTGTCTTCACCTATGACGACCAGCTCTCTGTCACTGTCGCAACCGATAGCACACTTGGTCCTGCAGGCCGCCTACTCATACATCATCTACAGGCACAGGTATTGCTCCAACTCAATTCAATAATGACTTTATTCCTAACCTATTGAGATAATACAATTGAGATATATGGTATTGGAATTCTATTTTATTTATTTTATCATTATAATTTTTACAAGAAGCACTGAATGGGAGAGAAAAACTAAGGATACTCCTTGTACTATTTCTCTCCCAAATTTAGATAATAATTTAAAAGTCCGGAATGAGGTTATGATTCCACTTTTCTGAAATTTAGTTCTTTTTCACTAGAAAACAACTAAAACTAAGAATTTTGAAGGTTGAGAAACTGGATAGGAAACAAAAATATTACACTCAAATCACTGATAATTGAAACATTTTCACGTAATTTTACAAAATTAGAGCCGGAAAAATAGAACTTATTGAAAAATGAACTAATTACATTTGAAACATATAGAAAGTTGAACTAAAATTATTGATTATCGAGTGATTGTTCTGAAATGGAAAAGAGAGGTAGCGTGACAACGTCATGACATCTCAGATCAAAATATAGTGGAGAAGCGAAGGTAGAGTGTATTGGAGAAGGTATCTTGCGTGTTTGATGAAATTGAATCGTTTTCAAAATTATTATTGTTTTCAAATTAGAACACCAATTTTGCCGCTCCACTATTTTTTGCCTCTCAAGCAAATAGTTAATTATAACGTAGCCCTATTATGGGTGAACTATTGAATGCTATTTATTAATTGATATTGTTGTCTTTACTCATTTTAAGGATTTTTTATTATGTATTTTGACCTAATTATGATTTTATTATGTATCGTAATTTTATAAAATATTTTGTGACGTAGTCTTATGTACTACTGTATCGCCAGGCTAAATAAATTGATTGATTGATTGATTGATTGATTGAAGCCTCCTCCATAGCAGAATTCTGTTTCAAGTCATTCAAACTATCCTTGTTAAAGGTGAATATATCCTATGATAATGTATATATGGAGGGGTGCATACGTGTGACCTCTGCCATGGCTTACTCTATCTATAGTAGGCTATGCCTCTGCCCATTTTGGCAGAAAAAAATACCTGGAATTCTAAAGCATATGGCAGAAAAACGAACCGTTTGAAACACGAACTAAATGCATCTGGTGTTTCTCATGCTGTTCTCTCAAAATGTCTATTAACTCGGTACTAGTAGAATACTGCTACTGAATTCTGAATACTGCTTGATCTGAAAAAAGGGGGATGAACGAATCGTCGGCAGTTAACTTCGAGTAGATTTTATTAAATCCATACATAAGTGCTGAGCTCCAAACAAGTAACTCCACGCGACTAGAAAAAAAATGGGTAACATAAATGAGAACATTTTTTTCTATGCTGCTAGCATACCAAACTACTAGAGAAGATTTGAGACAAATAGAACTCAATAGAAATATGGAGATGTTTTTTGAAGGGACGTATTCAAGGATCCAAAGGTTCAAAGAACCGTACACGTCAACCGAAGCTTATTGTTTGTCAAGATTGGAATAATAATGATAATTCACTTGAAACGGTTAATAAATTAAATAACAAGATGGTTCAACACTCGACAGAAAAGTCAATAAAACTGTGACAATATTAATAAGAGAGAGTTAGTTTTGGGAGATTATCAGACACATTCTAAAGCAGAACAGGGCTGATATTAATATACTCTCCCGAGCATAAGAAACTGCAAAGCGAAGGCTGCATAGGCTTCTCAGAACACGTCGGTTAAGCGGGTTGCCTACCCTTGAAGTAACAGGCATTATATGTTAAGCAGAGTACTTTGTGCTCTGCGATCTAGGTCAGGTTCAATTTATTGAGACATCATCAGAAAATAGCTGCTATTGATCACAACTATTACTATTACAACACAAAGCTTGAATAATTTGATAGTTTTCACTAGATGTGACAATTTTACCAGACTGAACCTAGCCTACTGCACGACGTTGTCGTTTTTAAAAACAGCGGCATTCTAAAGAGGATTGTACTATTAACATCGATGGATGATATTAATAATAATTGTTAGTAATCAACAGTTCAGTTGCATCATGATTGTATACTCCCTTATAATGAATGACACAAATATTAGGTAAAGTTTGTACAGTTCAAGCTTCAAATTGCAGCGAAGTTATTATTCTGTCATTCAAGCTTTCTCTCGCGACATCTAATAATTTTTTATTGATACATAATAACCAATAATAATGATAACGGTGAATACTGTTGGAGTTTTATCATTCATTCTATTCATCTTGCTTTCAGATTGAATCACTCTACGAACTACTCAAAAACCGGAGAGCTCCAGGAGAATCGAAAAATGAGAACAACTTGTACAGATTCCCCGATGTTACCAGATCACCAGTTAGAGAGGTAGACGACACCCATATCTCACTTATAATTGATGAAATTGGATATCAGGATGATTTCGTTTATTGATTAATTTCATCATTGCTCAACCCAAAGACATTCTCTTTTGTTTCGATCAACGTTTTGGTTTTTCATTGACTGTTTTGGTTTATAATTATCTATGGTCTTTGTCATGTATGTTGTATAATATAATATAAATTATATTTGGTAGGTTCATCTTTCAAGTTTCAAATGAACCTCTGATAAGAATATATTGTTCATTAGTTACTCCTAACATTTCAAAAACTAGAGGATTTTTGTTACGAACAACATTTTAAAGATATAAATTGTGTACTACCCACTTCTTATTATCATATATCTATCCCGTTCTGTTATCATTTTGTTCTCAATTATTGTTGCCCACTAATTGTTCATCTTGATGCACTTTCTAAGTGAGAATCATACTGTTCAATTCCTAATCTATATTTTGTTATTTTCTATCCTACTCAATTATTTATTCTCATGTAAGTCATGTTCACATTCCGATTCATATTTATTATTATGATTGGTATGCGATGTTCAAATCAATGTTCAATTAGAATTTTGTCGATATTATCTTCTTTTTTCTTAAATTTATGTATTACTTCTAATTGTTTAATTACTGAATCACATTTTACTGAATTACATTACTGAATCAAATTCACATCGCACTCATAGTCTGTCATGTACTAAACAGTTTTCAATCGATTTTAATTGTTTGTTGATGTTCTCTTGACCTGTATTACTAGTTTATCTTCCTAGTTTGTTGAAACAGAAATTTCTGTTTCTGTTTACTTCATATTCCTAGTTTTTTGAAACAGAAATTTCTGTAGTATTATGTAGCACATTATATATTCCATTTGTTGTATCATTTTTTAATTTAAGTGTTGTCTCTATCGTGGTCAGTGTTACCTATTTTGCCTATTTGTGTAACATGGAGAATCATTTAATTTATGTGTTATTGTGATATCAGATTTGTTCTTGTAGTAATAATCTCTTCCCTGTGGACCATCATTACAAAGTATTGTTGATATATCAATCGACTCCCTTAGTATTATTGTCATAAATGTACCTGTGCCTAATTGATTGTATCAATTTTCCTTTATTGTAATATCACAATTAAAAAATTATTATCGTTATCATTTTTGTTTGTTTCACTGCATCCTTTTTGTTTGTTTGAACATATTGGTTACCTCATTGAATCATATAAGAATATGATTATATAAACTTTGTAAAATATAGTCTATGAAACAACATTACTTTCAGTAGTATTATTTCTAGTTTGAATATATCAACAGTTTTATATTTTGGGATTTCCCAAGCTCTTTCATGAATGGATTAACTATTAGATGGATAAAATAAAAATGTATAGACGATTGGATGAATACATGGATTGAATAGATTAATGATTGTTTAAATGAGTGTTTGAATTGTTGAATGAGTAACTCAAGTGAATGAGTGATATGAATAATTTGAAATAAATCTGAATTTGAGTGAATTGTTGTTTACGTGGATGAATGATGGATTGAAAAAATAATGGATGATAGAATGATCATACGGATGAATGAATAAATTTGAAGTTTGAAATGATACTGTTCATGAATTATTGTAGATAGCGCACAGACTGAATCACGTTCAAGAGGAAGTGAGAAGACTGAGCCACCATGACTCCAGCGAGCCAGAGAGACTGCAAAGACTGAAGGCCGAGTTCTCTCATCTGCTCAGGGAGCTGCGCAAGCGCAAGTCCAGTGGAGCAGGTTCACCTGATCAGGTCACTCACTTAATAAATTATTCTCTCTTCATTATGCAATCAGAAATGAAAAATAACTTTTAGATCAATTATTATTATCACTAATACCATAGAGAAAAGATAGCATGCTAGTTATAAATAGTCAAGGGCCTGTTCTCTGGGACAATTATTGAATCTAACGGACCATTAAATCTGTATTGAATTTATAGGTTCAATGGTCCTTTGAATTTGATAAGTGTTCTAGGAACCTGGCCTAAATAAAATAAGTTGAGTTCAAGTTTGATGGTTGGAGGGCTGGAAGGAGATTATATTGTTTTGACTAAATTTTAAAAATCGTAAAAATATGTTTTTCTTTCGAATATCACTCTTCTCAAAATCATGGGATGTCGTAATAAGATATCCATATAAAATGAATCGAAAGAGTGTTCTCTCCCGACTTATATATTTCCGATTTGATTTGATTAAACTAAAGAATAATCCGTTAATGTCGAGTTATCTTGAGCAGAAAAAATGTAATTCTCGACTTGCAAGAAAGGTTTTTGTTCCAAAAGATGAGTGAGTGGTGAATTTCATCTGATGAAAGCGAGAATGCTGCTGAAAAACAATTTAATTGCTTATTATGTACTTGGATAAGGAGTGAAGCAACTACCGTACTTCATTGAGAAGGGAGAAAATGTGCTACTAGAGCAAGTCAATTGCTACTTCTGTGAGTAAGGAACTATTTAGATAGCAGTTAGCCATTGACTATGTGGAGATTTGATGCTCAATGAATAGATTTGTATGTTATGTAGTGGGAAATAACATTTCTTTTATCACTTTTATGACAAGGATGTGGACGACTGGGACAAGAAGTTGCGCTCTCGACGTCGGTCGATGTCCTGTTCGTTCAGCCGGCGTCCAAGCTCGACGCTCATTGGCCTAATCTCATACAACAAGCGACCAATCAGCTGCATCGAATCATCTTCTTCCGTCAACCCCCCGCACACCTCACCGTCTGGCAACCGGTCACAGGTAATTTTGATGCTTTTCACCAGTTCTGTCAATCGGAAAACTTGTTTGCGGGCTTTCACCATGTTTACCACTCCTTGCTGCTTATTTTCTGTGGTTCACACTTCACCAGTACGTATTGGCTACACTTCTAAGGTCCGTTTGCTCAAAGCAGTTTTATCCAGAATTGAAGGCACTTTATCTCAAGTTAAACTTGATCCAGGATTTAAGTAGTTTAAATTTATCACAAATTCAACTCGATCTAGCATGAATGCTATGCCCTCACTACAATTTGATTAGAATACTGTTTAAACTGGAATTGTAATTGAACTGTTATTGATCATACGGTCTCATTTTTCTCTAATTCTTTTAAATTTTTCTCTAGTTTTTCTCAATCTTTCTCTAGTTCTGATATAATGTAAAGGAGATTTTTAGTATGCTCTCTCAATAATAGACGGTTTTCTGTTCAAACCTCCGCCATCAAATTGATGTAGATACAGAACAATTGGCCATTATTATATATTTGTTATTCTTAAATCGCTTTCTTATCCAAGGTAGATGGAATAGGTCTTTCTACCACGATAGTATAAAATATTATCATTTTATAATTCTCAAGTTCATAACTTATAGTGATATAGCTCATATTGTATAGGTAGTCTAAATTATATAATTATGTGTGGGAGCTATCTATGTGTATGATATATATTGTATCTAGATAATAAATTTAAAATCAGTTGTATCTTAACTTGAACTTCTTTTTACACACTCTCTATGATCATGGTGAGAAAGATTTTTTATTACATTACTCTATCTCTCCAATCTTGATAATACTGACTTGTGATTAGCTTCCAAATTATTTCTGATTTTGAAAACTAAGAAATTTCTCATTTTCTTGTAGACAAGACGCAACACAACCGGCTGCACACAACCAATGTCATCATCGTCATCCTCATCATCAACGTCTCACTCATCGAACTCATCTTGCAACCGTCGCACATCAACACCGATCTTCAGCCCCGTCATCGACCGTCAACGCTTGACCGAGATCAAAGAAAGTCCCACCAGACCGTCTTCAGAAGACGGCAAGCGGCAAACTTTCGTCAAGAGCTACTCACAACCGTCAGTCATGCCACACGATGTCCAGAGGGAAATTTCTTGTTCCAACTCGAATCTATTAAAAGCTGCAAGTTACCACTCACAACCGGTCTTCAGAATTAGTGAGGAATCACCTTTTGTTGTCCCAAAAGTTTTACCCAGCAATGAATCCTACAACCTACGGCGGAAACTTCTAGAACGCAACATTTACCCAGATTACAACTCCTATATAACATCCAGGCAAAGTAGTGTACCCCACAGGGCAGAAGACGCCAGGACTAACAGGAAACTTGACGATCGCCCTGTTTCAAGTTCTCTCGTTTACTGTGATTACAACAACGATCAACATCACGATGCAAGGTCGCTGAAAAGAACAACTGATGATCCAGGAATGCAAGCGTACCCCAGTAAGTATAGTTTCGAGAGTGAGCTGTATGATGAGATACTCTACGTGATCAAGGATAATGAGCAGTTGTCGTCACTGTACAGTGGTTGTTTCGACTCACCCAGGGAATGCACCCTCAGAACGACTAGGATAGATAGTTGTGATCAGGAGGATGTAAGAAGCACATACATGTCATCAACACCCTCCCCCAGCTCATCTCAGTGGGTGAGCTCTGAGAGTAGGTACAACCAGTACATGGCCGAGGCAGCTCAGCCCAGCTCCAGCAAGCATCAAGTTGCAGGCTACTCGTCATCCCCAAAGGAGAGCTACAGTTGGAGATCCTATGACAAAAAAAGGAAACATGATGAGGAGCAGCTCTCATCGTCATCCTCATCAGTGTCATCCCCTATGAGACACCATAAACGGTCGTCAATTTTTGGAAGGTATAGAAAGTTTTTCAACGATGTTGATGATGATGAAATAGTTGGGAGTAATATGGAGCTGTCACAACATCATGGAGGGGGCAACAAAGTGCATTGCTATGAACAAGAAGTTGGCTATGACAATCAGGGTTCTGGTAGTCCATACTCCCCTCAAAGTGGTCAAGGATCTAGAGGGTACCGAGAGGCCATTGACAACCTCTCAGATTTCGCCAACACTGTGCATAAGTTTGGAAGCAGCTCCCGGGTTGAAGCATCCAACTGTGGTGTACATTACAATCCCAAATCCCAAGTGCGCTCGACATCTTCCTCGAAGTCTTCCCTGCTCTCCTCGCAATCATATGGGTTCAGTGACAAATCTAGAGATGTGTCACCTTCCTCAAGGTCGAGTCCCATGAACCGGAGTCGATCTCCGCTGACTACACTTTCAGAGGAAACACGGTTGACATCAACTCTGGCCCTAGATGACAATCAAACTGGGCAGGAATATGTAAGTCAGAGAGGCAGAGTTAGAGAAGTTTCAGCTGAGGACCAACCCTCAAGGTTTCTGCGGGACAGACAATATGACAAGGCGTTGTCTTACTTTGTCACACAGAAAATCAACAGTTCAAGCTTCCAAAACCGACAAGCAGACACTGCTTATCATTTGACTCCTTCAGCTTCTCCCAACTCTGCATCACCCTACAACACCACACGGCAACAGCAGCACTTAAGGTCTCCCTTGGGACAGCAACACCCAAGATCTCCTCTGGGAGACCATCTTCCCCATGTGGAGGTTTTGGAATCGTCTTCCACCATGTATGTGCCCAAGTACAAGCAATCCTCATCCACTTCCCCCAAGTCAAACTCCACCTTGGAACCTTCCCAGGTGACCCTGAACATGGATCATGGACCAAGTCAGAGTGACAGAACTGTTTTCACCACTTCTCTCCCTTTACTATCCAGCTCATCCTCTTCATCATCGAACAGTATTGTTAGCTTCATGCGGATACCGTTTGATGATGATCCTAACGGCTCAAGTGGAGGTGCAAATGCTTCCAGTGGTTACCGACCAAAGAAGACAAACTATAGTTACAACAATAAGGGCTATGATAATGACCAAGATAAAGTGGCATTCATTTGATACATGTTGCAATCACTCAAAACATGTCTTCTTATACACTTTGAATTTATTTGAAACACGTTGCAATCATTCGATACAGGTTTCATCCTTTCAATACACAAATAATTATGCATTATTTTAATACACTCTGCTACGTTTGATAAGCTTTGCAGTTGTTGGAACGTGTTGCTCTAGTCAAATTCCTTACATAAGTTACAGGCCTAATTAATTATTATTCTAGAATTTTGAGAAGCAATATTATAAGTTTATCATTACTGATATTACAACACACCTCTAAAGTTAAAGGTGTATGTTAGTTTATCTATGATATGTTGTTAGAGTTGATGATATATTGGTATCCTGTAGTTGATTGGTATTCTTTATTGTATCTTAATACAATACAATATTTTTCCATTTTTGCCGCTTAAAAAAAATACTAGAGAACTAATTGATGGGAGTAAAAACCAGAATAATGTGGAGCATTTTTATAACTGTATTTTGGAATATCCTTCTACTGTATCTGTGTTAGCATCAGGTGAAGACATATTTTGTAAGCTATGGCTGTGGTATTCTCTTTTCTTCAAATAAAACTGACTCTTATTGTGTCCTATTTCAGTGATCTTATAAATTGTATCATATTCAGTAAATTTAATTCAAATATAATCTCAAATCTGAGAATTTGAGATGTAAGAAGTAACAAATCAACAGTTTTGGAACGAATAACTTTTGTAATACTGTCTATGTGCTGGGGCATAACCTAGAATTCAATCTCCTACCATAACTGCAGTAAATCATGATTGATTTGTCAGAGATTACAAGAATTTTCTCTTTTTAGAGAGTTTTCTCGGGAAGATGTATTGTCATAAACTAGTAATGACATTATAAATAATTATCCTCCATGTTTTGTCTCAAATTTCTCAATTTTTCAACTCACAAAAAACTCTGTTATGATTTATCATTCAACCGTTTTTATTGAGAAAATAACAAAGAACACCATAATGGCTAGAATAAGTGACTGTGGCCTAAAGTAATTCAACCGAGAATTCATGAAGTTTTGAAACTATTCATAACTCATAAATGTGAAGATATGAGATTCAATCGATTGCATTTACTCCTTTCAAGTTTATTTGATGGATAGATAGATTTATATTCATTGATTGATGAAATAGGCTTTATAAAAAGTAATTACAATACCATACTACAAATCATTTATCGATCTCAAAATTATAAATGTAGAAGCATCCAGACCAAAAAATAGTTAAATTATTAGCAGTATTATTAGACTAGTGAATTAGATTAGATGTATTTGAGATTTCATATAGATTCTCTCGTTCTTCCAATAACTAGTTAGTAGGGTACCTAGTTATATGCACATATTCCATTAAAAGCACTGCATTTTATCTACAGAGCTTGCATATGAGATTATCAATTCATCAGTAATATTAGAAGTAATGCTCATATTAGGTGACTCAATAATATTCATATGTTGATGATAAATGGAACTTGTGTCGTGTAATAACTGGTTACTTTCTAGTTCCAGTTCATCCATTTCATTCAAAAGTTCCATTCCTTCAAATAATGTAGTAGAGAAGTTGTTGATGATTGAAGCTGAATTCGTTGATAGTTTTGTATATGGTTGTGAGAATAATAAATAATTTATTGACGACTGGAAATTGTCAAAAATATAATAATTGAGTATCAATTTGGTATCATGATCAAAAACAATATATTATAAAATCATATAACTCAGTCTTTCTGGAATGGCGTATTCTAGGTACTTTTAGCAAAACGAATAAGAGAATCTCTTGTAATTCCCATGAGCCAACTCTTGAATAAAATTCAACTGGATAGACAGTTTGAAAAACTTCATCATCAGTTCATCATTTTTTGATCATTCACAAATTTTCATAGCTTTTTAAATCAATTTTTTGATATACTAAATAAATTAATGCACCAGAGCTTCTATCAAGTAGAATCACGCTGGAGTAGATTACAAGTTCATTAAAAGGCTTAAAATAAAACGTCTTTTATAAACATAATTATTAAGCTATTCAATTACGACTACGATATTTACAATATATAGTATTTTTATATAAATATTTGTAGCTCATGCATAGTGATAAATCTATAATTATTAAGTACTTGGTTATTCTAAAATTAAGTAAAACTTAAAAAATTGTTTCATATTGGGCCAAATGCAATAAAGGAAGACACTGATGGAAGCATACCTAAAACTAGACTGGAAATAAACTGCATGGTGTATTGAATAAAGCAAATAGGTAGTTGTCAACTACTATTACGATATTGACAATTTCTTTTTTGTTTTATCAATTGTAGAGAGATAACAAAAGCATCATTGTAAATACAACTAGCTAGGCTAGTTGGGGTGAATAAATTGAATTACACAAGCACTTTTCTGAATACTTTCCCAATTTCAAATTCCATTCTTTTTAGAATTGTCCATCTTCATCCTTTTAAATATTCACTTTCAATTTTCCTTTCCTGAAATTTTTCATTTCCAAGTTTGTTATATTATTTATATTGACAATCCTAAGTTTTTATCATCGCACATTAGTCCTTGAATTAACCAAATCATATTGATTTGCATTAAAATGAGTAATATCTTTGACTATAGAAAGAATTCTTTCTAAGGTAATATTCTATTTTTAAATTAATTTAAACCTGTAAAATTCATTGTTACCAATGTAAAGCCACAATATAAATTATAAAAAGGACGAAAGTGCTTCCTAGCTGGTACCAATGCGAAAAACTAAATTTAATAATAAAATTGTGATAGATAAAACCAAAAATAGCTTTAATTTGATCTGATTGAATGATAAAATTGGCTTTAAAAATACTATTAAAAAATTGTAACTAATAAATCAAAGTAGAGTATTAAGTTGGGTTTTATAGTTACCAAACCTCAATTTTGTTTAACAAATTCTTAATATATATTAATCTGTAGTTTAATAATTATATAGTGCAACATATTTGATTGATGATAAATAGATATATTTGAATATAGATCCATTTATGTAGTCTATCATCATCGTAGAATTTAGCGTCGTAAATTATTTATTACGGTACCTATTCGATTCACTAGCATTATTAGAGAATTTAAACGTACAAAAGTCTGTTAGAGATTATCTTCTATTGAATCTACAAGTAGTTTCTTATACTGTATCATGAAAATAGCGTTTTCCATTATTGATAATACATTTATTTATTAAAAAAATATACTATAGGCTGTTAGATCTCGAAACAATATTTTTTAATAGTCTGTTAATACGATAAAGTAATATTGAGGTTTATAATGGTTTGTTTTTATTCTGTCAACCCTTCCCCATCAACATTATTATTTTTATTCATTGAGAAAGTATGAAAGTTAACTAAAATTGAATGTAAATCAATCATTAAACAATGCACAGATTGCATTTAATCGTGTCACCAATATTATGAAATCACCTATTTCCAGATCTGCATTTATTCGTAATAATTGAAAATTTCTCGGATCACTCCCGTGTTTTGGGTGTACACGTTAAGTCGTCGGCCCCGGCTGCCAAAAATCGATTGTTAAATCATGTCAGAGGCCCTGGAATTGTTAATGTGCGACCTGAAAACTCTGACACCAGACCTGAGCCAGCCATGTCAACTTGATATTATTATTATCAAAAAGAAACTGGTTTTATATTTGAATATAATATACATCTTATTTGGTAAAATTGATAGGAGACAGGTAAGATGTAAAATGTAACCCATCAATTCAAATAATAATAAGTTCTTGCCAAAAAAATTATATTTCCATAAAATTATAGAATTTTATTCAAATAATTATGAAAAATATTTGGCTAGATATCTCAATCAATAACTCCAAACAATCAATAGCCTTATTCAATCACTTCAATCAATTGATTTTCCAATTCAATTTTCTCACAAGAAATTGTAATGGACTCTTTCAATTCTTTCATGTGATCTTCAGAGAGTTTTTCGTCTGAATGATGAACTACTATCCAGGTCTCTCCTTTCTGTAAAAATTCACCAACCGTTTTCGATAGTTCAACTCCTGTGGATCTATTAGAATTTTCACTGAGATTTTCATTTGCTTTCCCCAACTCGTAGCACACTTTTCCAATAGGCAAAGCTTCGATCCTGGTTATCCAACCTGTTGGAGAATAAAATAATTATATTATTTTCTGAGTTTGACATCCTTCTTAAATCTATAAGGGTTGATGATGCAATGTATTAGTGAATTTCTCAACTAATTGCATAGAGCTCAGCTGGATTCCCATATAACAGTGACAGTGGAAGTGACCGGCGCAGTGAAAATATAATTTCCATAAGCTCTGAATGGACTGTTCCCACGCAACACAGCCGAGCAAGTATGAATAGTCCCATTAGAACGCATGAGAATAATATTCTCACTGTGCCGGTCACTGATATGTGAATGATTGGAGTAACGGAATAACTGAATATGTGAATAACTCGTCACTGATATGTGTAAAACTGGGATCCAGCTCTATCATTGGCTCATATTTTGCACATTCTGGATGGTTTCATATAAGGCACTGGGCTTCATCATTTCGGGTTCTTGAATTTTCCATGTGAATTTTTAAAATGAAAAACAAATTGAGTTTTTGGGAACATGGTCTTCCAAATCGTTTCATATCATGGGCCAACCTCAGACTTCCAACTATCCTTGGTAGACAATAGAAGATTCTATCAAAGCTAGTGACTACCTTTGAACCTACTAGTCTACTTGGATTTGATTCGTGATTGAATGTTCCAATTTCGCTTGACAGAGTATAGGATTTTGCTTCGAAGATTATTCATTAGATAATAATTACATGCTTATCTGTGATTATCAAGTTTGGCGCTGTGACTTCAGCCAAGTACAACTCAGATTCACTTCAAATGAATTAGAATTCGGGGAAGGAACAATTTTGGGCTGTGTCTGTTGATCCTCCACCAAATTATTTTAAAAAATAATTGTGTGTCATTAAATCAATAGAAGAAAGCTTTTATTCAAGTTTTTTGGTGAAAATATTTGGAGGCAGGAGGATTTCATTCATTGTCCCCAAAACTAATACATTAATAATTATTAATTATAATGAATTTTGTTATTATCTTACACTTTTAAAGTAGTACTCACGATTTGTTGCGTCCGACAAGCAGCAAAATCGTGAGTACTGTTGTAAAAGTGTAAGATAATAACACAATTTATTATATAGGCTAATTATTTATTAACTAAATTTATTAGTTTTAAACACAATTTATCACATAAAATTATTATTTATTAATAGTTAATATCAGCAGTTCAAGTAGGATGAAGACAAAAGAAGAAATTAATAATCTCTTTTCTGTATAGGGCTACTTGTAATATAAATATAAAGAAAATAAAAATCCCAGTACCCTTTTTTTAAATATTTTATCACAACATGTTTCGGGCATTTATGCCATTTTCAAGTGATATAAAGTAAATAAATAAATACTATGTTGTGATAAAATATTTTAAAAAAAAGGGTACTGAGAAATTAATAATTATTGCGACTGCAAAGTTGGCACCGCTGTTTCCACTCAACCAATACTGACACTATGAAGTGAATCTCGCCATAGTAAGCTACCTCTAGACTCTAGCATGATGAATTTACTACGTGAATGATATAATTTTTCTCAAACCTGTTTTTTGTGCCAGTAATTTAGTCTGGTACTTTGTTTGGGGAAGAGCGTTCCTAGTGTCCCCGTAACAAAGTTGATGACTCAATCCATTGCTAACGCCTTGCTTGGTCAGCATATTTTCGAAGCATTCCAACGCTTTTCCGTTTCCCAATACTTCCCTCATCTTTAGTTCTCCTTCTTCAACCGAACTAGTCTTGCCGCTCAAATGAAGGGCGTTGCCTCCTGTTGAGAGAATTACAGAATTTGAACAAATTATGCTTCTCTGTATTGAAAATAATAAAGTTGATGTTTTGACATGGGTGCCCACAAGGGGGGGCGAGGACGGTTCAGTAAAATTATTTGAACTTCATGCTCTCCTGTTGAGAGAATTAGAAAATAACAGATGCATACAATTTAATAGTTTTGAATAGCCTTTAAAGGCATTGCTTCAAAGATTGGGAACTTGTGTAATTGATTGTTTTGTTTTTTTTTTGAGAGAGGAATAGTAAAAGCTCAGCCTAGTTTTTCCTTCAATGTCATAATTATAATGATTGTAGTAAATTGTAAAATAAATTGATAAATAAATATACTTCTCCAATTCAACGAACTGCTCTCCTCTCGAGAGAATTTGTGAACTAAGTCCATGAAATGAAAAATTATTCATTATTGGGTGAAGTAAGGACTTTCAAGTCCTCTCTACCACACAACCTCGACAAAAACACATGAACTACGGTATGTGTGACAAAAAGCTACAAAAATGTTTTCCCGTGCACATAGGCACAGTTGGGTAATATAAGACCTAATCATGTCATTGAAAGGCTCTAGAAAGGTATTTCTCGTACATGTTTTCAACTACTAATCAATAGTTGCGTTGTTTACGAGTGTGTTTCAAATATGAGCAAATGGCGCTTTTCACTGAAGGCTGAATGAGGTAAGTTTCGTATTAGCTCTATATCATATCAGAAAATTAAAAGCGGTGGATTTTTTCCTTATATTCTTTATTAATATTGTAAAATAAATTTCATATTCATATTTTGTGTAGTTTATTGAATAATCAGCTATATTCTTAGTAAAACTATTACAAGGTTGGATCTAGGCCAGCATGAGATTTTGTACCGTATTCTACATGGATGGAGAAATCTCTTCAATTTTATTTGCTTACCGATATGCACAACCAAGTCTTTTATGAATGGTGCTTCTTCGCCACGCAAAATTTGAACAGACTCAATAATTTCTAGAGAGTTTCCAACGCACCTTCCGAGCGGTGTATCATGTCTTGTCAGCAGAATTCTTATCTTGAATCCAAGCAATTTCGATAGATTGATCTGAAATTTATAAAAATTATCAACAATGAATGCCTCTTATCAAATTATTCCATTCTTTTCCATAATCATGGAGAAAAGATAGCATGAGAAGATATCATCTCATGGTAGGATGCTTATGTTCGAAATTGCACTGTCACGTCAAGCCGATTTATATGCTATCTTTTCTCTATAATAATATTATTGAGCTACCGTACTAGAAAACAACACTGCACTATAGGCATATAGGGTACAATTATTTGTCCTTTGTGCATTTGGTTATGTATACAAGGTAGTTGGGAGAATATTAAAGAGTACCGTAATCAAATCTTATTTAAATGATTTGTAAAAGTTCAATTAACAATTGAAATATAGGTATTTTTATTAGAAAGATTATTCAGTCATCATTAGAGGTATAGTTGTGATGAACAGTATCAATGGGATTCGAAAAAATTGCCAACAGTAGCCTAGTGATCTACTGTTATTTTTCTTTTAATTTTGATTCATATAAACGTTTTCTAATTTCATATCAACTCACCATTTGATGAGCCAAAATTCTAGCACTTTCGACGTTCTTCATAAACGTGGCTGAGCCTACTTTCAAGTCCATGATCAAGTAATCAATTCCTTCCGATGCTTTCTTGGATAGGATTGATGCTGTAAATAATTTCAAATGATAAATGATTTGGTATTATCCAAGGAATTGGATTACAGTATATCAATTTTCAATTTCAAATAAGCCATTTTATCAATTGAAAAATAAAAACGTGTTAATTATATAAACTACTAAAAAAGTTGTGAAAACAGTCAATAAGCAGTTAATGCTCATGAATCCCGTCAACAATTTGTCATAATTATCATTTCCTCAGTTACTGCAATCTGCAAAATTTGTACAATAGGTAGGCCTACCAGACTATCCACTCTTGAAGGATCAGTTTAGTAAACTTGGCAATTCAATCTAGCTCCAATGATAGCAACATATTAATTATAAAATCAAGCATTTTTACTCTGTTAGAGATACTTGACGCCCATCTGCAATTTATTATTCTATTAAGGTAGCAACGTGAAGTGGAAGATCTCCGACGTCACTCAACGTCGACCAATGAGCGTACACTTAAACTGCTTATTAAGAGGCCACGCCTACAACGCACTCTCATTGGCTGGTGCTATCACGTGAGTAGCTTTATAGCTTGAATTTGACTCCATTTTTTGAACGATTCCATTCTGAATTCTATTGTTAGAATTCCAGTAGAAGAGACAGTGATGAACAATTCAACCAAAATAAGTAAGGTGAAAGAGAAGCGATATTGTCAGTTTGACAGTTTCACATAATTCTGATATACTTATGTGGAACTGATACTATGGCTTCTATTCAACCTTAATATGGAGAAATTAAAAAATCTCATAGTTTTTGAGTGGAAATGGACTAAATTTCAAAAAGTGGAATCATAATCCTATTTCGAACTTATGTACGGTAATCTAAATTTGAGAGAGAAATAGTACAAGGAGTATCCTTAGATTTTCTGTCCCGTTTAGTAAAAATAATAAATCCTTGATAAAAATAATCCTCTTTTGTAAAAATTATAAATTTACCAATTGACCGAGCGAGGTGAGGTCTAAGATTCAAGTCGACGGTTTTGCATTTCTGTTCATGTTTATATGTTTATATTTATGTTTATATGTTCCGCATTTACAGCGAAACGCAGCAATAGATTTTTATTAAATTTGACTGGTATGTTCCTTTTTTAATTTCACGTCGACGTATACATACGGTTTTTTGAAATTTTGAATTTTAAGGATAATACAAAAGGAAAAGGAGTCTCCTTTGAACGCCAATATTACCGTAAAAATCAGACTTTAGAACTATTCATCATAAATCAGCTGTCCAGTGGACTATAATACTACCCGTTCAAAAACATCGAACATCTTGAAAATGTATCTTTCCATCAACGTTAGTAGACAGTTGACTATTTATAATACTACCCGTTCAAAAACATCGAACATCTTGAAAATGTATCTCTCCATCAACGTTGTAGACAGTTGCAGCCAGACCTGATAACAGCGCTCACACTCACATTCCAGGACGACACGTCACGGTACGATAGGACAGAAAGCTCTAGGTATGTTTATTTAGAATTTTTTCTAGACATTTTAAATTGATAAATTATTTATTAATTTTTGCGAAAAGATAACAACAGCTCAATGTAACTTACTAAGCGTTGACACAGGTCTACTGTTTACAGAACTACTAGTTAATACACAATAGTGTGAATTTTGAAATAGGTAAGATGAATAACTAACTAAAATCGAACAACTTACAGGCTATAAGATTGTAATAATCTATGGTTGAGGTCAAATCGCGCACTCTGTAGAGCACCTTATCAGCAGGACAAATTCGGTCTGTAGTTCCCATCATGAAACATCCCACTTCCTCCAGACAGCATTGTATCTCTCTCTCACTCAGAGATATCCTGAAACCTTAGGCAGAAATAATATAATATTTCAAGAACAGATGAGTATGAAATTGTCTGAGCAGTTGTTCCTTATTGGATTGTAGAATTTCACATACAACAGAAAAGATCGTTAGGATTTGAAAACTATTTGTGAAGTCGAAGTGGTAACTGCATATGATCGGAGATTTCAGGACGTGATCTTGAAGAAAACATGTCAGTTTAATCAGTGAATTTGGGAGACTATTTTTTCAAAGTTTTCTCTAGTCTATGGATTTAATATTCCTTCAGTTTAATCAATAGATGCTCTAGAAACTTGGCTTAGAAATCAGTAGGCCCTATATGTGATTTGAAAAATAAGTCACTGCTGTACAGTTATCAAGTTTTTTCTAGCAAGTTTTTTCTGTCTAGCTGATTCTCTAATATGAATAACTGAATATAGTTAAGACTGCTAAAGTTTTTTTAGAATGAATACGGTGAGTTCATTCAAATAGACATAACACTTTGTTGAAAGTCCCCCTCAAAAGCATTCTTATCCATTTATATAGCTATCTCATCATGTGATTATAATTATATTATCTTGTTCAATGTTAAGCTTTGTTAGAAGTACCTTGAATATTAAGGAGAAATTATTATTGAGGGAATAATTATTTTCAGTGGCTTATGGACGGGGAAATTAGAGAGTGATCTCTATTGGCCAGTGATCTTCATCACGTGACTATTCATCTAGATGTTCAGTAGATGGAGATTGGTACCGTATGCTCTTATTCTTACATTTCCCGTTTTGATATTCTCCATTCTTCATTAATACTTTCACAAGTCTACAATAAGCTGCTGATAAATATATTCCTCTTGCCTATAATAGAGAAAGCATAGAGCTCACAGAAGTCAGTCAATTAAGCCTAATCTGTTAATTATTATTCTGTAATATTATCTGTTACTATTTATTATTATTTACAATTATCCACTATTCACTCTCATTATCACTATTCGTCTTATTCCTCTCGCACAAGATTATATTGACAAGGAAGTTACTATATTATCCATAATTTTCTACTTCAATGAATTATCTATGAAATTATATCAATTACCTGGTATGCTCTCCAATTTATCAAGAGTACCTCCAGTGAAGGAGAGACTTCTGCCGGTCAACATAGGTACCTTCAAACCACAAGCAGCCAATGCCGGGGCTAAGGGGATGGAAACTTTATCCCCCACCCCTCCAGTACTATGCTTATCCACCAGTGAACCTCTAAACTTCTCCGGCCATTGCATTGTATCACCTATTACAAAAGTGGAGAGAATATCAGCTTTTTATTGGTACTGATTCGAATTGAATATTATGAAGTCGTTATTAAATGATTGAGCCGTTAACAAATATAATGATAATCACAGTATCACATCATAATAAAATGAAATATGCAGCCTATATTCGGTAAATGAAGATTGAATCTAATGGGATCGGGAAGCGGTCCATATCAAAGCCAATTAGACTGATTAAAATCATCAAGCTTCCGTTGTTTGATTTCTTATCTCGCGGTGTCTGCGCAAAATTTAATTAATCAATTAATTTTTCATTGGTTCTCTTCAAAATATGAAGCCATTAGGAAAGCTGTAATAGAGCACATTGTTCCTGGCCAATTCATGTTGTGGGCCTATATTATTGGACGTAGTCCAATAGAATCTCCCTTAATCCTCTCGAACTTATTAAAGTCTATTCATTAATCCACATTTAGATGTGAATTATTACATTATCTCTATGGTGGAACGCATTTGAAACAGTCAGCATTTGGTTGGATAGTTAGCATGTATGGTATCTTATTTATAAGGAATTTTCTTCGTCTGTTTAAAATGAGTTTCAATATAGATAAATTACATTATCACTCTCATAATGGAACAATTATTCTCATTTTCGTGTTATCTGGAAGGAATTGATCTAAGATTCAAATAAAAATATTGTGGATTATATTTCAATCGGGAATTCAATTATAATAATAACTTATGTATTAATCATATTTTTGATTATATTGCAATCGAGAATTCAATCAATTTAATTTGCGTATTAATGATAATTTTTATGTGAAATCTTTCAAGCTTACCGGAAAACACCATTTCTCTTGTAAGCGTTACAGACTCCTCTTGCGTCATTCCCTTTAGGAATATTGCCATGAGCATTGCACCTTGAAAGAAAAATTCCTGCTTCATTTTTGAATGAATTATTTATGGAGACATGTGAAAATAATAATTTATAGGTATGTTTATTGATCTGGGATAGGAATAGTTCCGGTTTGAGCATGATATTTTTTCAATTATCATTCATTACCCAAAAGTATAAATATTTTTGGATGAATGAGTGGAATAGTATGGAAATGGAAAAAAGTTATGTTCCATGTATAAAACAAATGTAGTACCGGTAGCGGTACGATAGTTTCTATAGGTTATATGAAAAATAGACTATTTCGCATTTTTTCCAAATGAATTGCATAAAATAAATTCTATTTTGGGAGTTTCATGGAAAATTATAAAGATAATAAAAGCTCATGTTGTGGTTTCCACTAGCAAAAATGACTTATTATTGTTGTAGAATATACAAAAAAAGATCTCAAAACATTTATTAAACAATTTGTTGTATAGTATTTGTGACCATCTATATATTGCGAAACATTTTATTTTTAATTTGAATCATTATAAAAATAATTATTAAGGTGCAGTCTCACCTATTTGAGCTTCATGAACTGTTCCATTGCTGACACCTTTTATGAAAAATCTTATCTCCTCTTCACTCAGCTCTTCACCGTCCCTCTTTTTTCTCACTATGTATTTCATATCCATGTTTGACAGCTAGGCTACCTACTAGAAAAAGTTATATTACAACAATAATTTTATTTCAAAAATAATACATATCATATACCAGAATCATAAAAACTATTATTGTTGAATAATATAATATGCTTGAATTATAATATTGGAATAAAATAATATGAAATTCAGTTTGAAAATTTAAATTTATCATTTTTTTATTTATCTATTTCAATTTTCTCTTACAAATTGCTAGATTTTCCCCTCATATATTAGCCTACAACTGCATACACATGAATTAAATTTCAAAAATGTTAAACATAGGGTTTATACAGTGTTTATACGATGTAGACTACATTACCAATAACTGTTTGATTTATGATATTATTGACATTCAAGTTATATAGGACCCACTACAATGCAAGAATATACATGTGCAATCGAAAATTGTTGGTAATTATCACAACAAGCATCTCGAAATTACTTTCTGAAGTAATTAACTCTTGCTTGTCTTTATCGACGTTTGTAATCAGCGCCTCAACTCAATGTCACAGGCTGCCATACAGCAAACAGAGCGGGAAAACTTTATTTACCCGTTTTTGGCGATAAAGCGGCAACACTGCCATAAGGTTACTATAGGTTATAGAGACCGGTTATGTTTTCACAACACTGATCTAAATCGTTCTATTTTGCTGCCGATCCTTGCTTAGAAAGGACCTGCGCACTGTATTTGATCGACTTTCTCTATTCTAGTTTAAATTTTACAAATAAATTTCAGTATGGGTGAACCCGAGGCAAAGAAATCCAAGATGACATCTCTGGCCCAACTAAAACATGTGACTACAGTGGTTGCTGATACCGGTGACTTTGAAGGTACATTTCAATTTTTAATAATTTTTATGATCATAACACTGATAAGTGATAACATCTTCATTTTGATTCACATAGGTAGTTCTTGAGTCTTGGATTTCATTCAAAATCACTATTAAGGGATCTAAACTCCTTGTTTGATTTCCAATGTTTTGAAAAGTACCCACCTACGGTACCCTACCTAACTTATTCTGACATCCCTCTCTCAGTAGTACAAAAATATAAATAATACATCAAATACAACAGATTTATATTTAAACTTGATAGCTCTGTTCCTACATAGCTCCTAATAGATAACAATTGATCCTTAAAAATAGGCAATTATATTCATTTTGAGAGAATACATACCAACTTTTATTAAAGAAGTTTGCAGTAGGCTAATTTTTGTTGGTAAACTTTTTGTAATTCATGAGAAAAAGTACAAAACATAAAGTAAGTTAGACCTAGGCCTAGGCTTTATTGTTTTCATGTCAAAAACAGTATCTAGGCTAATATAAATGATAGGTAGCACAATAAGAGTTTTGAATCTATATAAAACTAGGTATGCCTACTGCTATAAAAACTGTTAACTTATTAGAATGTTAAGAATTTTATAAGAATGTTAAACAGACATTACCGTGATGAGAGTTTACAGGGACGAAACTTATCGCTTAGGCTACTCGTGATGAAATAGGACTTACGCACGTCAAAATATTATGGCAAACTGTTGAAGGGAATTTTTATGTTAAATAGATTGAAGTTCATTGTTGATAAGAGTGTTTTAATTTCAGTTTGTTTTGCTTATCTTCATTCTCATTCTTTTATTTTGGTGTTGTTGCCTGGGGTAATGATATGAATGTAAAAAATATTAAATATTTTTAACACATATCTGTGTATGTCATATCTTTTAACAAATATCTGTAACACAAATTTTGTGTTACAGACACGAGTAGTAAAGGTCATTGCTAATGTGTATAGTCGATTTCATTGTGTAGATTTACGGTATTTAAAAAATTAAAAATTCCGACTGTACCAGCTATTTACATTCTCAAGTTGTAATTCTTTGTGTAAATAGCAACGTTCACAACCATTACACAAGAAATTATGAATTTCTTAGAGTGAATCAGTGCAATTATGCAAATACATTGAACTGCTGTAAGGAGTTTGGTATTAGAGCTTATAATAAGCTTCCTGCAATTGAATAGACTTGAAATGTTGTCAAAAAACTACTTTAATTGAATAAAAATTAATATTTTACAGGAGCATGCTTTCGTGTGCTCACACATCATCAGCTGTAAGTTACATTCAAATGAGCTAGAAGTGGATGATTTCAAGAGAACCATAAAAAAAGTTTCAATAGAAATTTAATATGTCCATAATATAGTAAAGAGGAGTTTCTAATTTGAGGGTATTTTTTGCTATTTGTATGCTTGTGTTTGAATTTTTATTTCTTTGAATGTAAATACTTTACTTACCTAACTTACTTAATTTCTCAGTATTTATTATGTTTGATGACTATGTCATGCATTCGTATTAATGTTTTCTGCTATAAAGAAATCTTGAATCTTGAGTATAATCTGTGCCGTTATATACAATTTGGGTACCTACCTACATTAAGTACCTATAACATTATAATCATAAAGAAGCAGTCTACATAATGAAGGCGCAGGGTATGCTTCCTGCAATACAATAAAGTGTTTAATAATTATATTGATAATACTAATTTGAACAGGAAACACGATATAGATAGAAGGAAAACACTTGGAAGCTTACATTATTTACCGGGAAATTTTGTTGGCTTCGCCAACCGAAGCCATTATGTCATTATAATAATTATGATAATGATATTTTTGGTTTATTAATCATATATCTGGAATCTATAGTGGCATTATTTATTATGACCGATATCCGCGATAGACTATGAGTAGGTGGAAAATTATTATTTGATTTTACTCATGTTATACTTCACCTCAGCTTACAACTGGTTTACTAACCTACCCTATT
This sequence comes from Nilaparvata lugens, assembly GCF_014356525.2. Lineage (NCBI taxonomy): Eukaryota > Metazoa > Arthropoda > Insecta > Hemiptera > Delphacidae > Nilaparvata > Nilaparvata lugens. Next base: position 18,017,961 of record NC_052515.1, read on the forward strand.
CTATCACTCTACAGCAGGAAAAGAGTAGGCCTATTTAATAACTTTAATTGATTGATTATAATAATATAAAGCATCTACTTATGATGATACTTGTACAAGTATGTGGATACAATAGTTATTTTTGTGTTGCAAGTAATAAATACTTGAAGTTTCTGGTTGAAAATGTTAGCACAAAAATATATATAACTAACCAATATTAAACCAAAATAATATAATATTTATAACATTTTATTCCTTTTTTAACCTTCAGAATCAACTTATTTTGCGAAAAAAGTAATTCAGGTATAAAAATATTTGATGATAATAAAAATAGTTAATGAGCACAAACGTTGAAATAGACAATACCCTTTGGTAAAAGCTAGTGGAAATGGACAATAAGTCTTGTCTTGTCTTTTTTCGAGGCTACTCTTGAATAAAAATAAAAAATAAAAATCTACTTATATCAATTTATTATTTTATTTCTACAATACGCCTTGTATTTAGAAGTCTGACAATTAAACGATTGTTATATAAATAATATAACAAAAACTATGAGGTATTTTATGATCCAGGTTTCTTCACGGCTTAGGGATCTCCTTCTAAGTAGAGCTATGCGACAGGTGTATATGGAGTTGGTGCAGGCGGTCCTCCAGTATGGTATTGTGGCATGGGGTGCAGCCTTTCCTACAACTGTTGAACCACTTAATAGGGCACATAGAATATTTCTAAGAATAATGTTGAAAAAGGATCCATCAGAGGAACGATTTGTCACAGCAAGAGTTTTAAGCATAAAAAAGCTGTACATCAAGGGCTCGATTCTATTCATGTGTAGAAAGAATAGTTTCACAATGTTGCCTCATGCATATCAAACTAGAAGGATGGTGTCAGCAATGGTAGCGGAGACAAGAAGGGAAACGACCACAGGGCAGCGACATTTCTATTATCTGGCCCCAACATTATTCAATAAATTGCCGCCACAATTAAGAGAAAAAATCAATCAGAAATGCTTCAAGTTAGAGCTTGAAAAATTCCTTCTTTCTACTGATATTAACTCAGAATTGGCATTGCTTTTGAATACAGTTTAGTATTGATCCTGATTAAGTACCATAGAGTCATATGTTATGAGAAGTGATTATTATTCTCCTATTCATGTTAATAATTATATATTGTAGAAATTATTGTTTTTAAATTTGTAAATGAGTGCATTGAGTACATCGGTAATGTTTCCAGAACTATGACAAAAAAGGAAGCAATCCGTTTTTGTTTATTGAATCTATTTCTATTATTATTGGCTAAGAATTTGGGATTATATTCCTTTCAATTGTTTTATGTGTTAGTATTGTTGTATGTAAATATGTTTTAATAGCTTATGCTTGTAAACTATAGCAGTAGAAAGTCAACTTTTTCTTTCTTGTATTGTGCCTATTGTTGTATTGACTCCTCTAAACACGGACTTGATCCATATTAGAGGGAGTAATTTTCAGAGAATATATTGTAAAATGTACTTTCTGGAAATAAAATGAATTTGAATTTCAATTTGAAGTAGAAAGTCTGAGCATGAGTTTGAGTTGTATATTAGTAAATAATTTCAATTATTTGGGAAAATTGAGGATTCACAAAGTAAGTCTACAATAAATTACGAGAAATTGATAAAAAGGAGCTTATGCAAATATTATGAATTAGTGAAATACTAAAAATAAATTTAAGAAAATTATTGTACTTTTGACATAAATTTCACTTTTTTATTGAACAATAATATTATTCCAGCTGTCACGAACTCTTCATATTTTAATTAATTAATATTTCCTAGAAGGGATGAAATAATTATTACTCTGTAATTTTTATGATGTAGGCTATCATTATTGATATCATAACGAATGTAATTATTATTATTATTATCATTAATCTTTGTACAGTAATTCAATTTCTATGAAATTACTGTGATAAATTGGGATAATATATCATAATAATCCAATAATGTCCATACCTAATCCATAATACCTAGGTAGTCTGCTATATCAATTACTAGTAAGTACGGTAATTATTTCAATCAATATTCCAATGAAATGAATGAACTTATTGGGGCATCTGTCAAAGGCATGGCTACTTATACAAGACAATTTACATCAAGTGTGATAATTTACACTTAAAATTTGATTGTAATAATAATTTTAAGTCTTGAGATAAGTTAAGAAATCCCCCCGTTAACCTTCCACTAAGATTACCAAAACTATTTTTCAATCAATCAACTTATAATATCTTATCATGGAATAATCATCATTCACATTATAGTAGAATTATTCTCAGATAAGGACCCTTATTTAGTTTATCTGATTAACTTGAGAGGGACCAGCAACTGTTCTATTCAGGTGCTCAGTTTCGAAGTAGGCTACACAATATTGTTGGAAGATTACTGTTCAGTAATTGGTGATAAAGCTTGTAAAAGTGCTTCCCAGTTGAGAAGTAATTGTTTTCACCTTTTAATTGGATCTTATTGGAGTACACTGTATACGCTACTGAATAGATACATTTTTGGAAAGTGTGTGATATTTTTAAATATGTCTTCGACTTTGGCGCAACTTAAAAGTATGACCACTGTGGTCGCTGATTCTGGAGATTGTGTGGGTGAGAAAAGTTGAACTTTTATAAGACAATTATGATGTAATTTTGGAAATTTCCTGTTGAAATGTACCCAGATGTTTCCAAAATGATCAGAACTATTCTAGTAAATTTTCCCTGAAATGTATAGTGGGGATATTATACTTTGTTCTTTGAAGAAAAATAACTACTTGCTTACATTAAATGGTTTTGTTTATGAAATTTATTATAAAGTTGTCCATGACTATCTTCAGATACTCTTGATCACAATAGGTGCTTAAATTCACTATTCGCTGTAAGGTTTTCTCGTAAAAAGAATTAATACTTCCCATTCAAGCAATGCTAATAGATTGAAGTGAATCCCACCTTATTGATTTTATATTGGTGAATTATATCAAGTTTAACACAAATAAACTTACATCAAATACATGAAGTTACCTCTATAATCATCTTTCGTGATCAATACTAGTCTACTAAGCCATAAATATATTTACATCCTGTCCTTGCTATTCTCATCAGATATAGAGTGTGACTTTCGAGGCCTTGGAAGTTCGTCAACATTTTGTCTGTTAATCATAACTCAGGCTAGAATAAAAATAACTATAACTTGAGTATTCTATCATATAGGATTTGTATCCGTGAAGATAAATCTTCAAAATTAATGTCACTATGCCAGCATAACTGTTGACTCTATACTGGACAAATTATATGCGGTTGGTACAAAAACAATAAGGTTTGCGACCCAATATGTGATAGTTCCATTTGAGAAACAAACACTACTACTTCTCATTCTGAGATATAATTGGACTTCCTTAGAAGATTAGAACTTGACTCAAATTCTGATTTAACTTGAGTTAATCGATGTTCAAATTTCCTCAGAGAAATAATAACTTAGTTCGCAAATTGCAGTTTAAAAGGAATAATCAATAACATACAAGATATCAGACATCATATAAATGAATGGAAATAGTTACTGATATCTCTACATCCTACTCAATATAAGTAGAAACAGAGCCTACTTTTTGGATCTACTTCTGTCAAAATTCAGAAAAGGAACAGTCTTGGGCTAAGTCTGTTGGTCCTTTTCTAATCATGCATGTATATAATGAAATGTATAAGTGAATGAATAAATAAAATTCAATGCGTGGCTCCCGCTTGGAGTTAAATCTAATTTAAACTTTCCTTCATTGAATCAATTATGGATAATTGAATCGTTTTTTTTATTAATTTATCATGTACGATTGCAATATGACACAATTTATTATTTCTGATTTCAGCCATGAAGAAATACAAGCCGACAGATGCCACCACCAACCCATCTCTTATTTTGATGGCCGCTTCTATGCCTCAATACAAGCACTTGATTGAAAAAGCTGTTGAATTCGGAGTTAAAAACGGAAAGTGTGTAAAATTTTATTTGTACTTTTACATGAATCTCTTTTATGTATGTAAAGCATATGAAACATATCTGGCTAACTCTGTTGAAGACAGAAGTCGATATGGCCTACTTTGTTCCAAAGTATCATTTATTGCATTCCAGCTATCAATTACGGCAAAATTAAATATACACTTACTTTTTGGTTGAGAAATGTGGAATGCATCATCCCATGGCCATCTTTAGTGTAATAAGAACTATAGAATGACTATGATCATCCTCATCCTTGGACATGTGCAATATCTAGCCAAATCATTACTTCAGGGAATATGTGTTATATGTGCAAAGCAATATAATTAGTCTCAATAAAATAAATTGAGTCTTAAGCTTCCTCCCAATCTTTGTTTTCCAGCTATTTTTTTTAAATTCTTGAAGGATTTTTCAAGGAGGAGTATATAATAAAAGTATGGAGAATAATTTTCTTTATCCATTTGATATCAATGTACTTGCAAAAATATTGTCGTACCATTAGATTTTATTCATATTTTTCATTGAAATCAGATAACAAAGGGGAAATTCAGTCTAGGTTTATTTTCTGTTTTCTATTTATTCATTTTTGATTGTTAAATTAAACGTAAATTATTTTAATTTGTTCAAGGAGTACCCAAGAGAAAGTCGACGCAGCCATGGATAAGTTGGTCATACTGTTTGGAACTGAAATCCTCAATATTATTCCAGGAAGGGTATCTACCGAAGTGGATGCTAGGTAGTTAAAGCTTCAATATTATTTTGATCCCAAATTCATCAATATAAGGATATATTTTTGTAAGTAGAAATAGTTATTTGTGCAACTAGTGCGCAAAGAGACAGTTTGCTGCACTGAAAGAAACATTTACGCACGAGCCGTAGGCGAGGGCGGAATGGTTTCTTGAGTGTAGCAGAGAAACTTTGCGCACGTATTTCACATTAAATCTTTCCTACAGTTACCATTGAATATGAAAAGTGGTTGATTATGGGTAAAATGATGGCTGAAATCCATCAAATTTTTGTATAATTTTGCTATTAATAACAACTTTAATTTATTTTAAACTTGATGATCCAATTAAAAATTTATAATCAATAATTTATTCAAATTAAAAATTAAATTAATCCAATTAATTTGAAAATTTGTATAATTTTGAGTAAATCTTAATTTCTAAATAATTCTTCAACCAATCGATTTATGAATGAAAAAAATATTATTTGAAATAATGAATAATTAATAATATTCAAAATGTATAATTTAATGAGTTCTCATTTTTATTTATTTGAAAATCATAAAAAATATAGATAGAACAAGTTTGCATTCAAAATACACGCCAACAATGTCAACAGCTGATCGGGATGGCTGCAAGATAATACGCAAAGTAATACTTTGCGCACAAGAGCGGCATGCAATCAGTGCAGAAATGGTCACTTTCCAAGGTACCTGTAGGAAAAATAAATTATTCTTCTCTCTTAAATTCTTTCATAGAATGACCGCTTGAGCCAACTCCTCCGAATATGATTCATGAGTTGTAAACTCGCTTCCAGGTGGCTCGGAACCCACCTACAACTGTAGGTTCATTCATCTCTCATTATAATCCGCATCATTACCCACGCTCAAGCCTAGAGCTCATGTGGCCATCACCCGCAGCAAAAAAAAAATACCCAATACGTTTAGACTACATTAAGTTTTTTTCAAGTAGGTATTTCTATTTAAAAAGTACTGTTGCCTCAGATTTCCAATGACTTGAAACTGTTATTACAGCAGCTCTATTATTATATTTCATCTATATTCAATCTATATAATCAATATTCTAGAATCTTTCCAATACTAGAATCCATCCACAAATTTTATCTATTTTGATCCATAATGAAGAACACAGATTGAACCACTAAAAAGTGGTTGACAATTTCAATTTGTGTTCTTCATTATGGAAAAGTACCACAACATCACTCACAACACAACTGTAAGGTTATTTTGATCCATTTTCCTTTCCTTAATTATTACGGTACCTATCTATTCAGCCTTTTTTGAACTAAGAATTTTTCATGTATTATCGTCATTGTACTAATCAACTAATTTGTTCATCTCGTATCATTTATCATGAATATTTCTTTTCTTATGACTTATTATCATTCTATCAACTTCTCCTACTGATTGATGCTTCTCTTCGATTATCTATTCAAACTCTATCTCTTCTTCTAATTTCAATTTTTTATCAATTTCAGACTGTCTTTCGACCAGAAAGCCAGCATAGAAAAAGCAAAAAAATACATAAAGATGTATGAGGAACAAGGAATCGGCAAGGAGAGGATTCTCATCAAGCTGGCCTCTACATGGGAAGGCATTCAAGCTGCAAGGTAGCAATAATTTTATTTTCAAATTAATATTTGCTGCAAAATGAAAATTCTATTTTAACTGAATATCCAGAACACTGGGTGCCCCTGAATAGGGTGACCTCTGTACCAGCACGGTTTACAAAAACTGGACATTTATACTGAGAAAGCCCTAGTTTTCCTTTTTTTTCCAAAATCCGTGTTCTTCATATTACCAAATTCATATAAAAAATCCACAGTAACATTGAAAACAAAATTCAGTTTCATAAATTAGAAATTTACTAACAACATTAAAAAAGCTTTCATTGAAACTAAATAGTAATCTAATATATAATATTGGCGTTGCCAGCAAAACAAAGTTTGTGCGCTAGCAACGAGCATTCAGTAAGCACTCTAATTAGAAAAAAATAGAAAAAAAGTAACTGTATGAAACAAAAAATTTAGCAAACACTTCAACAAAAACTTTGCATACACTTTCAAAAAAGAAAAAAACCACTATAGTGGAGTAGTTCATAGCATAAACACTAACGTTAACAAAATATAACTCGTTAAACAAATATTCATTTTGATATAATATATAAAAAAATTTAAATACAGTACAGGATAACATTATATAAATTGAATTCAGTCTGAGAGACAACTTTCAGGTAGTAACGGGGAAAATAATCTAATAAAACATGAAAATAAAGAATTGATAAATGCTGCCGTGCTACCAATTTTTCCTTAAACGGTTGGAATAGCATATAACACCTATCACACTAAGGAAAGTTGTCGGCTCCAATAAAATAGATACTTGATAAACTGTGAATGGATCTATTGCCTATGAATGAGAAATCCAGTTTTCAGAGCAAATTAACTTATAATCTTCAGATGAAAATTTTGGCAAAAACACAGAAATATAAAACGAACAATAACTTACAAGCCTAATGATTTCAGAGTTATTACGAACTAAAAAATATACTTATCTAGTTTACAGTTGAAACACAGTGGCTATTGGCTTTACTATACAAACAGCAAATTATGCACAAAAATTTATATAAAACTTCAATCTAAAACATTAATAAATTTACTTAAACAGACAATAATTCAGAGCACAAAATTATACAAGCAACAGCCAGCCATTAGTTTCAGAAGAAGGTCCAACAGGAAAAAGACACAAGTTACCAGTCACGAAAGACAACGCCCTCTTCAATATCGATCTTTACAGACACGTCAACACAAAATTATAACTTATAAATTTAGAATTCACATTCTACATCTGTTCTCAATAAAACTTTAATTTGAAAATGTTATTTTAAATTTTTATACATATTCTATTCAAATAAACGATTTATTTAGTAATTTGTTAACCCTACCTCGGTGACATTATGGAACAATGCAACAAACATTTACGATAATAAATTCTCCATCAAAAAGTTTATCCGTCTATTGATAACTCTGACATTTACTATAAAGTTCCATAGATCTCGAATTGAAGATTCGATTTAAATGTGAGAAGAAAAATGTAATATTACAAATACCCCCCTCTTGACATAAAAAAATTTTACTGTTTGAAAATTTAAAGAAAAAATTTACATTGACCCTAATGAAAATTGTTGAAATTTAAATTTGAGAACAGGAACAATTTTTTCTAGAAAAACATTACATGTCATCCAAAATATTGAAAATTATTATAAAAATTCATCAATAGCATTTGTTATATGTTTCCAAACAATATCTCAAAATATAGAATATCAATATTACTTTTGATTTAGCTTTATAATTTAAAGAAAAATATCTCAACAGAAAGTTTAATATGTAAAGAATAGTTTTTTGAAATTGCACATAAATTTAATAGATAGAAAAATTTAATTTTTATTGCATAAAAAAATTTAGTATGTTGAATGAAAAATTTATTATTATTATTTATTTTTTAAATGAATTGATGAATTGTTACATTTAATTTTCACATAAAATTTCAATAAATCAAAAAATGTTCGTTTCTTTCACTATTTACGCTGTTGATTTTATTGATGCACATTTTGGAAAACAGTCCGTTAAGGCACTCAGTATGATTTTCAGTTAAGTGTGACTCCAGTGTGATGACGTTAGTGTTGGGCTGATCTGGATGCACATAGTGTTGGGCTGATACTTGTAGTCGACTGCTGCATACCAAACTCGATACAGGTGACATCTCTGTTAGCATTTCTTCATGTTTGTAGTAGACGGCTGCATTCCAAATTCAATACAGAGTCACATAAATTTTGTATCATATTTGTAATTATACAATGTACATTTCAGGCTTGAAATGACAATGTAATTTGTTTTTTGGAAAAGAGATAGACGCTGCATACAGGATTAATTTAGGTGAGGATTAATTTAGGTAAGGTTTGGTTTTTTGATATTTTCATCTTTCAAGGTTTAGAGTTCTGCATACAGGAATAATTTAGGAGAGGATTTTTTTGAATCAATTCTTTCATGATACTGTGACTGTTCTTCTGAATTCAAAGTTGTGAATGTGAACATGGATGGCAATTACCTCCAGGTAATGCAGTAGTGTTGAAGTTTGAGATACAGAGTCAGCAATAAGCATTGGCATTGCTATTTGCGTACGCTTTGGTGTCGGCTTTGGCATCGGCGTTGATATTGGCATTGGCATTGGCGCAGGCATTGACGTAGCTATTGGCATTGATTTTTGTTGTTGGCATTGGCGCAGATTTTGGCATTGGCGTAGCTATTGGCATTGGCGCAGGCATTGGCATTGATTTTTGTTGTTGGCATCAGCATTGGCGCAGATTTTGGCATCAGCATTGGCGCAGGCATTGGCGTAGCTATTGGCATTGATTTTTGTTGTTGGCATTGGCGCAGATTTTGGCATCAGCATTGGCGCAGATATTGGCTTCGGCGCAGGCATCGGCGTAGATATTGGCGTTGACATCAGCACAGGCATCGGCTTAGATTTTGGCGTAGTTATTGGTGTTGACATTAGCGTAGTTATTGGTGTAGGCCGCAGCGTAGATTTTGGCGTAGATATGTCACACTAGTTCGAAAATCACCCAAATGTTCTTAACACTCTTCATGGCGTTCACTTGTTACTGATTTTGAGATTCACATGATAACTATTTCAATGTTAATGTCTGTGCTGTACCTGTTGTCTTAAAATGCTTATAAACTAAGAAGAAAAACTTGATTAGGCTATCAATACAATCTAATACACATAAAAATTATTTTAAGTATCTATGAAATTGAAATTTGTTAACATCTTATTATACAGTCAGCAACACATAAATTGTGAAATATGGACATATCAATGATAAATTTAAAAAAAAAAATCATTCATTTTCATCTATTCACTGTTCAAATATCAAAATTTTAATCCATTCTTCAAAATAGAAATATAATTTCATAACACCCTGTATCATTATCAAAATTGTAAAAAACAAACATCATAACAACACAACAAAAATTTAATTTCAATACATATTTCAATAATTTCAGACATTTGGTTTTCTATTCAATCATTTCATAATATATTTGCATTTCATTATTATTTAATATAACATTTCATTTATAGCATGTTCATTTCACATTTATGATTTATCATTCAGGGTTTCAAAATTATTTAGTTTTAATTTTGTTCAAAAATTTATAAAAAGCAAATTATTTAATATTATTAATCATCGTTTGTTGGATACTATAGTTTATTTCGACTTTTCAATGTTCTAAACACAAACTACATTTCATGACAAAACTTTACTATCAAACATTAAACAAGAAACCATTCAAAACATCAATAATATTTTGCTTCAAAGGCAAACAATATTCATAATTAATCATCATTTTGCATCTATGGCAATCAACATTATTAATCAACACAAAAATTATTATCTCATTACTGCCTCTCTAAGTCATAACCTCTGTTATTCCTTCTTTAGGCAATAATGGGTTTCCATCTCAAAAAACAATCACATACCAGCAAAATTCTAATCAACAAACCCACTAAAAATTCTACATACACTCCAGCATCCATTTCAAACGATAATCAATCATATCAAAATTTATAGAACAAACAGTTTTAAAATTTAAAAAAAAATATCAATTACAAAACACTTTAGAAAAATTTTAGCCTTTAACTCATTTCAATTGATAATATAACACAACGTTTTAAATTAAACCAATTATTTTTAAAATAATTTAAAATTTAAAGACTGTATAATAAGTATAAACATTTCAAGATTATGATACAAAGATGATCAAGATGAAATACTGGGTAAATAAATTCCCTAAAAAATACAAACAAGAGAAATAGAAAACTGGGTAAATAAATTCCCTAAAACAACACACATTTCAAAATAAGTGATACCTTACACTTCACATAAGTGATACATGATGAAAAAATATGTCACAAGCACACAATTCTTTACACTACAGTGGATAGATTTTGGAAAAGTTAAGTTTTATCAACAATTTAAAGATTAGGAAAATAAGCTATTATTTCAACTTCCAAAATTATTTCAGAAAAAATACAAATTTAAATGACTATGGACAAGATTGGTTAAGATATGCATCATAGAAGAAATTTACTGAATACTACACAAAGACAGGAAAGAATTGAAATTTGAAAAGATCAAGGGCCAAGAAAAATAGGCTACAGGAAAGAAAAAAGACACAATTATGGACTCTTACCATACACTGTGTAGCGATTATGCTATTCTGAATCCCGGCATAACACAGGATTCCTAATCATTGTGTGTTGGGGAATACCCTTCCATCATGTGATTCACAGTTATCATCTTGTAAGTAAGCAACTTGAAACAACCTTTGAATACTAGCACATCAATGGAAACTTTGCGTTTTGTTTTCTTCAATAGCATGATTTTATTCATAGGTTCATTAGTTTCTACCAAACAGTTTTGCCTACAAAAGTTAGTCATGTTCACTTGAGAATGCATAGCATACACCTTTTCAATTCTCAGTTGAAAGTTGAATTCATCAACTTGACTCAAAGCAACATTCATTTTGTTCACATTATTCCTAACCTCTACAGAAACCTGTCTCATGTAATCATTCATTTTATTTATAGTTTTCCTAACCTTCAATGTAGTAATCTGATCCATAGAAACATTCGATTTGTTTACTGTTTTCTTAACCTTCAATGTAGCAATAGTACTTTCTTGATAGTTGACTTTCAATGAAGACAACTCCCTACCTACTTCTTTACTCAATTCTACACTTTCACTATGGTTGACTTTTTCAACAACAGTAACTAGGCCTATATTGTCAGAAACTTGAATGAGTTGATCTTGTAACTTAACACTACTATCATCCTGCTTCAATTTGTTTTCATCTTCATGATTATCTTTCACTGTTTCATTTGCATTTTTCAATAGAAGGTTTATACTAACCTGCTCTAGTCTAATGCTAGTACATTCTTGCTTCATCTCATCAAACCTAGCATTTTGATTTTTAAACATTTGGTCTAACTTAGCATTTTGCTTATCAAATTTAGCATTTAACTCATCAAATCTAGCATCTTGTTTTTTAAACATTTGGTCTAACCTAGCATCTTGCTTATCAAACAGTTGTGTTAAGGCAGCTATTAACTCATCATCAATTTTAATATTTTTCATATTGTATGCCATTTTGCTAGTCTGCACAGATAATATATTCATTAGGACTTGATCTCTCTTGAACCGACTTCCCACTCAGCAACAAACCATTCACAACCTATCAAGATATCTATCCTACTAATAATTTTTATAACCAGGGATTTCATGGTGTACCATTTGGGACATATTTATTTTGTAATTCTGTCCCACCACAGGGGTAACATTTGGAACAAATGTGGTGATTCAGTCCCACACCAGGGCGTACCATTTGCCGTGCTACCAATTTTTCCTTAAACGGTTGGAATAGCATATAACACCTATCACACTAAGGAAAGTTGTCGGCTCCAATAAAATAGATACTTGATAAACTGTGAATGGATCTATTGCCTATGAATGAGAAATCCAGTTTTCAGAGCAAATTAACTTATAATCTTCAGATGAAAATTTTGGCAAAAACACAGAAATATAAAACGAACAATAACTTACAAGCCTAATGATTTCAGAGTTATTACGAACTAAAAAATATACTTATCTAGTTTACAGTTGAAACACAGTGGCTATTGGCTTTACTATACAAACAGCAAATTATGCACAAAAATTTATATAAAACTTCAATCTAAAACATTAATAAATTTACTTAAACAGACAATAATTCAGAGCACAAAATTATACAAGCAACAGCCAGCCATTAGTTTCAGAAGAAGGTCCAACAGGAAAAAGACACAAGTTACCAGTCACGAAAGACAACGCGATTGCTGATATATTTAATGAGATTTCTTATATTTAGCTGTCTGACTGTCATAACTCCAAATACCAGAAAAAGTTGGTGACTAGGGTATCGTCTGTGCACTCCCAAGGCTGCCTTGAGAATACCCTTTTGAATAACATCCAATTTTTTGAAATGTGCATTGAATACACCATCCCACACCCTAATTCCATACTGGAAGACTGACTGAGCATATGCTAGGTATACCATTTTACTTACACCTTTGTCTTTGAGTAAGCTTAAATTATACAATTTGTGGATCATAAATTTCATTTTGCTACACATACTGTTTATATGCTCATTCCATCTTAATGTGGGTCCAGAGTGACACCTAAATACTTTGTTTTGATCACGTTTTCTAAAATGGGACAAGAGCAAGCCAGTTGATTATGATTGCTACCGTTCACACCATACAAGCAATTTATATTGTGTACTCTCACTGCATTCAATTGAAGTCTGAGATCATTGGGTTGAGTACTTGAGTTTGGTGAAAAAGTCATATAAACGCTCTTCAAGTAATTCAGTGTCAACGCATTTCTCACAGGCCACATTCTCATCCCAGAGAGTCCGATGTTGGTTAAGGATATCACGTTGTCCCATGAAGTCCCCGTAAAAACCAATGCAGTATCATTAGCATAAGACAAAACTCTGCATCCCTTGATAGGAAGACTTAATAGATCATTTATTTAAACCAAAAACAAAATTGGAGATAGAACCGTGCCCTGGGGTAAGCCAAATTCTGTTAATGTTACTTTGCTCTCTTTCCCATTCAGAGATATCACTTGTTTTCTGTTCTCCAAATAACCAGCAAAGAGCTTCAAGACCGGACCACGAAATCCATATTTTTCAAGCAGGTTGACAGTATCAAATGCTTTGGCTAAGTCCAGAAACACAACCAAGGATTTTTATTTGTGTTGAAATGAGATGTTATTTCTTTTACAAGTTCAGTCATGGCATCCTCAGTACTCTTATTTTCTTGAAAGGCATATTGATATTGGTTTATTGAATTGAACTTTTTTTAAATGAGACTATTTTTTCAAAAACTTTGGATAAATTACTTATGAGACTTATTGGACGATAATTGCCTGGATTCGTTTTTCCCCGGATTTAAGCAATGGGATTATGTTTGCAATTTTAAAGTGACTTGGGAAATGTCCAGTTTCCATACATCTATTGAAAATTAATGTTAGAGGATGAGCTATTAAAGTTTTTTTTAACAAGCACTACTTAAATTATCAAAACCAAAAGATGCACCATTTTTTAAATTATTTATTTGTTTTATAACTTCTTGTGAACTTGTAGGATGCATAAAAAAAGTTATTCACAAGTCGGAAATTAGAAACAGCAGTGGTTTTCAGATAAGGAAGATTTTCATTTTCCTTGAAGGCTCTCTCCACGTAAGACCTTCCCACTCCTGAAAAATAATTATTTAGTAGTTCAGGATCAGAACTTTATTAGAATATTTAATAGACCAGGCAGAACTTTTTGGCGTTCACTGTTTAATATTTCTTGAATGCAGCTCAATACCTTTTTATTGTTCCCTTTGCATGATTTAAATTTGTATTTATAAAAGTCAATTTTGCTAATTTGTTTTTGTTGTGTTCAACAGAATCCTGGAGTCCGAATACGGCATCCACTGCAATTTGACTCTTCTTTTCTCCTTCTACCAAGCAGTGGCCTGTGCTGAGGCTGGTGTCACTCTCATTTCGCCATTTGTCGGACGAATTTTGGACTGGTGAGTTTTATTCCACACAAATTAATCAATTTCTTAACAAATTTCTAAAATATTTAAATGTTTTTCTTGCTTTTCAATGTCTTAAGAACCTATTATCACGTTTGAACGTGAGCTGTGAATATTACTAATAGTGAGTAGGTTTGTGTTTTTGTATTAAATTTTTTTAAATAAGTGTGATATTTCTCAAGTTCTTAATTTATTGTGATACATTCAGTGATTAATTTAGAGTATTACGTCAAACTTCACAATTCAAAATTTTCTAATAATTATTCCTGGACCAAAAATCAAGTGACGAGACAGTGTGTGATTAACATCAACATTCTATCAAAATTTTTGGAGAGAAATAGTACAGGCTCAGCCTGGTTTTTCCTCCAATGTCATAATAAATTATATATTCTATAATTTATATATATTATGATTATAGTATGTTTTCTCAAATATAATATTAGAGCCCCATCTATACGAGCGTTTTTTTTTTTAATTCATTTTAGGAAATGTATGGTCTCTTATGGGAAACGTCTATTCCGCTCATATAGTTCACCAAATAAAATACAGTGCATCGAGCTAAAAAATTCAGCGCGTCTGAAACGCTCTTATAGATGGGGCCTTGGAAAATTCTTCCTTAGAATTCGTTTATGGAATGATTAGCCTCGTGGGTTAACTCATTTCAGGAGTGTGGAAGTATCACCATAGAAAAAGGATAGCATAAAATGAATAATAAGAAGAAATTGAGATCAATGGACTGCCAGGGCTTTGGAAAAGAGTGATGCAGTCAATTCTGCGTTATCTCCGGCGTTCGGATCGCAAACATTCTGGGAATTTCTGATGCAATTCCTACGAAATCTTCATGAAACAGAAATTAATAATAAAAACGTTTTGGTTTAGCAAGATATATGGATCTGGGCACCTGCTATGCGCATATCCCGTGAAGGTGTGACACACCTTCACTTCTCGAGATGAAAATGGCACGCTCTTCAGATTTCGCTCCATTCAGTTTTTTAAAATGGTGGTTTGAATCCCTGGTTTTTGTTGATCGACCATGGACCACGACTCACCACATGATTGTAGATTCACTACTACAGTATAAAGAGATTTACGTTTCAAAGTCAGCATCTGACTAGTTTGCTATCCCTTTCTAATTAGACAAGGCACTTAGCTCTATCCCCTATATTGTAAAATTGTTTGTAGACTATGAGGAAATATAATGAATTACCAGATCCATCTCAATTATGAAAATGATTTATTGAATCATGAAGAAATATATTTTCTTGACAAATAAAATATATATGAGATAGAATTGATCAACCTGAGAGTGGTACAGTATTCAATCAGGTTGATGGTTTTCAATATTCAATAATTATTGCTTAGATGATGTAGACACCAAGCTCGCTAGAATTGAAAGAATTGATGATTATAGCATATTGTATGTTTTTCCATCATGGATGGAATCCAACCAAAATACATCTTTGAAAACAGTTATCAATTATCTAAATTTGTGATTTTAATTTTAAGGTATGTGGCCAACACAAGTCAAAAGTCGTTTGAGCCATTTGACGATCCAGGAGTGCAGTCCGTCACTAAGATCTACAACTACTACAAAAAGTTCGGCTACAAAACTGTGGTCATGGGTGCCTCATTCAGAAATACTGGTCAGTTCTAGTTTTGATTAAATTATATAATAATCTTTTCATATATCATATCAAGTTTATTCTTGTAATATCATGTTAATACTTAATTTTTTAATGATTTTTATAGAGTTATCCGTTTAAATTTTGTATATGGATTTGATTTATTCATTCAACATAAGTAAAAAAATCTATTATTATCATTATAGCCTTTTCTATTCTCCTTTATGACACGACCGGGTTCGGGGTACTAATTTCATTATCAAGTGTTCAAATGAATCTTTAATTTATAGAGTAAAAAGTTCACCTTGTCCTGTCATTTAAATCTGTAGGCTCTGTTGTATTTGATTTTTGATGACATCAGTGATAATATGTGTAGCCTAATTTTGAGTGAAATCTATGTGATTTATATAGAATCTATAAGATTCGTCAAATCTTAGGGATCGAGATAATGTTATTTCTAGTCTTTCATTTTTAAATCATTATCAAAATTCCCCCTTATGAAATGCGTTTTTTAGTATCAATTATCATTTCATATGCATTTTTGTAATACACGAAGAAACATCATGCCTATTTGCATGCATTTTTCCCGGCTATACCTTTGATTAGTAATCCTTGAAAATTTTAAATATTTGAATATTACTAGTATTAAATTATTATACGTATTACGTATACTTTTATTCTGGAATTTAATTTCTTATTACCAATATTTTATAATAATACGTTCGTACTGTTAAATTTCAGGCCAAGATACGATATGTTAAAATCTTGGTTTTTATCATTTTCTGCTACTACTAATATTACTATTTTTAGCTATACCTGTATTATTCAAGAGAAGAAATGATAATTCCATTCAAGAGTGCACTTCCTAATTATATGAGTTGATATTATTTGAAAAAGGAAGCGTTCCAATGAAACAATTTTTCATATACTGCATGATATTGAATTAAAATAAAGGTAAATGAATTTGAAGAAAATCACTTCTGAAAAGAGTAAAGAGTAGAATTTGAAGCCCAATAAATCAGATTTGGTAGTTTATCATATCAAGCCTTACTACAAAATTGAGCCATAGAATATGTAGTGTACTAGATAAAAGTACAGTATAGGTTTGTACGTAAATTATAGGTTTGTGGAAATAATATTATTCATTAGCTGTTTTTCTTATTTTATTATTATCATTGAGCCTGTAGTATCATTTTGAGACTGAATGAATTTGAATTTGAATTTTCCACAGTATGAGTATTACAGTGATAGTATCAGATCAGGCCTATATTCTTACATAGTTTCGTTAGTATTTAATTAATCTATTTGTATCTTATTCAACATTGACATGATCATGAGTGTAAAAGTTTATATAAATAAATACTTCATAGTAAATGAATTTCGCACCTTAAAATCCTTCATTCTAAAGGAATATTATTTTTCCTTATTATTATTATTATTATTATACTCGAAAAACTAATTCAATTACTTTTTTATTATTTCTTATAATTATTCTGATAAGACACGGATTTGATCAAGTAAAACATTCACAGTTATAGATAGATTCCAACATATTATACTTGAAATAACGTTACTTACTTTTCCTTGATGCTATTATAATGCTCCTAAAATAAAATAATACTCACTTCTTTCTGATGCAGTCTATTAACTACACTCTAGACACTTGAAACAACGAAAGTTCTCTCTCCAAACAAATATTGCATACAAAAATGATTGTATGACATAAATGTTTGCTTCTGTTCTTTCTCTGATAACTACAAATTCTCTGTGTTTTTTATCACTAACGAACATATAACTCGTCTTTCATGAGAAAATAGGAAAACGTCAACGAAGTTTACATTAGGATGCATACACAAAAACTGCCTCTGCGATATCTTATCACAGAGAAAGTCAAGAGCTAAATATATTGATGTGACAATACTTTTTCCGAGATAAAATGTTTTATACTGGGTAAATCGTTTTTCATAATAAGATGTCGGTTGGCAATGATCAATAACCAGTTTTATATTGTTGAACAAATGGAATAAATAATTGTTAAACAAGTGTAATAATTATTGTTGGATTAGTAGGATAACCATTATTATTGTTGTGATAGATTGTCATCAAGAATGTAGGCTTAAACTAGTTATTAGTGACATTTGACATTTATCTGAGTACTTAGTATCGGAGACAATGAATATGTTGAGCTTCTATCAATGCTTGAGAAATAGTCTTCCCAAAGTTTAAATTTGAATGCGTTTTATGTATTTTGTCATGAAGAGAAACGATACAGCAGCATGACCAACTATATTCGTCTATAATTTTATCTGTAATAAATAAATAAGCTTTATTGACATTTTTTTACAGAGCAAAAGTCTCTCATACGAGGTAAATAATATTTGGCAAATTACAAAATACAACATTTTTTTTATTTACATACAGCTTGTTATTTCTCGTCGATCATTTGTAATATCGTGTTGATTTTAAAAATATTTTTGCTGAATAATATTATTCGTTTTTGTATTTACAACACCTTCAATTAGTTCAGTTTCTATAATGGCCTTCTGTAATCTATAATATTTTCCATGCACAACAGGTTGAAATTGTTCAAGTTAATATTGCTGATAAACTCAATATTTTAACATAAGCTAGACAGTGTGTTTGAAAAAGAAACTAACATTGAATTTTAATTGGTATCTTCCTCCTTCACTATCAAGTATAACATGTTTCTAGTTTTCGGTTTTGTTATCTCAAAATTTTCACTGTTACTTTTCCAACATCCTTTGATTTGAAATAAAACTTTTTTTGAATTTCAATTTAAGTTCAGTGATGAAGAGACTTGAGATATTATCAAAAATCCACTTTATGTCAATAAAAATTATTATTTTACAGGAGCATGCTTCCGTGTGTGCTCACACATCATCAGTTACAGCTGAAAGCAAGCTAATGTAAAATAATAATTTTTATTAAAATAAAGTGGATTTTTGACAATATCTCAAGTCTCTTCATATATGGAAAAGTTCCACATCAATATGCACTCTACAAACTTTATCAAAAATATTTGTTATAATAATTTTTGTTGCAGGAGAGATCAGAGCTTTAGCTGGATGCGATCTACTGACCATCAGCCCAAAGTTGTTAGAGGAACTTGAAAACAGCAACGAAGCCATCCATGAAGCACTCAATGAGAAATCTGGTAACTATCACACACAAATATATCTCTGTTGTGAGATTCACTCCATAGTGTCAGCTTTTCTCATGAATAGAATCAATGCCTCCGACTCAACCAATGCTGACACTCAAGTGAATCTCAGTGTACCGTATATATCTTTAATATTTCATTTACAAATAATTTATAGTAGGTCCTACCCCCATTATTTGTTTTTTTTTTTTTATTATTTGTTTTATTTCAAACAAAATATTTTCGTATTATTTTAATAACAACAATATTGAAAAATACATACTCAGTTTTGATAAAATTATTTTAAATTGTCACACCACTCTTGAATTGAAAGAAAAACGAGCTACTTGTTTCGGTTGTTGAAGCAAAACCATTATCAAGTTCCAGTTAATCGAATATTACCATATATCCAGCAGAATATAAGTTTTTTTAATAGAGTATTTTCATAGGGCCAATTGAGTTTTAGGGTGAGCTTTTCTATTAAATGAGAAATTTATTTAAAATAATTGTATTTTCGTATTTATTCTTCCTTTAAACTCTTTCAAACTACACCTAGAATAGACACCATATATTAGAATAATTTTTGGATACTCTGATTTCTGCTTACAATTAATTCATGCTCGGTTGGAAAGAAAGAATAGCATTGATTCTTATGGGAGTTTTCACACATTGGAAGAACATTGCAAGTGGTTGGTAGAAGTGACTTGAATTATAATTTTTTATGAGATTCACCGTAAATTGTCATTAAATATTAATTGAAAATTTCGATGCTATTAATACGGAATGATCGTCTCCTTTTGAAGATTTGAGGGTGAAAGTGATTTCAAAGACTTACTACTTTTTTAAATTTATTTTATAAAATATTTCATTTTCTCATTCATAATATTATGGTTATAAAAATGTATGACATGTATTATCGGAGGACTTTGAGTATGATTTACTGTTTGAATTGATTACATTGGTCACACGGTAGACTAGTCAAATGTGATCCTGCTATGCTTATATTACTGATTACATTCATTTTTTGACCATTCGCATTGTTGTCCACTACTTCCGATTTCTTCTCAGCTGAAACAGAGGAATTATGATTGTCATGATTCATTATTGTTATTTGTTAATAATTCAATGTTGAATAGATAAAACATGTGATAAATATCCATTTTGATAAAGACGATTTGAAATTTTTACAAAATTGCTTATTTATTGGATAATTGAGTCTCTATAGATTCGGTTGCTACATCAAACATCATTGATAAAAATAATTTATTTGATGTTTTCATAACTCTTAAATATCATAATAAAATATGTAAATAATAAATTATCAAATCTGAATGATCATAAACTGAAAGCTTGAACATTATGGAGTAAAGTATACAGTGTGAATGAAGCCATATAATTAGTAGTTCTAGGTGAAAGCCCAAAGTAAAGAACAACAGGGAGGGTGGGGTGAAGTATCACCCATAAAAGTTTTATTCCCCCCCCCCAAAACAATGTAAGTTTGAACAAGCAAGTAAATTTGAAAAAAAATTGTTAATCACGTTAAAACAAATCCTATAATAATAATATCGTGTGACCTGGCTGGTTCAGGTCTGGTGTCAGAGTTTTCAGGTCGCAACTGATCAATTTCAGGGCCTCTGACATGACCTAACGACTGCTTTACAGGCAGCCGGGACCGACGGCTTAACGTGTCCATCCGAAACACAGGAGTGGCCCGAGATAAATATCTTGCCGGGCCGGGATTTGAACCCAGGCCTCTGAATCATAAAGCCAGCATCTGATCCACTCGACTACGGCCACTCCACTACTAATCCTATAAAATTGGTTGAAATAGTGCTTTATTGAAGCCAAAATTTAAGCATTCTAGCTTGTTATTTAATAATAGTAGGCCTTCTGCAAAATCACTATTTTTTTAGCAATTGAATGACTAATAAAATTCTACTTCATTTCATTCTTTGTTACCTATTTAATCAAAAACCCATAGGCCTATGTAATAAGTGGCCTACAAGGCCTGGAATGTTTGTTTTCAAGTGGAAATATCGCCAAATTGAAGGAATATTTTCAACATTTTCCGGGAGAAGGCCCCTGGACTCCCCTTTGGTGGGGGTATTCCATACCCCCACACCCCCCGGTGTCTACCTCAAAATTTAGATGCTTTCATGCTATGATTCACCCCCGTAATTTTTTTCTGGCTACGCCACTGAAGAACCACTTATTTATTTATATTTAAACTCACTTATTTATAAATATATTCAAAGAACAAATGTGTATCCTTATTTTGTAAAAGGCTGTCATTGGTCGAGACAAGACACGAAAACAATGAGTAGGTGGAGCATTCAAACTACTGGTGGTGTGTCTTGTTTCAGCCAAAGTATCAGGCTACAGTTGCGTCTTAATAAGTGCATGTCAATTAAAATTCACCAATAAATAGTGCGCCAAGTTTTGAACTCTTACAATCAAATTTCCATGTATTCATATTAATCGTATCTATAATTAATAGTTGTTGATATTGGTATCTCCGGCAATGGAAATTCATTCTCCAGTATCATCTACTGGTTGAATAGGTAGTCTATAAAGTGAGGTCCACGTTATAATGACAGTATTTGATTAACATTGGTGTTGATTCAAATTCATTTCTTTGTCAAAAAGTAATATACAAATTGATAAAATAAATATTCTCAATTACTAAATCGGCAAAGAACAACTTGTGCGCCGGCAGTGAGTTCGAACAACTAGGTTAATTTGGATCTTCATTGATTTATTTCTTGTAGTTACTACCTTTTGATTGCTTCATCATGATTTGATTCAACTTAATGAATGGTGCCTCGAAATGAAGAGATCCAATCACAGAGAACACTATTATTAGGAACAATTCACCTCCAATGTCTTTATACTGAAAAAAATTGTTAAGCTTACTATTCAATTGAATTAAAAAATATCTATATAATTATCTAGAATATTTTGAATAGAAATGTATATTAAATAGAAAAAATCAAGAAATAAAGAGGATAGAAACAGAATATTCGATAAAGAAAAATTAATTACCTGTCAACATAAAAAGTACCCGGATAATCGTTGAAATACGTGATCGAGATCGAAATAATATTGGCAATCACAAATAGCACAGGAACAATTACTAGGGGAACAATCTTCTTCCCTTTGTAAATTGGTATTAAAAGTATTGGTGATAGAAATATCAGTTGCATATGAACAGCTAAGTACCAATCGGATGGAACACACTGCAAAATAAAAATATAGAAAAACTTAGAAGGATATTTTTTATAAGTTATCAATTCGAACAAGAAAATTTGAAATGGTGTGGGACATTATTATCCAATAATCACTTTTGAGCCTCAAAGCTATTACCTGTTTTTCTGGCATAGTGATAAAACTGTTTTATCACATCCTTTTTACAATTTGAATTTTTTTACAAATCCTTTTGCTGGAAAATAATTAATGGGCTACTCATCCCTGCACTCTGAAAATGGGGTCCATCCATCCAGTGCATTGAAACACGTACAGATTTTATTTCTCATGTTTATCACACAGTTGATGTTTTTTAAATACGGTAATGTTGTATAATTTCCAATGACCATTAAAATTTGTATTCTGACCAATTTGTATCAAGTCTTGAAAAATCACAAGTAGGTATTGTTTTAAAAACTCATATAAGATTAAACTGAACCAGTAAATATACCTACTCACTGTACTGTTGTGAAAGTAGCCTATTGTTTCAGCTTGTGCATGGGTAATAGAAGTATGAAATTCATTTAATTCATTGGGGCTACTTCAAAGTTCAATAATAATTATATTAATACTACAATTGATATATTAATTGTATTTAGTGCCCTTAATTTCTCTTCTAAACAGGATTGTCTGAGAGAAAATAGAAAAGGGGTATATAGAAATATAGGGGAATATTACTATAGCGGGGTCCAAATTATAATGGCAGTAGAGAAAGATAGGAGAACTGCGTTGCCGATTCTCTGCCTTGCCACTATTCTCTATAGAACACAAGCTGATACCGGGATATCTGATGAAAATTTTTTAATGTTCGTTCTTGTTAAGAATGATTATTTATATTATTTTTATTCGTCAAGTAAATATATTTTCAATTATTTATAATAATAAATTTCCACAGTAGGGATTAAATGATATTTTCTCATTAATTACATCTTCTACATTGTTGAAATACGATCCAGCAACGTTTCGGAGTTAGAGGAGGATGGCGCTATCTGCTTTGTCGAATATAGACAAGGATTGCAACACCAATATTGATCAAATACTGCCATCATAACGTGTGGACCTCACTATAGTATTGTTATACTAATAGCAGGTACCTAACCCGTGCTCCGGAAGGGTCTAATTATTAGAAACTTGTCATACTGAAAAAAATTGAAAAACATACTATTTATAATCAATGTTACAGTAGTAGGTAACAGTAAATATTATATACCATATTAATGAATAGAATATATACATAATCTTTGCAAAAGTCTTCAAAATATTTCCAGTGGTTATAAGTTCGGCCTATAATTATAATATTATTATTGGTTATTTTCTGTTACCTGTCAAACAGTTGTTTTTTTGTTCAAAGCCTCTCGCTGATGACTCAACATGCATGCAACATCTTAAGGTTGGCCACTAAGGACAGTGTTGAACATGTGTGTACGCACATGTTCATCATGCATGTTGTGTCATCAACGAAAGGCTCCAAACAAAAAATGTTTCACAGCAGCTTCCAACATAGAAAACCTAAACTTAGAAAAATTTCTTTGAAGCTTTTCACTGTGATGACACAACAATGTATGGTAGCATATGTGTACACACATGTTCAACATAATATTGTCCTGTCGGTAGTGGTCAGCCTAAGGCTATCAATAAGGAGAAAATGTTGAATCGAAAGGTCTACTCACAGTTTGTATAATAAGCATTGAGTTGGACGTCTGCCGAACACTCATAAAGCCATACTGTACTGCAAGACCTGTCAAGAATATTGCATAGGAGAGCTTACTGATTGGCTGGAATGCCCTCCAGGACAGCAGGCTCTTTAATGGTCCTGAAATTCAACATTCATACTTTAATTTTCTTTCATTGCATCAAATATATCAAAAAATTACTAAAAGTTATTTGTTTGTTTTTGGAATATGGAACATAGAGCTCAATAAAATAAATCGATTTCAATGTAGGCGAAATACGAAAACTAAATAAATTGAATAGGCTGCAATTCCACAACCAAAATCAAATTGAATAATCAACAATTTTTTATCTCTTACATAGTCTTATTCATAGTCTACTCGAAATTCGAATGCAAATTCAAATTGATTAATTGTCATGAACAAATATAGCCTACTAGCTATTGACAGTCAGGTGAGAGACAGAAAAATACTTTCGCAATAAACAACAGTAATAGAAGCATTTAACATACCTATATTATTTACTGCAGTTCTAAATTGAAACACTGCATTTGATAAAAATGTTCAAATCACCTTGAGAAAACCAATACTTTACTTGTTCTCTCAATAACTCAATATTATTATTCTTTAATAATAAGGAGCATATCTATATGCCAAAACACTTCTTTTTATTTTATAATATTAGCAGTTCTGCTGATTTGAGAGGAGTACATCTTTGGAAAAAGTAAATGATATGAATCGAACTCATTACTCACCCCCATATCCAGTCTCGCAAGCAACAATTATCCATGCCATTAAAATGGCGAAAGCAGTGTTATTCAGTCCATTATTGATGGAGGCTAGGATCAAATTGTGTTCAACCCCCTCCATATGGATGTACCTCGAAATGACTATTATAAATCCGTATGGTATCACTGATAGAATCCATCCACAGGCTGCTTGAGTCTGTAAAATGTTTTATTTTCTCAAATCAATGCAGGTAATTGTTTGAAAAGCAGTGGAATTTCTAAAAGGGTTTAGTACCTGGTATATATAGGGTATAGATAGGCCTATATACTTGAAACATTATTTTTTGAAATAATAATCCATTAATAATTCGTTTGAAAATTTGAATTAATCTATTCATTTCCTATTCTTAGATCTTCGAATTTTATTTATTTGCAATTTTCATCAATTATTTTTATTCTATTTTAACATTGTTTTAATAATGGAATATATCTCGCTTCTTTCATGGTTTTATCTTCACTTACCGTATGTATTCATAAAACCACCGGTATTTGGAAAAAAGACACAGAGTCCACTATTACTCTAAATTATATATTATAGGCTACTGTCTAGAAAATACAATTATTATTCAAGAAGCATATTATATAATCAAATCATACACGTGCGTATATGACTGTTTTATAGAATTCTTCAATGTTGTTTTCCATCACAAATTGCTTATTATTAAATAATTTTTTGCTCATCTATTTCACTATCCATGACGAACTGCAAGTTGATAATCCGTTCTGAACTATTTTGACGACACTGCAGTCTAATTTTTGAATATTAGTTATTAAAAACTTGTACTCACATGAGTGGAGCGCTATTCGGATTTTTAAAAATCCATTTTCAACAGTGTGTAGGCCTACTATATAGTTTTTAATAATTAAAATTCGAAAATTAGTCAGTAGTGTCGTCAAAATAGTTCAGAACGGATTATTAACTCGCAGTTCATGAATAGAGAAATAGATGAACAAAAGATGATTTATTTAATAAGCAGTTCTTGATGGAAAACAATATTGAAGAATTCTATAGTAATACGCACGTGTATGGTTTTTAATAGCAAAAAGCGATTCATTAGATTATAATGTTTACAAAACATACGCAAACCAAGAAACATGTTGCAATAAAAAACAGGATGAGGATTGATGAAACA
This sequence comes from Nilaparvata lugens, assembly GCF_014356525.2. Classification (NCBI taxonomy): domain Eukaryota; kingdom Metazoa; phylum Arthropoda; class Insecta; order Hemiptera; family Delphacidae; genus Nilaparvata; species Nilaparvata lugens. The sequence continues at coordinate 18,043,985 of NC_052515.1, forward strand.
ATTAGATCTAATCAAGATGGGAAATCTTTTATAATTTTACATATCATTTGGCACTTACTTGAAAATCGTGTATGGGAATAATGACTAGGTAGTTGTGACATTGTCTATGTGAGAAATTTCGGAGATAGTAATAAATTAACAGTGGATAGCTTCAAGTTCCAGGTTTCCATGGGTGAGAAAAGTTGAGAGATGTACCCTTCATTAATAAATTATCGGATTCCAATGATAATAATACTACAAGCAATAATACGAATAATAATAAATTTATGAGTAGGCCTACGTCGGCAAAACTGGAAATGAAAGCTAGGTCGGAAAGAATGATCCTTCTAAAGCTTCTTCTATTATTCCTCTTCATTAATTTCTTCAAGTATAAGCTAATTTTTTGTTAGTTACAGTAGGTAAATAGAGTGAATGAAGTAAACATACGTCAAGTAAATAAAGTATATATTTATACTTAATGGAAATAAGTAAGTTATATAGGTCTTTATATGTATCTTTCTATTTTATACCTTTGAAATTTTGACAGCTTCCTCGGTAAGAAAATATCCTATCAGAATTCCCAGTAACCATGGCGATATTCTACCATGGGTTGGTACATATTCAGCTGCAAATATGTCCTCTCTTGAAGTCAACCTGGAAAAAATAGTAGGCCTTCATTATATTAAAACTCTCAGGAGATATTGATAGTTAACATTATAATTTCCACTACATTACTATCATATTGAATTGAATATGAATACGGTACTAATATGAATATGATATGGTATACGTATATAGATTTATGTAGCCTACATTTTCATTCATGTAGTAGTGAATATAATATTAAGGTTTACTATTTATAGTAGGCTAGTCAAGGTATAAGGTATAATATAGAAATATTTAATTTATTTTTTGCGGAGCTTCACAGATTTATTGGAGTGTATTTTTCTGACGAAAGTCATATCTTTTTAATCAGCTATTTAGGCCTACATTTCTTAGATCTCTTGTAGATACGAAAATAATGTTAATAATATTCATGAAATTATGGAAATCAATAAATCAATATTTATTTATCATCAAAATGCTCACATTTTACTATATGAGAAGACACCAGGGCCTTGTTGCCTATTAAAACTCACGCTATTAGTTTGATAATCTCTTATTATTGCAATTCACCAGCTGACTGTAGGTACTAGGTAGTATTAAATTAGATTGTATTTTGTCATGCAACATGTCCTAGTACGGTATCACAGAAAAAACAATCACTTCAAAAAATGCAATATTTGGCTAGTTTTTTAAGCGAGCCACTAATGCCCCTGAATGGGTGAGTGTTGGTTTTTAAATTATGATTGTTAAGCTTACTATTCAATTGAATTAAAAAATATCTATATAATTATCTAGAATATTTTGAATAGAAATGTATATTAAATAGAAAAAAAAAACAATAAATAAAGAGGATAGAAACAGAATATTCAATAAAGAAAAATTAATTACCTGTCAACATAAAAAGTACCCGGATAATCGTTGAAATAAGTGATCGAGATCGAAATAATATTGGCAATCACAAATAGCACAGGAACAATCACTAGGGGAACAATCTTCTTCCCTTTGTAAATTGGTATTAAAAGTATTGGTGATAGAAATATCAGTTGCATATGAACAGCTAAGTACCAATCGGATGGAACACACTGCAAAATAAAAAAATATAGAACAATTTAGAAGAATATTTTTATAAGTTATCAATTCGAACAAGAAAAGTTGAAATGGTGTGGGACATTATTATCCAATAATCACTTTTGAGCCTCACAGCTATTACCTGTTTTTCTGGCATAGTGATAAAACTGTTTTATCACATCCTTTTTACAATTTGAATTTTTTTACAAATCCTTTTGCTGGAAAATAATTAAATCGGGGTGGGCTACTCATCCCTGCACTCTCTGAAAATGGGGTCCATCCATCCAGTGCATTGAAACACGTACAGTTTTTATTTCTCATGTTTATCACACAGTTGATGTTTTTTAAATAATGTTGTATAATTTCCAATGACCATTAAAATTTGTATTCTGGCCAATTTGTATTAAGTCTTGAAAAATCACAAGTAGGTATTGTTTTAAAAACTCATATCATAAGATTAAACTAAACAAGTAAATATACCTACTCACTGTACTGTTGTGAAAGTAGCCTATTGTTTCAGCTTGTGCATGGGTAATAAAAGTATAAAATTCATTCATTTCATTGGGGCTACTTCAAAGTTCAATAATTATTATATTAATACTACAATTGATATATTAATTGTATTTAGTGCCCTTAATTTCTCTTCTAAACAGGATTGTCTGAGAGAAAATAGAAAAGGGGTATATAGAAAATAGGGGAATATTACTATAGCGGGGTCCAAATTATAAAGCAGTAGAGAAAGATAGGAGAACTGCGTTGCCGATTCTCTGCCTTGCCACTATTCTCTATAGAACACAAGCTGATACCGGGATATCTGATGAAAATTTTTTAATGTTCGTTCTTGTTAAGAATGATTATTTATATTATTTTTATTCGTCAAGTAAATATATTTTCAATTATTTATAATAATAAATTTCCACAGTAGGGATTAAATGATATTTTCTCATTAATTACATCTTCTACATTGTTGAAATACGATCCAGCAACGTTTCGGAGTTAGAGGAGGATGGCGCTATCTGCTTTGTCGAATATAGACAAGGATTGCAACACCAATATTGATCAAATACTGCCATCATAACGTGTGGACCTCACTATAGTATTGTTATACTAATAGCAGGTACCTAACCCGTGCTCCGGAAGGGTCTAATTATTAGAAACTTGTCAGACTGAAAACTTGACCTACTGAAATCTTGAACAATTTGAAATAGGCCTATAACCATCCTCGGTAAATTAAGAATCTATTATGTGAAATTTCAAGTCAATCGGTTGAGTAGTTGACACGTGGTGGTGCGTCATTCGTGAATTTCCTTTCCCGTACGTGCATATGCAAGTTCATTCCTTTATTATATTATAGATAATAATTATTATATTTCTATGTAATTGATATACAGTATATAATTATTTTAAATTCGTATTTTACCTGTTTTTCTGGCATGATGTAATTGTTCAGAAATGTGACATGGGTCCACCAGCTCTCCTGACAGACCTCCCTGATACTATGGAGGTAATGCTTCCATAGCGGGCCGTTATTCAGATATCTGAACATCGTCAAAGCAATTAGAAGTTGAATGAAGTAGGCTGGCACTATTCTGGAATTTAGTCGAAAACGATCATTTTTAAATATCCATTACAGTATTTATCATTTTAATTTTATATTGTAGATAAAGATAAAGGAAAACTGAAAAAAAACAAAATTATTTCAATCAGTTGATAAATTAATAATAGGCCTACTTCATGAAAAGCACAGGAGGAACAAGAAGAAGAAGAGGAGGAGGAGGAGGAGGAGGAGGAGGAGGAGGAGGAGGAGGAGGAGGAGGAGAAAGCAGAGGGAGAAGTGATGGAGTAGGAAGTATAGCAAAAAGAAGTAAGGAAAAGAAAGAAGAAGAATACAGGTAAAATGATGATAGAATGAAAGCCTACCGTATGTACCTGCTGACAGTCGGATTAACAAATAGACCAAACTATCAGAAGCCGATTATTGAGGCTCTAATGTATTTTTCTTCCACCAACTGTTTAAAGTACTTACTTCACTCCCTGGAACATAACGATAAAGTAGTGTCACTTTTTCGCTCTCGGGATGAAAAAACAGAAAAAATCCCTAGGATGGGGCGTAATAGTATATTTCCCACCTAGGGCCGAAAATGAGACTATTCCGGCTCGAAATCAGTTTTCAAGTCCGAGACCGTAGGCCGAGGACTAGAAAAGATTGAGAGCCGGAAAAACATTCTTGCCTGTGGTGCGAACGCTATTTTTCGCCACATAGAAAAATAAACAATATATATATGAGAATTAGTTCATTAAGCACTTCCGAAAGCAAAAGTGGAAGGTCATACATAGCTCTAGCAAATCTGTGGTAATCTGAATATCAGGAAATTGTCCAAGTATTTTTATTTTTTATTCTGATTTGTCTAAATAACCTAAAATATTATGTTCAATTTTGTGGGAGGTTGAGTTTATACTTTTTTATTCTTTCAAATCACAATAATATGATATTATCATAAATGTTTTAATTATTGAATAATAAACACAAATAATGAAAAAAATTTCGATCAGCTGTTTTAGCACACTTAAAAAATAATGTCAACGTCAACAATGCTTGTTGTCATTGACTTGGGAAGTTTAGGTTAGAGGTTCTATCCTACTCTGAAAGTCAAATTTGAATAGTTTATAATATATATCTTATCTGTATTTCATTCATCCAAATAGAATGATAGTATATTATTGCAGAATACTTTATTCAATTCTAGAAGCACAAACTGATTCCATTTCATAAACTACCTATTTGTAAAAACGTTCAGCACCATGGATATTGCCCAAGTAGTTCCAAAATTATCCACCAGGTTTCTTGATAAACAAAGTACTATGAGGTTTGAGGTTAGATTCTATTATACTCTGAAAATTGAATTTGAATAGTTTATAATATCTTATTTGTATTTCATTCATCCAAATAAAATGATAGTATCTTATTTCAAAATAGTTTATTCGATTCTAGAAGCATAAACTGATTACGTTTCATAAACTATTTTGTAAACATGTTCACATCAAATCAGAATCAGCTGACTTCAAGGTTATTTTACAGCCCTAGGGCTGTAATAGTTATTTGTGCAACTAGTGCGCAAAGTGACAGTTTGCTGCACCGAAAGAAACGTTTATGCGCGAGCCGTAGGCGAGGGCGGAATGGTTTGTTGAATGCAGCAGAGGAACTTTGTGCACATATTTCACATTAAGTTTTTCCTACAGTTACCAATGAATATGAAAAGTGGGTAATTATGGGTAAAATTGCCTGAAATGCATCAAATGTTTTTCTGTGTAATTTTATTATTAATAAAAACCTTAATTTATTGTCAAATTGAATAATAATGTATGTGTGTTTGAATGGTGGGGGGGGGGGGGTGGCGGCTGTAATCCACCGCCACAATATTCCTATAACGAGCACACCACACTACTTCATTTTGATTTTGCTGCACTGGTGCTCCATAAAGCCTACTAACTATTTTGTGTTGCCATATGTAGCAAATCTGGAGTACGCAAAGTACTCACTTTGCGCACTAGTGCGGAAAAGTGATTCTTTGCAGCCTGCAATCAGTGCACAAATGTTCACTTTTCAAGGAAAAAAATTTACCGGCCTGGTCAGTAAACAATCACTTTCGGCCTCCATATGACACACATAAACCAGCTCATTACATCCAAGTGGGGCGAAAAAGTATAACTACATTCAAATAACATGGGAAGCATCTCTATTTTAAAAACTTATATTTGAAATGGGATAGAAGGTCTAAGCTCAGATGAGGAAACATAATAGAGGTGTCTGTCATTAAGTCAACTGAATTCAATACCTCAACCAGAAATTTTATCAACTCATGAAATATAATTTATGTTTGCATGATATTACATAGGCCTACTTTTAGTAGACGATAAAAATCTATACATATTCTTAAATATTCTATTCTATTCAGAATACCAGCCAACAGAATATATTTTTCATCTGCAATTCAAATCTGAAACGCGCGAACTAGAGTCAGCCATTGTTGATAGTCGGCCAGCTGGGGCCTATTTCACAAAGGTACAAGAATTGTTACCAACCATGGTTACGAACAAGTACTTGTAGTTACAAGTTTACAAGTACTCACGTTTCACAAAAATTTATGATCTAGAAGAATACAGGTAAAATGATGATAGAATGAAAGCCTACCGTATGTACCTGCTGACAGTCGGATTAACAAATAGACCAAACTATCAGAAGCCGATTATTGAGGCTCTAATGTATTTTTCTTCCACCAACTGTTTAAAGTACTTACTTCACTCCCTGGAACATAACGATAAAGTAGTGTCACTTTTTCGCTCTCGGGATGAAAAAACAGAAAAATCCCTAGGATGGGGCGTAATAGTATATTTCCCACCTAGGGCCGAAAATGAGACTATTCCGGCTCGAAATCAGTTTTCAAGTCCGAGACCGTAGGCCGAGGACTAAAAAAGATTGAGAGCCGGAAAAACATTTTTGCCTGTGGTGCGAACGCTATTTTTCGCCACATAGAAAAATAGACAATATATATATGAGAATTAGTTCATTAAGCACTTCCGAAAGCAAAAGTGGAAGGTCATACATAGCTCTAGCAAATCTGTGGTAATCTGAATATCAGGAAATTGTCCAAGTATTTTTATTTTTTATTCTGATTTGTCTGAATAACCTAAAAAATTATGTTCAATTTTGTGGGAGGTTGAGTTTATACTTTTTTATTCTTTCAAATCACAATAATGTGATATTATCATAAATGTTTTAATTATTGAATAATAAACACAAATAATGAAAAAAATTTCGATCAGCTGTTTTAGCACACTTGAAATTTGGTCAAAATAATGTCAACGTCAACAATGCTTGTTGTCATTGACTTAGGAAGTTTAGGTTAGAGGTTCTATCCTACTCTGAAAGTCAAATTTGAATAGTTTATAATATATATCTTATCTGTATTTCATTCATCCAAATAGAATGATAGTATATTATTGCAGAATACTTTATTCAATTCTAGAAGCACAAACTGATTCCATTTCATAAACTATTTGTAAAAACGTTCAGCACCATGGATATTGCCCAAGTAGTTCCAAAATTATCCACCAGGTTTCTTGATAAACAAAGTACTATGAGGTTTGAGGTTAGATTCTATTATACTCTGAAAATTGAATTTGAATAGTAGTTTATAATATCTTATTTGTATTTCATTCATCCAAATAAAATTATAGTATCTTATTTCAAAATACTTTATTCGATTCTAGAAGCATAAACTGATTATGTTTCATAAACTATTTTGTAAACATGTTCACATCAAATCAGAATCAGCTGACTTCAAGGTTATATCACAGCCCTAGGGCTGTAATAGTTATTTGTGCAACTAGTGCGCAAAGTGACAGTTTGCTGCACCGAAAGAAACGTCTATGAACGGAATGGTTTGTTGAGTGCAGCAGAGGAACTTTGTGCACATATTTCACATTAAGTTTTTCCTACAGTTACCAATGAATATGAAAAGTGGGTAATTATGGGTAAAATTGCCTGAAATGCATCAAATGTTTTTCTGTGTAATTTTATTATTAATAAAAACCTTAATTTATTGTTAAATTGAATAATAATGTATGTGTGTTTGAATGGTGGGGGGGTGGCAGCTGTAATCCACCGCCACAATATTCCTATAACGAGCTCCACACTATACTACAGTTACCAACTTCATTTTGATTTTGCTGCACTGGTGCTCCATATAGCCTACTAACTATTTTGTGTTGCCATGGCAAAGTACTCACTTTGCGCACTAGTGCGGAAAAGTGATTCTTTGCAGCCTGCAATCAGTGCACAAATGGTCACTTTTCAAGGTATATGTAGGAAAAAATTTTACCGGCCTGGTCAGAAAACAATCACTTTCGGCCTCCATATGACACACTTAAACCAGCTCATTACATCCAAGTGGGGCGAAAAAGTATAACTACATTTAAATAACATGGGAAGCATCTCTATTTTAAAAACTTATATTTGAAATGGGATAGAAGGTCTAAGCTCAGATGAGGAAACATAATAGAGGTGTCTGTCATTGAGTCAACTGAATTCAATACCTCAACCAGAAATTTTATCAACTCATGAAATATAATATGTTTGCATGATATTACATAGGCCTACTTAATATTAGTAGATGATAAAAATCTATACATATTCTTTAATATTTTATTCTATTCAGAATACCAGCCAACAGGATATATTTTTCATCTGCAATTCAAATCTGAAACGCGCGAACTAGAGTCAGCCATTGTTGATAGTCGGCCAGCTGATAATTGTTACAACATTTGCTGATAGGGATATCGCAATCGGCAGTGCCAGCAAATGAGACGACCGGTTTTTAGTTTTCATATTTTAGGTTATGTTGTAAAAGAAAACATTGTCACCAATAACGTGAGTTATTAAAATTATTTGATTTGTAGTTTTTATAAAAAATGTAGGTGGAGGAAAAATGTTGTTTACATCATGAGTGAAAAATGCTTTTTCTCCCTCAGGGAACTCGGCTACACCTTGGGCTTTAAACTTTTTCCCTCAGGGAGAAAAAGTGGTACTTTTCACTCTTGATACTATACAAATAACTATTTCTATTCAAGTTTGTTCACCTAAAGACATGGTGTAGATAGAACTGTCCGACTTTGAATTGTTTTGTTGATGTGCGCATTTTGATAGTGGAGCGAACCAAAAGCAGTCCACTCATCAATAGAAAAGCATCCACTGCCAGCTCACTCTGTAGGAACGGCTCACTCATAACTGACTGAGAAAACTGGAAAATCAAAAGGAAATCACAAGTAATCCATAATGAGAATATAATAATATCATGAGAAAATCACTAGAATATCACAAGGAAATTATAAGAAAAACGTTAGAAAATTACAATATAATTGTACAAAAATCACAAGAAAAAAAGTAAATTCACATATGGCTATTGTTGGTGGGTAGTCCCTTGTGGGAAGATCCCACCTCGCCTGAATATATAATTTAAGCCGTCAAAATGGGCCTTATGACTGTCATACTTCAGCCGAGACCAACTAACCAATTGTGCCCATCTGATAACACGGGAGTGACCTGGTTGAAAAACTCTTGTTAATGAGAGGGTTTGAACCCGGCATCTCTATGCTGCTAAGCAAGCATTCTATCCACTAGGTCACAAGAAAATCGTAAGAAGAGACAAATTCCTGCAAATCAACAGATTTTATTTTTGCATAGATGATTTCACTATGAAAACCAGGGGAAATATTTATATATTCGTGAAAATTTCTCTGATAATATTTTGATACATTTTATCAGGATGATACTGATCTATTTTTTAGGATTTCGATTTTTTAGTCAGAAAATCCCTTTTATTCATTCCATTTATCAAGACAATTACAAATCAAATGACTGGAAGAGAGCTACAGGCTTGGTCCAAAACTCTTCATCTCCCAAATTTTATAAACAGTAGCATTTCCACAAAATATAGGTTACATTTCACTTTCAAGAATTTTCGAATCTGTCCTCTCCTTTCATAGGCTAGTCACCATTTTCTTATATCATTAACTTTTTGTACTCATTGGCGTATGAAGGGGGGTGGTGGGGTTTATGGGGTCTGCCCTCAACCCTCCAAATAAGACCTACATTTTTTGTGGCCAGATCAGCCACTAATAAGCTTTTGACGCTATATTTTCTTCATATTGTACAAGTCGAAAAAATATGAAAGAGATGAGATGATAGCTTTCATAAGATAGAATTCAATGATAATAGAAGGGGTATTCACAATGTCGGAGTTAGCTGGCTAAGTCGAGCTATTCGTTAACTCCTGCTATTTGCTAAGTCTGTGTTAACTCAATGCTATATAGTAGTACGTTAGAAAAAAAATAGCGGACAAGATAGCAGATAGCGCAGGTTTGAGTCCGCTAACTCTAGCTAACTCTGCTGTTAAAACTGTGGTCATATTTTGATTTTCTTCGATCATAATTGGTAGCAAAAGTGAGGTTATAAACTTTGAGTTACACAAATTATTATCCGCTTGGAATGCTATTGCAGTTAGCTTATAGCAGTTGGTTTTAGATGGGGCGTTCACAATCCAGAGTTATCAAATAGCACTTTAGCTGGCTAAAACAACATTTATAGTGAATAGGCCACCCCTATTATATGAGCTAGTCAGTGAGTGCTCTAACGTGTAGGGGCTAAGATAAAACTTTAAAGTAAGGACATTCTGTAACTTATCACCATCCATTATCATAAAAACTCAATAAAGCTTCAGTTGATTATAGTTTATCAGAATTCATCCATGTGGTTGAAAAGTGTGACTGCCCATATTAGTCCATATCCTATACCTCATAGCACAGAATACAAATATAGCAGAGGTTTTCCAATTAGTTTTCAAGTGAAGCATCGATTACGTTCAAAGTGAAACAATCTTTCAACTTGAGACGTGAATCTTTCAACTTATCATTGTAGTAAAGCAAAGGATCCATTATAATAGAATAAATTATTCCTACTCATACTTTGTTTCAAAATTAGGAAAATAAGTCAGCGAATGGTGAGAAGTTTTCAATTATTATAGAAATTTTCTCTGCTCATACCTTCAGCAGCTTTTTCTTGAGAGCACTCCCAAAAATTCCAATAGAATTTTCAAGGGAGAATCAGAATACTAATAAGTAGCCCACTTAACAATGTTGAAGTTGACACAAAAAATTCAATGAAGTGTCAGTTTGTAAGTGGAAATTGCGTAGAATAGGCTAAATTGTAGATTTATTATAAAAATTTTCCGGGGTAAGTTATAGCCTCCGAGTCCCACTTACAGTAAGAGTTCTACTGTCAATTGATAAATCAACGCAATAATATGACGGCCTCATTATAGTGTCTGTTATAATTAAGTATTATTGCAAAAATATTAAATTATAATATTAACTAATAATTATTGAAATTGACCGGTATACTTACAGTTGTCAACTTCATATTATTTACACCTGGAATTAAATACTTCAGATAGAAATTATGTGCCATAACAATCCAGCAAGCTGATAACGCTCTTATCCCATGAAGTACTGAAAGCGGCTTTTCAGGGCTTGTCGTTTCAAGGAGCGATTTTCCATTTTCATAAAAGGAAAAACACTGCAGGATGTCGATATAGGTACCTGTGGAAATTAGATGCTATTTCATGGTAAACTGTTTTTATGAATTAATCAATCTGATTATCAATATCAATATCGAGTTGTTGTCCGTTTGTGGGGTTATTTGTTTGTATGTTCAATGATAACTTATAACTTTCTAATGCTTCCATTAATGGAATATAAAATTCAAACAAATATTTTTTGAAGCAGTTTACAGATTGAATTCGTTGGCCAATGAAATTGACCCACTCCTTCATCTTTTTTGAATATAACCACAGAAAACAAGTTTTGAATCTGGATGTAACACAGCAAAATAATATAACCAAGCGACATGTAAAGTTGACATAATATTATCCAGTTATATCTGGATAAAATCAAGGATATAACACAAGTGTTCCCACAGGGGGGGGGGGTTGGTTGGTTGGGGGACAAATCAAATCTGGGGGCGTTTCCAAAAAAAGATCAGTAGTTTTTATAATATTTTTTGGGTTTTTAAAATGTTGGGGGGGGGGGGCGTTTGAAGGAGTGGAATTATATGCTATTTTCAGTGGCAGGAGTGCGCCCACGCATTGGCTGGGGGCAGTCACCCTTGTACAAGAGGATGAGATTGAAAGTGCAGGGCAAATGAAAAACGTTTAAGTAATTTATTATCGCTAGTCTTTTGAATTAGACTAGTATGTAGTAGAGGATCAACTATGATTATCAACATGATTAACTATGATTAGCTATTCAACATATGACAAAACAACTATGATTAACTATCAAAATATAACGAAGCAACTATAATTAACTATCAACATGATAAACTAGTCAGCATATAACAAAACAAAAAACCCACCATTAGATTTGAAGTTGAAATACATCCTCAGAATGTCGTTGAGTGTAGCCGCATAGCACATCAGCCCAATGATAGTTACTAGTACAACTACAAGCCAGTCCATCTTGTCGAGGGTGATTCCCTCCTCGCTTGAGGTGCAGCTGTAGTTGTCTAAGAAAACTGTCATGTTGTATCTGGATGTGACGTTCGAGTAATGTCGAGTCAGGTCTTTGAGGTCGCAGGAGGCCGGGAGGCATATGCCTAGCCGCAGGTCGGGTCTCAGAAAGGGAGCTCCACCCATCGTGAGGGCAGGCCGAAAGGCCGGTGAGTCCTAACGAAAAATAAAACATAAAATTTCACATTTTTTATGAATGAAATACGGTGGCAATATGAATTTTCAACTCAATGGAATAGTTATGGAGTGGTTCTCAGTTTACACCCCACCTCCCTACCAATAAGCCTAAGAAAGAGGCCCAAGAATCCAAGATATAACATCCCTCCCCTTATCAAATTATTCTAGTTGAAGTCTCAAAAAGTTTTGGTCAATCCATCCCCCCCCCCAATTACCATTTCAAAATCGTGGCTTTGCTACTATGAATAAGTGCTCACTACAACAAAATGGATGAAAAAGTTGAACAGTCAGAATTTCGAGGATTTTGTTCGAGGATAAAATCAAATCCAAACGCCGTAAAATTAAGTAATTGATCGAAAACATTGAAAAATAAAACGTTCAGATAGAAATGTTTATACTTCTATGAATGTTGTTTTTGGTGCCTACTCTGCATCCTACTCATCCTACAATAATCTTTCTCGTTGTATGTATTCCTCTATTTGTGGATTCTACATTTAAGGCTATTTGTGATTGTAAGTTAAATTTTTATTCTCTTCCTGGAACACAGTGTTGATTTGATTTTTCTCTATTTTTTAAAGGCGGAGTCAGATGCCGGTAAACTCATGCATCCATTGATCAAATTGATAAATAAATGCTTATCTCATAAAAACTAAATGATTTTCCAGTACAAACTACAAGACAATAATCACCAATTAGAAACATACTATCATACTAATGGCACAATTCCGAAGGAGGGGGGGGGGCTTTGTCGCAGATTGCACGTCAATAATTTCAAACTCTTGTTGATGAGGGGAGGGGGTTGTCAAACAAATCTTGGAGTGGGGGTATCCAAAAAAAAGATCGAAACTGTTTTCAGGACTCACCCAACACATTTTTGCCTGGGTACCTAATTTTTCTAATTTATGTTGGGGCTTCTAGTTGAATAATAAATTCCACTTTATAGTTGTTATGAATCAATCAAATATGTGAATCAATGAATAAATTATAAACTCATAAGAACTAGTAGCTTATATAAAATCTGTACAAACTGTGCATATAGGCCTACTAACCCAATTTTTTAATGTTTTCGTAAGATTTCTCATGACTACGACGCAGTAGTTGATGTGATAGGGGGCCTCCTCAGCAACACTCAGGCACTCCTCATAATTCCCCAGATCCATGTAGTGACCATTCAGCAAGCCAGAAGGCACTCTACCGGACGAATCCAGCACTGTTACAAGAGATAGAAAGCGTAACTATTATCATATTATTTTATAAAAATGTATTATTTAATATTTATATTATTTTTCAATTAAATTTATTATTTATGATAATTTATTATTATAAAAATTATTACATAGCAGAGCAGCCTTTTCCAACTTTTCTGTATATAAAGATATAAAAGTGTTAAATAATTGTATCAATAGATAAATAAATAAATATATACAGAGTGGGCGAAAAGTCCGAGAATGGCCTAATATCTCAAACACAAAGGTTATTTGAGGGTGGGTGTGATTGGGGATCCAACTCGAAATAATAATACTACTTTACTATGACTTTAAAAATCTGGTCCACCATATTGAATGCAACTTTTTTTTAAACAGGAAGGTGGTCATGCGATACATGATTTCGATACGAAATTTCAAGAAAAAAGAATGGCGAAAACCGCATATCGATATCTCAAACCGTTTAGAAGATATTCGCATTATTAATCAATACTATTCAAAGCAGAAAGGAGAGAAATAAGTTCGAGAACGGCTTAATATCTCATACACAAAGGTATTTTGACGGTGGGTGTGATTGGGAATCCCACTCGAAATAATAATACTACTTTACTATGACTAAAAATCTGGTCCACCATAATGAATGCAACTTTTTTTTAAACAGGAAGGTTGTCATACAATACATGATTTCAATACGGAATTTCAAGACAAAATGAATGGCGAATACCGCACATCGATATCTCAAACCATTTCAAAGATATTCACATTATTAATCAATACCATGCAAATCAGAAATGAAATACAGTACATAAGTGGTACTGATTAATAATGTGAATATATTCTAAACGGTTTGAGATATCGATGTACGGTTTCCATCATTCATTTTTTCTTGAAATTTCATATCGAAATCATGTATCGCATGACCACCTTCCTATTAAAAAAAAAAAAAGTTGCATTTAATATGGCGGATCCAAGATGGCGAACCAGATTTTTAAAGTCATAGTGAAGTAGTAATTTCAATTTGAGTAGGTTTCCCAATCACACCAACCATCAAATTACCTTTGTGTATGGGATATTAGGCCGTTCTCGGACTTTTCACCCATTCTGTATAAACACTATAAAATTAGCTTCACCTTTCAAGCCACTTTCAAGAAACATTAGAAACAAGAAATTCAAGAAACTGGCTTGAAAGCTGAAACTGGTTGTAGGCTATAGTGTTTATATTAGGCCATATATGTGTTCATATAAAAAAGTTTGATAAACGGAAACTAAGTCATTATTTCTGTATTAATTAAACAATTCAATTAGCCGTATCAGAATACTTTATTCCCTATATAAATCCAGTGGAATGTGAACTATCAACAAATCACGACGTTTTCAATAAATTAATATGAACTTTATTAATTTCAGAACTCACGTCGAAACGACTGAAAATTTCTGATTGCGTTGAAAAAAATATCAATGACTGTCCTAACCGATTAAGTTTCCAACTCTTTTGATTCTTACACGGAATAGTTTCGGCTGCTGAGCTATTGGTCTATAGGCTATATAGATCTTTCTTCAACATTCAGAATTCTTTATTCCAAATCTTGTAGTTTCTCGAGATTTCTTCTGTTATCTTCTCCTTCATCTTCTCGTCCGACTCTCACCTTTGCTCGGCTGAACTCCGAAGTCGATTTAATCAATAACAATTATAACCATATTTTTCATTTATTCGATTAGGGCTACTTGATTGGTTGAAACTAGTTGTGTCTGAAGTAGAATAAAGAATGGTATTAGTACGAGTAATATTATGAATTTCACCATTTATATTTTACGACTATAGTGAGGTCCACGTTATAATGGCAGTATTTGATTAACATTGGTAATAAAATGTAATTGATAGTCAAATATAATTGATAATCATTGGTAAAATCAATCATTTCATTGTTGAGGTGTTATTCTATATTAGACTATTTACACCAATTCGGAAGCTAAATCAAACAGAGTAGAGGCAATTTCACTAATCGACTTGAATAATCTCGCAAACATGGTTTACAAACAGATCTCGTAATCAAAGCAAACGTAAACCGTAGGCCATAAACCAGCAAATTTGTTTGGTAAATACCGCGAATGACAACCGATATTCATCTACTTATTATTTTTTACCCATTATTGATCCAAGAATACTCATCCAGCAAACATACTGCCTTGTCAAAATAGAGTGCTAATTCACTGAGCCTACTTCTACAATAGGCCTACCTTCTTGGAGGTATACCAGTACTCCACTAGGCTATATTACGACTTTCCTCAACGAGGTCTATAATGTCATTCACTTTGAACTGAAGGTACCGGTATTATTTGAATAAAAAACATTTATGTTAGTCAAGAGAAATGGGGACAATTTGTGAATCTCACTCTAGCGCATTTCAAAACAAACAACTAAAAATGACAAAAGATGGAATAGCAAAATAGCATGGAATTTTTCCAATTAGTTGGACTACTTGAATAATATTGAATAAAGTTTGCTCACGGATGGGTACAAACTTACAAACTTCGTACAGTAGTTTCCAGTATCCTCATCACTTAGGGAGTGGAGAGAAAAATCATATTATTCTCCACAAGAAAAAATGAAAAGTGATGATATAAATGGATGGAAAATATTGTCTATAATAGATTATGGAGACAGTCAGTGGCGTAGCCAGAAAGAAATTTCTGGGGGGGATCATAACGTTGGAGTAGAAAGCACTTAAACTTTGAGGGTGACACCGGGGGTTTGGGGAAACCCCCACGAAAAAGGGGTCCGGGGGCTCTCCCATTGAAAATTTTGAAAATATACCTTCAATTTAGTGCGATTTTACACAATTTCTACTTGACAACAAACATTCCATTCACGTTTTTTTGGTGATCAGTAGGCCACTACTTATTATTTCGATTTTCCCATTAAAATTTCATAGACCTATTGGTCTCTGATTAAATAAGAAATAAAATGGAATGGAGTAGAATTTTATTCGTCATTAAATTGTTTAAAAACAATAGTGATTTTGTAGAAGGCCTACTCATTATTATTCTGATAAAAAGCTAGATTGCTTAAATTTTGGCTGCAATAAAGCACTATTTCAACCACTTTATAGGCTTGGTTTTAACTTGATTAACAATTTTTTCAAATTTATTTGATTTTTACTTGAGTATTCAAATTTTCATTGTTTTTTTTCGGGGGGGGGGGGGGGGGGGGGAAACAACCTTTTTTTTAAATATTAGAGGGAAGAGTCCCTCCTTTCCACGGTAGAAACCAACCCCGTTCATCATAACTGTGGAATTTTCGGGGGTACTGTCTCGAAGAAGATGCTGGAGCTTTGTTTAAGGATATGCATGAAACTGAATAAACTCTAACCAAATAGAGCAATATAAGCTATATTGAATTTCTTTATAATAATAGATGGTAAAAAGTCGTTTAAGTTTGAAGTGCTGTCTTTAGTTTCTCTATCCCCTGCTATGTAGTCCCTAAGCACTAGACCACTCGTCACTGTTTATGAGAAAATAGCTTATTATTATTATCATTGCTATTGCAGTGCTATTCTCTCATATATTTCTCGACTTACATAGTACAATATAACGAGGATATGTTATTAAATGCTAATTTTTAGTGCTGATCCAGCCACAAAAAAATTCAGGTTCTATTTCGGGAGGGATACATCCCGATATCCCCCCTGGATACGCCACTGGAGACAGTAGCTGATGATGATAATAGCTATATTCTCATAAGTTGATGTTTTTTACTTTCCTTGCCCTATCACCATAGGTAAGGAAAGTATTGCTTTCCAAAAAAAAATTAAGGTACCCTAATTTCAAGTTTTCTCTACGTTTCAAGGTCCCCTGAGTCCAAAAACATAATTTTGGGTGTTGGTCTCTCTCTGCTGCTGTGTGTGTGTGTGTGTGTGTTGTGTGTGTGTGTGTGTGTGTGTGTGTGTGGTGTGTGTGTGTGTGTGTGTGTGTGTGTGTGTGTGTGTGTGTCTGAACACGATAACTGCATTCCTAATTAACCGATTGACTTGAAATTTCAAACTTAAGGTCCTTATACCATAAGGATCCGACAAAAAGAAATTCAATAAAATTCAATTCGAGATGGCGGAAAAAATGGCGGATAATGACTAAAAAACCATGTTTTTCACGGTTTTCTCGAAAACGGCTTCAACGATTTTTCTTCAAATTCATACCATAGATAGCTATTCATAAGCCCTATCATTGACATGAGTCTCATTTTGGGAAGATTGCAGGAGCTCCGTAATATTCTTGAGAAAAATGGCAGATAATTACTAAAAAACCATGTTTTTCATGATTTTCTCAAAAATTACTTGACCAATTTTTTTCAAATTCATACCCTGTATAGTGATTTATCAGCTCTATCAACTGGCATGAGTCTTTTCCTGGGAAACTAATGGAGGGTCCACCCATCCTTGAGAAATGGACTTTGTAACCTCCTTCTTGTGCATGAGGTAGGTAGGTAGAGCAGTTTAAAAGAGCACAGTCATAGTCGAGATATTCCATCTGTAGAACAGCTGTTTTGACCACTTTTGAAAAAATCATCGAATTTCACAATTTATAAAAATGTATTATTTTAATATTTATATTATTTTCAATTAAATTATTATTTATGATAATTTATTATTATAAAAATTATTACATAGCAGAGCAGCCTTTTCCAACTTTTCTGTATATAAAGATATAAAGTGTTAAATAATTGTATCAATAGATAAATAAATAAATATATACAGAGTGGGCGAAAAGTCCGAGAATGGCCTAATATCTCAAACACAAAGGTTATTTGAGGGTGGGTGTGATTGGGGATCCAACTCGAATAATAATACTACTTTACTATGACTTTAAAAATCTGGTCCACCATATTGAATGCAACTTTTTTTTAAACAGGAAGGTGGTCATGCGATACATGATTTCGATACGAAATTTCAAGAAAAAAGAATGGCGAAAACCGCATATCGATATCTCAAACCGTTTAGAAGATATTCGCATTATTAATCAATACTATTCAAAGCAGAAAGGAGAGAAATAAGTTCGAGAACGGCTAATATCTCATACACAAAGGTATTTTGACGGTGGGTGTGATTGGGAATCCCATCGAAATATAATACTACTTTACTATGACTAAAAATCTGGTCCACCATAATGAATGCAAATTTTTTTAAACAGGAAGGTTGTCATACAATACATGATTTCAATACGGAATTTCAAGACAAAATGAAGGGCGAATACCGCACATCGATATCTCAAACCATTTCAAAGATATTCACATTATTAATCAATACCATGCAAATCAGAAATGAAATACAGTACATAAGTGGTACTGATTAATAATGTGAATATATTCTAAACGGTTTGAGATATCGATGTACGGTTTCCATCATTCATTTTTTCTTGAAATTTCATATCGAAATCATGTATCGCATGACCACCTTCCTATTTAAAAAAATAAAGTTGCATTTAATATGGCGGATCCAAGATGGCGAACCAGTTTTTAAAGTCATAGTGAAGTAGTAATTTCAATTTGAGTAGGTTTCCCAATCACACCAACCATCAATTACCTTTGTGTATGGGATATTAGGCCGTTCTCGGACTTTTCACCCTTCTGTATAAACACTATAAAATTAGCTTCACCTTTCAAGCCACTTTCAAGAAACATTAGAAACAGAAATTCAAGAAACTGGCTTGAAAGCTGAAACTGGTTGTAGGCTATAGTTTATATTAGGCCATATATGTGTTCATATAAAAAAGTTTGATAAACGGAAACTAAGTCATTATTTCTGTATTAATTAAACAATTCAATTATAGCCCTATCAGAGTACTTTATTCCCTATAAATCCAGTGGAATGTGAACTATCAACAAATCACGACGTTTTCAATAAATTAATATGAACTTTATTAATTTCAGAACTCACGTCGAAACGACTGAAAATTTCTGATTGCGTTGAAAAAAATATCAATGACTGTCCTAACCGATTAAGTTTCCAACTCTTTTGATTCTTACACGGAATAGTTTCGGCTGCTGAGCTATTGGTCTAAGGCTATATAGATCTTTCTTCAACATTCAGAATTCTTTATTCCAAATCTTGTAGTTTTCTCGAGATTTCTTCTGTTATTTCTCCTTCATCTTCTCGTCCGACTCTCACCTTTGCTCGGCTGAACTCCGAAGTCGATTTAATCAATAACAATATAACCATATTTTTCATTTATTCGATTAGGGCTACTTGATTGGTTGAAACTAGTTGTGTCTGAAGTAGAATAAAGAATGGTATTAGTACGAGTAATATTATGAATTTCACCATTTATATTTACGACTATAGTGAGGTCCACGTTATAATGGCAGTATTGATTAACATTGGTAATAAAATGTAATTGATAGTCAAATATAATTGATAATCATTGGTAAAATCAATCATTTCATTGTTGAGGTGTTATTCTAATAAGACTATTTACACCAATTCGGAAGCTAAATCAAACAGAGTAGAGGCAATTTCACTAATCGACTTGAATAATCTCGCAAACATGGTTTACAAACAGATCTCGTATCAAAGCAAACGTAAACCGTAGGCCATAAACCAGCAAATTTGTTTGGTAAATACCGCGAATGACAACCGATATTCATCTACTTATTATTTTTACCCATTATTGATCCAAAATACTCATCCAGCAAACATACTGCCTTGTCAAAATAGAGTGCTAATTCACTGAGCCTACTTCTACAATAGGCTACCTTCTTGGAGGTATACCAGTACTCCACTAGGCTATATTACGACTTTCCTCAACGAGGTCTATAATGTCATTCACTTTGAACTGAAGGTACGGTATTATTTGAATAAAAAAATTTATGTAGTCAAGAGAAATGGGGACAATTTGTGAATCTCACTCTAGCGCATTTCAAAACAAACAACTAAAAATGACAAAAGATGGAATAGCAAAATAGCATGGAATTTTTCCAATTAGTTGGACTACTTGAATAATATTGAATAAAGTTTGCTCACGGATGGGTACAAACTTACAAACTTCGTACAGTAGTTTCCAGTATCCTCATCACTTAGGGAGTGGAGAGAAAAATCATATTATTCTCCACAAGAAAAAATGAAAAGTGATGATATAAATGGATGGAAAATATTGTCTATAATAGATTATGGAGACAGTCAGTGGCGTAGCCAGAAAGAAATTTCTGGGGGGGATCATAACGTTGGAGTAGAAAGCACTTAAACTTTGAGGGTGACACCGGGGGTTTGGGGAAACCCCCACGAAAAAGGGGTCCGGGGGCTCTCCCATTGAAAATTTTGAAATTATACCTTCAATTTAGTGCGATTTTACACAATTTCTACTTGACAACAAACATTCCATTCACGTTTTTTTGGTGATCAGTAGGCCACTACTTATTATTTCGATTTTCCCATTAAAATTTCATAGACCTATTGGTCTCTGATAAATAAGAAATAAAATGGAATGGAGTAGAATTTATTCGTCATTAAATTGTTTAAAAACAATAGTGATTTGTAGAAGGCCTACTCATTATTATTCTGATAAAAAGCTAGATTGCTTAAATTTTGGCTGCAATAAAGCACTATTTTAACCAACTTTATAGGCTTGGTTTTAACTTGATTAACAATTTTTTCAAATTTATTTGATTTTTACTTGAGTATTCAAATTTTCATTGTTTTTTTTCGGGGGGGGGGGGGGGGGGGGGGAAACAACCTTTTTTTTAAATATTAGAGGGAAGAGTCCCTCCTTTCCACGGTAGAAACCAACCCCGTTCATCATAACTGTGGAATTTTTGGGGGTACTGTCTCGAAGAAGATGCTGGAGCTTTGTTTAAGGATATGCATGAAACTGAATAAACTCTAACCAAATAGAGCAATATAAGCTATATTGAATTTCTTTATAATAATAGATGGTGAAAAGTCGTTTAAGTTTGAAGTGCTGTCTTAGTTTCTCTATCCCCTGCTATGTAGTCCCTAAGCACTAGACCACTCGTCACTGTTTATGAGAAAATAGCTTATTATTATTATCATTGCTATTGCAGTGCTATTCTCTCATATATTTCTCGACTTACATAGTACAATATAACGAGGATATGTTATTAAATGCTAATTTTTAGTGCTGATCCAGCCACAAAAAAATTCAGGTTCTATTTCGGGAGGGATACATCCCGATATCCCCCCTGGATACGCCACTGGAGACAGTAGCTGATGATGATAATAGCTATATTCTCATAAGTTGATGTTTTTTACTTTCCTTGCCCTATCACCATAGGTAAGGAAAGTATTGCTTTCCAAAAAAAAATTAAGGTACCCTAATTTCAAGTTTTCTCTACGTTTCAAGGTCCCCTGAGTCCAAAAACATAATTTTGGGTGTTGGTCTCTCTCTCTGCTGTGTGTGTGTGTTGTGTGTGTGTGTGTGTGTGTGTGTGTGTGTGTGTGTGTGTGTGTGTGTGTGTGTCTGAACACGATAACTGCATTCCTAATTAACCGATTGACTTGAAATTTCAAACTTAAGGTCCTTATACCATAAGGATCCGACAAAAAGAAATTCAATAAAATTCAATTCGAGATGGCGGAAAAAATGGCGGATAATGACTAAAAAACCATGTTTTTCACGGTTTTCTCGAAAACGGCTTCAACGATTTTCTTCAAATTCATACCATAGATAGCTATTCATAAGCCCTATCAATTGACATGAGTCTCATTTTTGGGAAGATTGCAGGAGCTCCGTAATATTCTTGAGAAAAATGGCAGATAATTACTAAAAAACCATGTTTTTCATGATTTTCTCAAAAATTACTTGACCAATTTTTTTCAAATTCATACCCTGTATAGTGATTTATCAGCTCTATCAACTGGCATGAGTCTTTTTCCTGGGAAACTAATGGAGGGTCCACCCCATCCTTGAGAAATGGACTTTGTAACCTCCTTCTTGTGCATGAGGTAGGTAGGTAGAGCAGTTTAAAAGAGCACAGTCATAGTCGAGATATTCCATCTGTAGAACAGCTGTTTTGACCACTTTTGAAAAAATCATCGAATTTCACAATTTACACAAAGGTAAAAGTACTCTGAAAACAATTACATATACACATATAAAGTAGTCTGATCATATAATTGCAAATAATAGTAGTATAAAAAGGAGGACTCTGGGACACAAGTGTCCCAGAGTCCTCCTTCACCTCAAGGTCACCCAAGACGACCAAACCTAACCTCAAGGTCACCCAAGACAACCAAACCTAACCTCAAGGTCACCCAAGATGACCAAACCTAGCCTCAAGGTCACCCAAGATGACCATACCTAACCTCAAGGTCACCCAAGATGATCAAACCTAACCTCAAGGTCATCCAAGTCAAAAAACAAAAAAATTAAAAGAAAATGGATAGAAAAAAATTTAAAAAAAATAATAATAATAAAAAATCAAAAATAAATAAAAATAAATTATAATTAATTTCACAACCTTTGGGAGTGGTGGGAGACTGTAAGTTCGGGTATATATATGGGAGCTCCTAGCCATAAGAGCTATCATTGTGTTGCTGACTAGTTGGCAATGGGACCTGTCACTCTGCATGGTCATGGAGACCTCTGTCACACCAGATTAATGTGTCCTTGGTGGACCTGCTGGATCGGGATGTCCATGGGAGGCTCTGGATCAGCATGGCTGTGCTGCTCTGGATCAGGGTGGCATTGAAGATGGATATTTTCAGCAACTTCCACTTCGCCTCCTCCGTGCTGTGTTTGGACATTTAGCATAGGCATTTTCAATGACTCTGGCTCCTCCTGTCACATGGACCATGCTCACCAGTGTTCAGCATATCTGTGAGCAGAGTCGTCCACTCAGTGGTCTGTCGGTCAGTTCAGTCACTGTTCAGTCACTGAGTCACTGTTCAGCCACTGTTCAGTAACTGTTCAGTCACTGTTCAGTCACTGTTCAGTCACTGTTCAGCCACTGTTCAGTCACTGTTCAATCACTGTTCAGTCACTGTTCAGTCACTGTTCAGTCACTGTTCAGTCACTGTTCAGTAACTGTTCAGTAACTGTTCAGTCACTGTTCAGTCACTGTTTAGTCACTTCTGTCACTGTTCAGTCAGTGGCACGCAGAATGTACTTATAGCTAAACTATATCTAAGGAGATGGTAGGTAATAATTAAACAGTCTGGAATACAATTAGCTCTTTATTGATCAATCCAACAGCCATTTCATTGAAAAGTTTACTACAAACAGACATATCTCTGTTCCAAAATCCAAGTTGTTTATCATATTGAGTGTGCAGAAAAGTGATGTATCCATGATGTTTCTCCTTGGCCCATGTCAAGCAGATGATGTCCCAGGTAGTAGACTCCTTTTCCAGCACTAGTCCTTGGCAAGTCCTCTATGTTGTCTGATAGTCTTCAGATGATATTCAGTGATACCTCTAGAACACTGTTTCAGTTAGAGATAATACCCTGTCATTGTTGTTGAATCACCTCACAACCTCTTTCCTTCAGGTAATTGATGCTCCTTCGAGTCAAAAGTATAGGTGTAGTAGTATTTCTCACCACTACATCATCCTCCTCCTCCTCTTCCTCTTCCTCCTCCTCCTCTTCCTCTTCCTCCTCATCCTCTTCCTCTTCCACCTCTACCTCATTGTTCTCCTCCATATCAGTTTCCTCTTCCTCATCTTCTACATGATCCTCATCCTTCTTTAGATCAAATGGGGAGATTGATGGTAAATTTGTCTCACCATAGTCACCCCACTTTGAGAATAGGAGTACCATTCTCTCTATTGTCTCAGATACACAGTTGATCGACAAAATGTCTGTTCTCCACAGATGATTCCAGCATAATAAATCTAATCTGCTATGATGTATCCAATATATATCCATATTTGTACAGCATTATGATTTTGATTGTACCTCAATATATTACCTAGTGTCTAAGGTGTTGCTGTTCTCTGCTTTCTCAAGTAAAGACCTGTACCAACCTTTGGTTTCTGATGTCTCAAGTAAAGACCTTGACCTCCTTTTATTGATTTTTTTCATTGATGGTTTAATCTTTTGTTTCTTCCCCTTCTCAGCCACCCTGCTGACTTTCTTCAGTGATCTTTTCATACCCTCCCCAAATTTTGCCTTAGCCTTCATGATGTTGGTGACTGCTAGTGCTGCAGCTTTTTCCAACACCCCTGCATCTTCAGATCTCACTCTGTCCCAGGCTCTCTCTGCCAAGATGCTGTCTGCTACTGCTCTGCTTGCTGTATCACCACTCTTGGAATAGGCAATATCATGCTCCTTGCAAGCCTGATCAAATTTGTTGATTCCTGGATCACCTGGTGCTAATCACTTCTGAAGTTTTGTTTCTGGTCCACAGTACTGATAGCCAGGGATATGAAGTTCAACTGGTAGAATGTCGATTGCCTTATTAACTATTGTACCAGCAGCACCTTTGATAGCTGAGAGAACACCTCTTCCTCTATAGATCTTCTGACTTTTCTCTTTACGAAAAACATGCCTTGGAGCAATAGATCCTCTCCCAGTCACTTGTCTCTCAGAATGTCTTTGACTGCCATCTCTGCTATCATCCAAAAGACGTTTGATTGTATTCTTATACTTGGCTTTGTTGTAGTTAACAATCTCACCTCTTGGATCATTGTTCTGTCTGTACACACAGGTCCAGTTCAATATTTCTCCATAGGCCTGTCTGTCAGCGGATTCAACTAATGCACAATTTGGATTCTTCTTGAAAATCAACTCACAAAGTCCCAATGTAGCTGTGAAGGTCTTTTCTTCCTCATCTACAGGGTCAGTCAGCACAATTTCATCACCATTCTCTCCAAAAGTTAAATACTTATTGCCCAGGTAGTAAGCATTATCTCTCACTCTTGGCCCGAAAGTGTCATCAAAATTGTCATTGTCCTTGCTCAATGATCCTCTAATGTAATCAGCTACCTGTTTTCCAGCTAGATCAGTTTGATCAAGGATATTCTGAACTGTTGTACCGTGACTTTCATTCAATAATTGTTCAACATTCTTATCATCATCCTGTCCATCTCCAGACAGCTCCTCATCACTGCTATCATCATATCCTCTACTCATATTATACTCCTCACCCTCATCCCCTTCAAATGCCTGCTTTCCTGCTTTCCATAGTTGCCATCCAACTCCTGAGGTGCCTGCCATTGGACTTGAAACTTCTCCAGTTCCATATGATTCAAATGTTGGTGACTCTTCATCAATGCTGGAGAGTTGGAGCTTATGTTTTGCTTTACTTGCACCAGTAAGTCCACGCCTTGTATATGTGGCATGTTTTACAAATGGTGTTGTTGGTGGAGTAGGATATGTGTGGTGTGTTGATGCTGCTGAGGAAGGACGATGTTCTGATGATAACAACTCTTGCTTGGATTGTCTCTGCCTACCCTTCACATGCCTGGAGTGCATTTTTATTCTAGGCTTCAGATACCTGGGATGCTTCTTGGATGCTCTTGATGGAGGTAGTTGTGGTTGTTGAACTGGCATCTGTTGGAGAGTTTTGACTAGGTTGGCTAGTGGCTCACCTAGAGGTTTGAAGTGTTCCACATGTTTCTCTTCTGCAATCCGTCTACCCAGCATGGCTTCCTTATGCCTCCTTTTGATTTCACGCTTTAGCCTAGCAATCTCCAATATGGTAGGAGTGACCTCCTCCAATGTCGGCTTATGGTTCCTTTGCTTGATATACATACTGGTCAGTGTTTATCAGTATACTGAGGTCTGAGAGTTTGAGCTCAGCTATTTATACATTTTGGACCCATCCCAAGTGCTGAGTGCCACTGACTAAACAGTGACGGGAGTGACTAAACAGTGACTGAACAGTGACTGAACAGTGACTGAACAGTGGCTGAACAGTGACTGAACAGTGACTGAACAGTGACTGAACAGTTACTGAACAGTTACTGAACAGTGACTGAACAGTGACTGAACAGTGACTGAACAGTGGCTGAACAGTGACTCAGTGACTGAACAGTGACTCAGTGACTGAACTGACCGACAGACCACTGAGTGGACGACCCTGCCCACAGATATGCTGAACACTGGTGAGCACGGTCCATGTGACAGGAGGAGCCAGAGTCATTGAAAATGCCTATGCTAAATGTCCAAACACAGCACGGAGGAGGCGAAGTGGGAGTTGCTAGAAATATCCATCTTCAATGCCACCCTGATCCAGAGCAGCATGGCCATGCTGATCCAGAGCCTCCCATGGACATCCTGATCCAGCAGGTCCACCAAGGACACATTAATCTGGTGTGATAGAGGTCTCCATGACCATGCAGAGTGACAGGTCCTGCGTGACCATCCCAAGCCAGAGTCATGTGACAGGGGGATGTGGAGTGGGGTTGCCGAAACAGCCCTTGTTGAAAGCACAGCAAGGCAATCT
The DNA here is from genome assembly GCF_014356525.2 of Nilaparvata lugens. Taxonomy (NCBI): domain Eukaryota; kingdom Metazoa; phylum Arthropoda; class Insecta; order Hemiptera; family Delphacidae; genus Nilaparvata; species Nilaparvata lugens. Next base: position 18,070,536 of record NC_052515.1, read on the forward strand.
CTCACCTATATGAAGAGCCACTGCCAAATTGAAGCCGTCCTGACCTCAGCCGGCAGGGATGAGGGGGTGACTGATCGATGGGTAACTGGGGTCAATTCACTGTATGGTGGAGGTGGGCTATCAGGGTGGGGTGGAGGAAGAGAAGGGTAGGAAGTTGATGTATTGCACTCTATATTGTCTGAAAACGACATACATGCCATTAGTATGGGTGGTTCTCTAATATGGTTGATGGTATGGGTGGTTCTCTAGTATGGGGGTTGGATTTTACAATGCTTTCCACCCATTCAACAAGAATAGTTTTATATAATAAGAAAAAAATGAATAGTATAAATCATTATTACTGAATTTCAAATCAATAATTCTAAAGAAAAAAAAAACTGGATAATGATGAGGAGACATCTTACTTAAAGTCCCCCACACAAAATATTCATCAAAATGGGTCTTTCAAAATTCTAAATAATATTTATTCTGTCTCTCTCTCTCTCTCAAACTGAATGATCATCATGATGTGTGAGGGAGGAGACATCTTAAAGTCCCCCACACAAAGTATTCATCAAAATGGATCTTTAAAAATAATAACCAACAATAATAATAAACAATATAGATTGTACTTACTTTGCTATTCACTAAAAACTGCACTGCACTGTAGCACACACTCAGGCCCGGCCCCAGGGGTGGGCGGACCGGGCGGCCGCACAGGGCGGCAGGTTTTGGGGGCGGCAAATTTAAAGGAACGGAAAATTTCAAAATACAAATAAATAATAAATTCATAATATCAAATGAAGACTTTTCTAAGATCAACAATGTCCCAGGAACGTCTGAGTGGTCTAGCGAACATAAAATAGTTCAGTCCTCAGATCTTGAAGAATTTGTGGAGGAATTTCCCCATGCAAAGGTCAGACGAGTTCTACTTAATTAAACAGGTGTGTTAAACAAACTTGTAGAAATTGTAGTTCTAATTACTTAGCAAGTTAAGTAGGCCTAATACTATGTTGCAGTCTACGTTTTAAGGCTGTGCAAACGCTAAAAATAAACTTCCTTGTACTGGTGATATTTTTCAAAGTTTTTCGATTTGTACCGGTATATATCAAAATGAAAAAGTTTTCTTAGGAAAACATTTTATTCCAATCATTTCTTTTTGAGATATGAACGCCTAAAGTTTAAATTTTTGGGACAGGACATTATTCAAATTCGGTACGAGATAAATTCTTCATGTTATTGATTGAATAAAATATAAAATTTTGAAACATTTTCTGAAAATATCAATTTTTGAAAAAGTTATTCAATTTACAAAAAAAAAAGACTCAACTAAACACTATTTTTGGTCATTTTTAGTAAATTGAATAACTTTCTCAAAAATTGATATTTTCAGAAAATTTTTGTTTTATTAAATCAAAAATACCATGAAAAATTATATCCTTTGAATTTTATGGATTCATCTCGTACCAAACTTGAAATGTTCTGTCCCAAAAATTTAAACTTTAAACGCTCATGTCTCAGAAAGTAATGATTGAAAACTTTTTCATTTTGATAGCTTGATCTTTAAGCAATCCTTGATCGTGTCCTTGCACGCCTCTCCACTAGGAAATACTGGAATGAAGTGCAACTAACGTGTGATTCTCATAGAACATAATCTCATGAGCTTATATCATTGTGCGAAATATCACTGTGACGTTATTTTTTTATTAAATCAAAAATACCATGAAAAATTATATCCTTTGAATTTTATGGATTCATCTCGTACCAAACTTGAAATGTTCTGTCCCAAAAATTTAAACTTTAAATGCTCATGTCTCAGAAAGTAATGATTGAAAACTTTTTCATTTTGATAGCTTGATCTTTAAGCAATCCTTGATCGTGTCCTCGCACGCCTCTCCACTAGGAAATACTGGAATGAAGTGCAACTAACGTGTGATTCTCATAGAACATAATCTCATGAGCTTATATCATTGTGCGAAATATCACTGTGACGACAATATAGATGGTGATGATGGTTGAAGCTAAAAATAAGGTGTTTTCCACAATACAATGAGCATTGTTGTCAAGTGTACCTGGAAATCTATTTGAGATTACCTAGGCTCTACCTAGTCTCAGATTTTAGAACACAAAATTACGCCAAGAGGGATTTTGAATTTCACATCTAGATTGTAATCGGGATATATTGTTGATCAAATGCTAAATATGATCAAAATTGATTTTTTTTTAATATCACTCATATTTGAAAAATCATAACTCAGTACTCATTGGAGATAGAGAGTTCCGAATGATCTCATTTAATTCAGAATTTAATGATTTTAAAAAAGGCAAGAGCAAATTTTTCTGTCTGATCACTGATTTTGCCGGAAATAGCTGAAAACTGGAAAATGAACCTAAAATACGAACTTCTTGAGCCACTCTGTATCAGCACAAGGGAATTTTACATGAAAAATTTGGTTCTGAACTTCTCTCATGTATCCAAATAAAATATTAAAAAATCATAACTATGATATAAATTGCAAGCAAACCCCCATTTTTATGTCTATATTGACTGGACTTTACTGTTCCCCAATATTTATATTTGTCAAATATTTGTTTAAATGTCAATAAATATTGTTAAACATAATTTTTTAGAGTTTACTGAGACTCTGTGGTGTCGCAACACAGCGGAGACACAATAGTAACGCTGGTTAAACACTGGGCGGTTTCTGCCACGGCGGCAAAACTGCCGTCGCCGCCTCGAAAAAAAGTCGAGCTTACACATTCAGCGGAAAAAATACTGCCAAACATCGAGCGGCAAAATTACCGCCATGTATGATCAGTAGCCAAAATAATTCTTGTAGTTCTTCATCGCAAATGTGTTATAACTTCTCTGTTCCATGAGTGTTCAGTTAATTGTATTTTGCACATTTTTCAAAAGTATATAATATTATTAAGTGTTTTACTTAAAATGGAAAGGCAACAACTTTTAACACTTTTGTTGTATTGTCGAAGGAAAAGAAGACATCAGAGGAATCGCCTTACTTGGATTAATTGAAATGAATGTTTTTATTAAATCGACAGCAATATACAACATATTACAGTTTTTTCCTTGTCTTCCAGAGTTTCAAAATTCCCCCTAATCTCCATACACACTTCCTTCCACGCATTTCTTGTTGCATCTAGATCCTTAAATATGTTGAGGGTTTTGTCCCACAAAACTGGCCTCTGTTCTACAAATGATATTAACAACTCATTGTCTATTAACTTACTCATTTTCTCACACTCGTCAACCACAAACACTTAAAACAAAAAATGAATGTTATAAACAACTTACAAACTTTACAACAAGACACAAATTAAAAGGCTGATTTTCAAAGACCTCTGACTTGTAGCAACTGGGAAAGACGACTGATCAGCGGCGACGGTAGACAACCGCCAAATGTGTTAACGCCCATTTGGTCACGTACGCCACTGCAAAGACAAGAGCGGCAAAAACACCGCCAGCCGCAGTGGCAGTAGACGGCTGCACAGCTGCCACCAACGGCAATATAGCAGCGCGGCGTTTCTGCCGCCCAGTCTGTAAGCTTCAATTCAAGTCCATAGACTACTGCTCGAACGGCGGCGATGGCGAAATTACCGCCCCGGCAGAAACCGCCTAATGTGTAACCGGCGTTAGGCTATCGTTCAAGGAGGGGTGGAACCCGGTATTAACAATTAAAGACGGGATACTTGTGGGGGGGGGGCGGCAGTTGCCGATCTCGCCCAGGGCGGCAAAGTCCCTAGGGCCGTGCCTGCACACACTAAAAAGAGCAACTCGTCTTCAACTAGTCAGCAACACAATGATAGATCTTATGGATAGGAGCTCCCATATAATACCTGAACAGTCTCCCACCACTCCCAAAGGTCGTGAAATTAATTCTAATCTATTTTTATTTATTTTTTATTTTTTATTGTTGTTTTTTTTTTAATTTAATTTTTTTTTTTTAACTTGGATGACCTTGAGGTTAGGTTTGATCATCTTGGGTGACCTTGAGGTTAGGTTTGGTCATCTTGGGTGACCTTGAGGTGAAGGAGGACTCTGGGACACTTGTGTCCCAGAGTCCTCCTTTTTATACTACTAATAATTATTATTTAACGAAAATCCGAAATAAATGCTGTAAATCACCCCGAAGACACCCCGAGATTATATAATAATAATTATATATCAATTAGCATTTGAATAGATGCATTCTCTATTTAATTCCATCTGTAACTGGTTAGCCGCTATGGCTTCATATAAAATGAGCGCTGCTATCCAGAGATTGTCAGTTTGGTGTAAGGGTAAGCATTCCTGACTAGCAATTGGGAGGTACCGGGTTCGATTCCCGGGCTGGCATCTAATTTTTGGATAGTAGTTCTCATCGAATTTCCATCTAGCTGTTAACAGCCTGTTGTCAATGTCAGCAGTAGAAGAAGTCTTCGGGGTGATTTACAGCATTTATTTAGGATTTTCGTTGAATAATAATTATATATTAATTAGCATTTGAATAAATGCATTCTCTATTTAATTCCATCTGTAAGTAGTTGCAAATATTTTGCCGCCAATTGTCATTATGTTATTCCCCTAAATTATTATCGTCTAAGAATGAGGCTTACAGTTCAATGAGCAAGGAAAGTTGTGTGAGTGTACCACACCAGTTTGAGTATGATGGATGATGGAGTGGAAAGTATAATATTAATTTTGATTGTAGTTGAGTGCGAACGTCGTGAAATTGTCAAAAACACTTATTTATAAGAATCATTTTTAAATACTAGTTTCAGATCTTCCACCATTATCAATCTCTACCGAACTGAAAACATCGAGCAGCAGAATATAATATACGTGGATAGAGTATAAAGTCATATGCTTGACCGCTGGTTGGCCAATGAAGATTGAGCTCTGTCATTGACCGAGACAAGACACGCCCACATTATACCAAATATGATAATGGAATTGTAATTCCATCAAATCAAGGAATACTACTTGGTAACTAACAAAACCAAATATAAAACATGACTGAGTCAGACATATTAGAAATAGAAGACACAGCAAAAACAATGGTGAAACATTCACAAAACGAATATCCAGTTTATTAGATTTAATATACAGTATCATACATTGCCATACGTGGAAAACTGTAGGCATGTCTTATTGTTTTGGCAAATAACAGAGTTCAACCTTGATTGATCACGTAACGGCCAATTAATTATAATAATGATTTCATCCACTCTGCTATATAGTCTGCTTCCCGTTGTTTGAGCTTTCAGTTTACTAGATATTGATAATGTTGTAACAATAGATAAGAGACTAGTATCTCTTATAGATACTAATAGCTCTTATCTCTATTATAGATAAGAAATTAGGAGCTCCTAATTGGTTCAATAAATCAGTCGGTTTGACAATATTTAAAGCCGTTTCAAATTATTTATTAATTAATTTGCAATTCCATTCGTTTACAATATTATTTACAACATGTAAAGAATTTCTGCATTGTCACAATTCTACATATATTCAATTATATAAATCACAAATTTATAAAATACATAATAAGACACTAGAGAAGTTTAGTAACTATTATAAGGCTACAAGTTTTTGATTTGAATCCAATCAAGCCTTGTGTCTAGATAGGTTGGAGTTGGATCCGAGGGAGGAAAGCGGTAAAAAATATGTATCCGTTCTCATTCAATATGTATATATCTACGATCTACGCTCACAACTACATAAAAAGGTTTCTATAAAATTATAAAAAATCTGGTGTAGTGCACTCACACAACTTTCCTTGCCGTTATAAAAATTGATCAACTGACGCTAGTGTTCCCGCGCATCTCAAATCTACTATTCAAAGATATGAGACAGCTGGTGATAGGACAATAGCGCTGCAGACACACGAAGTCTGCTATCTCTTCTTAGTGAATGATTTAATAGAATCAACAGTTTGCAATTGAATAATATTTTTTTCTCGAATTTCGAGCTTATTTTCAATTCTAGGGTGAAAATGCTACTGAGCATTAATTGTAGAGATTTTTATGCTCAATCTTTTCCACTTAAATTTTTTTGTTTGAATTGTATCTGAAGCCTGATAATTGAGAATCTAAAATCAAACTTTGCAGAGATGGTGCAGTGCTCCTGAATTTTTTACAGATATGAGACGTGTGGCAGTTGATAGAGCTTATCAATGACTTTTCTAGGTATGAATTTGATCAAAATCGTTGGAGCCGTTTTCGAGAAAATCACGAAAAACCCAGTTTTTGACAACATTTTCGCCGCCATCTTGAATTGTATTTGATCGAAAATGTTCGTGTCGGATCCTTATAGTGTAAGGACCTTAAGTTCTAAATTTCAAGTCATTCCGTTAATTGGGAGATGATATATCGTGTACACAGACGCACATACACTCATATACACACACACACACACATACAAACCAATACCCAAAAACCACTTTTTTGGACCCAGGGGAAACGTATAGAAATTTAGAAATCGGGGTACCTTAATTTTTTTTCGGAAAGCAATACTTTCCTTACCTTACCTTATATGGTAATAGGGCAAGGAAAGTAAAAACTCGTTGGATAGATTCTAAAACCATAGGGCCGGTTACCTAGCTTGGGATTTATAGATAAGCTCTAGACTTTAAACAGCTGAAGTCAGAAAATTGGCTTTCCAAAACGGGGCGTAGTCGCGGCGAATAGTTGCAGCAAAATAAATCTTTATTTTCTCATTTCTATAATTGGAAACGTTTTTCCTCGACGAAATTAAACATTCCTAAATAATTCAAAATAGCTGAAACTTTACACTATTTTCTGTTTATTTTTTGTTCAATTTTCTAGTTTTTTTAAATTTAATTTAAACGTGACTTTGACTATGACTATACGACTATGCCCCGTTTAGTTTCGGAAAGCCAATTTTCTGACTCGAACTGTTCAAAGTCTAGAACTTACCTGAATCCCGAGCTCGGAAACCGGTACCGGCACTTAGTAGTCATTTAAAACTACTAGTTATTCTATCTAAAATTCCCATGATTTAATGATTGTATCAACAGTTCAAAACAATCGAAAGAATCGATACGAAGATTCCTGTATAAAGCATCAGGAAAACAATTATTTCGAATTATGTACAAAAATCTTCCACTCAATAGTTCTTTACGTCATGAAATGAAGGTCTCACAATTACTGCATTATCTGCAATGGAAAAAGCTTTCATTGATAGTGATGAAAGCCTTGATATTGGTAGAGATTATCGCAATAGTATTTCAATTCACTTTTTACGGTCAAAACTTTATAGTTTTCAATTTCATCTGAATGTGAAATAAATGTCTCAATAATACTCGTCATTATTTTCAAAGGGAAAAGCGATTAATAGTGATAACAGCCTATACTTGATCTTGGAAAAGATTACCAATAGTATTCAATTGACTTTCAAAAGCCTATAAACGTTTTCAAGTAGACTGCTTATTGAACAAAAATCCAAATCGATATGCCATCGATGCATATTGATGCAAGATAAATAATAATATGTTGATCACTTTCACAATGAGTTAAGTGGAGATGATTAGACTCTGGAACTGATCAATAAACTCCACTCTCTCCAATATTTGACGATTGATTTGAGCAATGTTTTTTTTCTCTTTAGATGTGTGAATTTTTATGTGGGTCTATTTCAAGTCTTTGATGTGCGGAACCAAACCTTGCAAGATGTATGATACGAGTAGGCACCGTACGTAACACGACAAGCAATACTATAGGCTATATAGAGCATAGAAACGTTCAAAATTATTGTCAACACTATCCGAGAGAAAAAAGTCAACTTCAGGGAGCGTCTCCATATTTGTGGAGTAAAATTGGTCCCCATCTTAAATGTTTCAAATTATTTCCGTACATAGGTAAGTCAAATTCCATATTCCAGCCAATAAATTATTTTTAAGCCTAACGTGTTATTTACCAATCCATATTGTATATCGTAGATAGGTAAGTCAAACTGCATTTTAGGGTCGCTCTCTCCAAAAAAGTTTAAACTCTGAAATTAGCCAATAAACTCCAGTCCCTCCATATTTGACGAAGGATCTGAGGAATGTTTTTTTCTTCAGATAGGTAATTTTTATGTGGGCGTATTTCAAGTCTCTGATGTGCGGAACCATCAAAGCATAGAAAATTTATATCGAAAGAGGAAATTATAATATGATTATAGTTTATACTATATCAACTTACTTTTGAGAGCCCAGACTTGGTAGTTTTGTATGGCATCGGCGTAGCGACGACTGTGCTTGAGGCATGCCTCACTGTCAACATCGGAAGGCACATACAGCGACCTGCTCCGATCTCCGGCAAACAAGTCCATATAGCCATGGATGCCGAGCTCATTGAAACGCACTGGCAAATAGTCCCTGTTCAGCTCGTACAATCTTCTTAGATCAGTATCTGCGGAAAGAAATGATTAATCCATTCATCCATTGAAAATCGTTATTGACATTCCACATGGAAATTAATAGTCTATACACAAGTTGATAATTTTTTGTAGCAATGTCCCTCAGGCCATGTGCCAAAAAAAGAAAAAATGAACCAAAGAGGAGTGTGAAAACTCCTTATCAGGAAGCTGAATCAGACAATAACTTAATTTGTAAAGAGTATTTTTGAAAATCACATTGAAACTTATTCGTTTCGTATTAAAACACTCTCTCTTCTAACTACAAAGCTGAATAAGAAAATAAAAGAAAAATCGTCTGATAAAGTTTGCATTCCTTTTCAGTAGTTTACATTTTATTTTCACCTTGAAAAAAGGTTGATCTCTTCCCTCTTAATCTCATTAATACACTTTTCTAATGTGAAAATAAAATGTGAACTGAATAGGAGAACAAAATCTTTTGTACAGATCTGAATGAGATAATAAACTTGTTCAGACGAATTTTCCGTCAGGCAGGTACCCTACCTATTCATTTCCAGTTCAAAAACTCTTCTTAGATCGGTATCTACTGTGGGATAACTACAACTATACAACTATAGAGTGGAACTATACAACTATAGAGTGCAACTTATAAAAGGTACCTACCGTAGACGGTTTTTAATGAAATTAATCAAGTCAAATTGAAAATTAATGCTTGCTTTGAGGAATTCTCTTAACAAAATCAAAGTTAGTTAGATAAGCCAATGAAGTTAACAGAAGTTACTGAATTACCATTTCGATAACCTGTCCCTTACGGGACCAGGAGCAAGGCTTGAACACCAGAAAAAAAAACAGATTATTGGATGAGCTAGTTTATCTATATGGGAATATTCTTTGAACATTATTGAACCAGAGTTGAGAAAATGTCATGTGTCACAGAGTAACAAATTCACGTATCAAGTCGTATCATATTGAAATTATTGAAACTTGCTCGCATTAAGCTGCATGGGGAAACAACGCACTCTGCAAACAGTGATAAAAGTACCTACAATGTAAGGAATCTAAAATACATTGTATTCTACTCGTAGATTCCTTGCGGGTATAAGACTCTCTCCTTGGAATGTCACCTCTTGGAAGCATTATTTTGCACATGTCAACTATAAAATGGCAAGCTTTAATTTTATGTGAAGTGGCATGAATATTTTTTCATTAAAAACAGTCCACCTTCCGTCTGTCACTGTCACCCTCACAATGGTAGGGCACCAGTTTAGAACGCTTCGCGTTGAACCTTTTTGTCAAAAGATCTTCCACAATCTCTTTGGAGCTCATATTGAAATCAAATGAAATCAACTAAAATAAAACCCTTGATTCGTATGAACACGAAAAACTATTTTCAAAATTCAAATATTGTTCAAATCATTAATAATATTCAATATTTGAATTAGTTTTGAGATACAACCGAATCTTGATGAATGAGTAGTTGCTCATGCTATTTTAATACATTAATTCTTCCATTAAGTATTTCATAATAATGCAGGAAAAACTTCTATGTAACGTAGAAATCTAGGGAAAAAATTTTTAACACGAATTCTTAGAGACCTTTGGCCTTCGCCAAAGCTCGTTTTGATAGGACTGACAGTAAAAGTCCGGCTGTTCTGGTGAAAAGGATAGATATTGCTCTTGTTTTATAATACAGTTTTCCTGTCGCAGTTCGGGCAGTTTAAGGAGAATTGTATTATTGAATGAGACAGGATCTGAACCCATTTCACTAGTTCAGTTATTTTGATTTTTAAATAATAATTAACGTCGCGAATAATTATCATTGATTGCCAAGCAAGAAACCATCTTCGGAAAGGTAGGTGTTATCCTTGTTGAGTTTTCTTTTATTCATTTATTTTTCCACAAAAATTGATTTATAGCAGCAAGCGAATAGTCCTTAATATTCTAATGAAGCAATCTTGATTGTTTTAAATGTAAATATATGATAAATTTCATTAAATTTCATAGTAAACTGTTCACCTTTGATTTCATCTTTACACCCACCCAATCTGTTGGTTATAGTTTTTCAGTCTTTCTTTATATTACATAATAGAGTTTCGTTCTCCCATTACTTTATTCGCCTCCAATATTTGAAAAAGGATATTGTTCCTTGAATAGGAAGACGAATGTGATCTTAATAAAACTGAAAGACAGACTGAAACGCTTATAGTTCTCAAGCGGCCGACCTAAAATAGCAGTTTTCACCAAATAATTAAATGGTAACTCAACTCAGACGTGGTTAAAATTATTTCTCGTATACAGTAATACATTCATCTGATAGAAATAGATAATAACATAGGTACGGAACCGTATTCTACATTCAATATTGTATTTGCTCAATCAGAATAATCAGTAAACAGTGTTCGTATTATAGAGATCATGTAGCTATGAGAAACCTTCAAAGAAAATACTAAGAAATGCGATTTGGGTTTTCAATAGGTCCCACTCCTACACTCTCTTAATACAAATTTTTCTATAAAACTACTATATCCGATCCCTCAATCAAGATTAAATCGATCAAATCTTATTGAATCTCGACTTTATTTAAATAGAGAGTTTTAAATCAAGTTTTCTGTGTTGAGATTCAAATTTATTTATTCACCAAAGAAGATATTTATAAAATAATAGTGTAACAATAATATACCTAATGAATTAATATACTCCTTATATAATATATTAATATAGTATGGTCAGTCCGTGTGCAGGAAGGTGTCGAAATAAATCAGACAGTTTAAATACACTGGTTTAAATAAAAGGCAATTATGATACTTGAACATAGCTTGGAAATCAAAGTGAAATATGAGAAAATATATTCCAGTATAAAAATAGTATTGATAATATAATAAAATTCAGCTGAACGGCGCTTAAGGGTTTCACTTGGCAGTCATAGCTTTATTTCAATCTGTTTGGAAAAGTTAAGCAAATAAAAAATCATCATAATAAGGATGAATATGTGAGATAATATGTTGGCATTTTCAAGGGAAATATTTATCTATAAAGTGAATTTAGAAGTGCCTCCGAAGCCTCTGCCCCAATGGATGTAGAGTTGCCAGCCGCTCACTTTTAGTTGAGTTATTTTTGGTAAATTGAATAACTTTTTCAAAAATTGATATTTTCAGAAAACTTTTGTTTTACTAGATCAACAATACCATGAAGGATCCATCCTCCATTCTCATGGATTTATCTCTTACCGAATTTGAAATGTTCTGTCCCGAAAATTCAAAACTTCAGGCGCTCATATCTCAAAAAGTAATGATCGAAAAAAAATGTTTTCCTGAGAAAACTTTTTCATTTTGATAGCTTGATGATATACAAATCGAAAAACTTTGAAAAATATAACGAGTAGAAAGTTTATTTTTAGCCTTTGCACAGCCTTAAGCTTGAAGACGACAACGCTACACCCCTCCAAGCGCTAACGTTACTGTACTCGTTTCACTCCTCAAATTTCGTATAATTGTTTCAATACAAATAAATATTAAATATCAAATGAAAATAACTAGTGACCCCCTGGGTTGGAGAATTCGCTCATGAACTGTTATATTGTAATATTTGAAACCCGCAACTTTCAAATAGGCCTACAGAGTTGGTGAAATTTATGAAAACAGCTAGGCTAAATATTAATTTTACAAGAATAATTTGACAGTAGGTTTTATTGGGAATCCTATTTGAAATGAAAAATTAAAAACTCTGTTGCTCCAACATCTTTGACCCTTGAATATGATTTTGATACAGAGTTCCAAGAGAAAATATAATAACCTATAATATTTGGACAATTTAAAACTAAATTAGGAAATTGAAGAAGTTTTAGGCAATAGCCTGTTTTTTCTTTTCCGATTCTTGTATTTTTTTTTTGCTAACCTTATAAATAAATAAATAAATAAATAAATAAAATGAATGGTAAAAACCGCACATTGATAAATCTCAACCCAGTTTGTTGATGTAAGAATTGTCAATTATATTGCGTTTATATTAACCAGCTGAAATCATGGGTCAGCGCATGAAGCGCTGTATGATAGCTCTCAAATAGCCTCATCTGATGTTATGAATAAATGGAAAAACTGTTGAAATTGCCTTCAAAGAATTCTTTGACTAAATGATAAATCAAAACACATTTTTTTCTTATGCACTTTCAATGTTATCTATTATATATCCTGAAAAAGGACAAAGGAGTGAGTCAATTTCGTTGTCCAACAAACTTGGGCAAACACGTGAAATGGTTCGAAGAATACGTGTTCAAAATTTGAAGCTGACTGATCAATTCTTTCTAAATTAATTTATTGTAGAACATACAGATGGATAACGACCGTCAGTAAGAGAGAACTCGCTAACACTCGTTCAATATAATGAGACAACTCATTACTAAAGTTCTCCTTGGTATTGTTATCAAGCATATTGCTATAAATAATACGCAAGCATGATGTTATCTTGGTATTGTTATTCACCTCCTCTAGTCCTCTACTATAAATCTAAAACATTAATATTAAAAATTCAATTTGAATTTCCCAAAAAAATACTTGAAAGAAGTTAAACTGTTGCATGCTTCGAGTTTATCAATTTCCATGTATTCTTCTATTCTATTTGAAAAAATATGCGTTGTACTCTTTTCCATTGTTTTTTCCAAGGATGATGACTTTTCTTTTTTTACGTGGGTAATGGGAGGAATTTATTTGTATTCGAATAATAACTGAATATTCAGAAAGCCATGTATTCAAATAATAATAATGATAACTCATCACTATTTCTTTGAACTTGCTATCAATACAGTATCACCTTCTCCAGCTCTGTACTATACAGAGTAAATCTAGAACGTTTATTTACTTATCTATAAACTCTATAAATCGATGTAAAAAGTCTCTTAGTTATGAATCGGCTAAGTAATTTTTCTCCGTTCATTCATATCGGTAATTAATATTTCCACAGGATTTACAAATTTGAGTCTTTCTATCTATTTTTGATTTTTTTATCTATTTAAAATAATATTATAATTATTATTCTAAAATTTGAGTTTTTTTCTATTCGATATTACTTACCGGCGCGGACATTGGTCAATCCATAGCAGTTCAATATAATGGATATAGTACCGAACACAATCATATTTTATCAGGGAGAATCACACATAAGAATAGTTCACAATATACTCAACCGTCTTTTTTCACGACTTTGTATAAACCTATATAGAGTGAATTATTGTATAATATTATTATAGTGCGAGATGTAGGAGTAGGAGAGGGAATTTTGGTATAGAGTGGAATATTGGTGAGAAGGAAATTTAGACTAGTAGGCTGCACTCCTGGCTACGACAGTAAATTGAATGATTGGGAATCATTCAAACAGTTGGCAGGTAGAAGGAGCGCGGGTCTACAAGGACTTCTGGTGGAAACGCATTTCACGTTTTTGCGCCATCTATTTCGATGTTGGTTATGGCATCGTTATCTGGGTTTCCATCAATTGTTCTCAAATCACTCAAAAACAATCACAAACATGCGTAACCAGAAATGAAGCTACCTAATTATTACGAACGTAATGGAGAAAAGTTTTTTATTCCATGATGTGCCGAAGTTTGAACAAGCGAAATCATCGCACAATAATGATATTTTGGTTTCTAGTTTGTAATCTATAATAGTCTATGATTACAGCTGCCCTTGCCTTTGTACTATCCGCACTATTCTCACACTTGAAATAGGAGTTATCTCTAGTATCTTAACACTTAGCTTTGCATGATTAGTTTTGCTTCACACTTGGCTGGAATACGTTCTCTCCCAATCTTAAATAATCCAAGCTACGAATGTAAACGGAATAGATTTATATAGCTTGGATTGTTGAATCCTAGTGAAGTCACCAGGTACTTTTTACCGAAAAGAACTCCGAATACGCTAATTTTTCTGCGCAATAATAAAATTCTGAAGCATTGGACATCCTAAATGCGAAAAGTTGACCTTCTAGCCCTGGAGCTTTTAACAGGTTGCCCCACAAACCACGGATATTCGGCTTATTTTCCAGTTCTCTGATATTTCCGCCGAATCGAGCCATCGGACAGAAAAAATCACTATTGCATTATTATTAGATAATAAAATTTCGAATAAAATGAAATAATTTGGAGCTATCTCCATCGAATCTATCTTCATCGAGTGCTGAGTTAAATTTTTTCAAAAATGAGTGGGCTAAACCTTTTGGAAAAACATAAATTTGGAGGAAATTCCGTTTCTAATCAACTATACCCTATCTTCCGATTTTAACTATTAAAATTTATGTTTCGAAATCTCTTTGAGCGAAATTCAGTGCTATTCACCTGAGACTAGGTGGATCGTTCTATCTCAGGTAAATTTCCTGGTAACACCTGAAAACAATGTTCTTTGTATTTCGAAAAAACCTGATTGCCAGATTCAAACCCCATCATTAACTTCATTATCCTTTTATTGAGAATTCGCACAATAATAGAGGTCTATGAGATCATGTTCTATCATACTCACCCGTTAGATGAACTTTTGTTTAGTATTTTCTAGGGGTACACATAAGGACACCTCAAGGATCAAAATTTCAAACACTGATCACTTTTGACTCAATGATCTCCTCACACTACAGCTCATTGTTCTCGGCTTCTTCAGGTGGCTTGAAATTACGTACGGTACCGACCATAAGTCCAATTCGATCATAAAATGGGAAATTCATCCTCGACTGTACTTTAACCTATATTTTTGTACACAAAAAATGGCTAATTTCTATATTCAAAGAAGCTTACTTCAGAAACCCATAGTGATAAAAAATTTTACTTGGTCTTAATATTATAGAACAGAATATTCGACCGAGCGAAGTAAGGTCTAAGTTTGAAGTCGACGGTTTGGCATTTCTCTTAATGTTTAAACGCGGAAATAGATTTTCATGAAATTTGACAGGTATGTTAATTGCACGTCGACGTATAAACAAGGTTTTTGGAAATTTTTCATTTCAAGAATAATATAAAAGGAGAAAGGAGCCTCCTTCATACGCCAGACTAAAAATCAGACTATAGAATTATTCATCATAAATCAGCTGACAAGTTATTACACAGATGTGTGGAGAAGCCAGTCTATTGCTGTGTTTCCATAAGGTCTATAGTTTCAATCAGGTACTTGTGGATGAGAATACTGCGTGAGGTCTACTGTTCACAGAACTACTAGTTTCTTCCATTTGACGTGAATAATTCATAAAAAAATTAATTTGAAAAGATCAATTTGATCGTTTAAGATAATCATGAAAAAGGAGATATTTTTCTCAAAAACATCCCACACTACCCAAGCGACTCTGCTGCCGCCAGGTGCCTTTTTGAAGGTTTTCCCACTTCAGACAAAAAAGGATAGTATAATGTGTAGCCCAGCTACAGCTACATATATTATACAGTATAGGCTTATTATGGCCTTGGGATAGGACTATTCGTTTTTTGAGAAAATATTTACGTGAATCACATTTGAAGGCAATTCACAGGCAAACTACAGATTTTTGTAAGATTGATTGATAGAAGATAATTGGGCGAAAATGATATTTTTTGGTATAAAAACGACTTGAGAAAGAAGATGAGAAGGATGATGATGAAGAAAACTTCAGAACAAGAAAAGAAAAAAAAGAAAAAAAATAGAAGGAGGAGAAGAAGAAGGAGAAGGATAAGGATGAGGAAGAAAAGAAGGAAGGAGAAGAAGAAGAAGAAAAAGAACAATAAAATAATAATAGAAATAGGTGGGAAAAATATTAGAAATAGTTTTTCGTTTCAAGTACATTAAAGACTGTTTTATAGATACGTATTTTCTGAAGGATTTCTCCAATTGAATTAATTGATTTTGTAAAATTATGCTACCGAACATAAAATATGTTTTCTTCCAAAGATTCGTTTTTCCTTAACGAGATTGAAAAAGTGAATCCCCGACACAGCAGAGTCTCTTTAACAGATTAAACTGAAATACGTTCAAGTAGAAGTAGCAATTGATCATACGCCGGTACTTTAATATTGTGTAATGAGTAATTGAAGAATTAAAATTTTCTCGGAAAATTTCAACCAAAGACAGTGTTTAAGCGTGAATGAGTGCCGTATCCATTAGTTCTATATCTTCTGTTTCTTTACTGGTCATATTAAATTACCTACAATCAATATTAATCATTGATGCACTTATATTATACTAGCAGGTAACCCGTACTTTACACTGGGGAAAATATTTTGCTGTAGAATGCAATATCCTCGTGTCCAGTAAACATTAAAAAAATGATTATTTTTTAAAAAATTACTTGGAAAATCTTCAAGAGTTGAAAATTCTCAGGAAAAAAAGAGATAGATTGGTCTGAACTCGTAACCTTTTTTCATTCATGAGAATTTAGTGGTAGGCTACCAATTACGCCACGGATTCACTTGGAGAAAGCTTTGTTTGGTTGGGCAGGAACTTTTTATCACAAATTGAATAGATTTTTTAATATTATTGAATAAGAATAAATTAATTAATGGAAGCGAGAATAAGCCTATATCCATCCTCGGTAAATTCAGAATCTTTATGTGGAATTCAAAGTTATAATCAGTTCATTGTTAATAAGTGATAATGAGTCAATCGAGATTTCCTTTCCCATACATGTATATACAAGCCAATAGATATATTATACATACACATGTATAAGCAAATACCTTTCCTTATAATTTTGTACACGTGTATTTCCTATCCCGTACATGTTTAAGCCAATAGTCTCTTTATAATATCAAAGAAAATAGATTAGGCTAATAGAAATTAAAATCGACCAATCAGCCATCCTTGGAAAATAATAAACCTTTATGCAAAATTTCAGTTCATTAGTTCAGGTGTGATGATGCGTCCTTTGTGTATTTCTCATCCCGTACATGTTAAAGCAAATTCATTCCTTCATAATATTATAGATATTAGATAGATAGATAGATAGATATACAGAATGATTCTTAATTATGGTAAAATTCTTTTCAGAATTAAATTCTCTACAATTTTTATTGCGAAAAATTATTTGTTTACTGGTCATTAAAGAAAATATCAAACGTAGAAGTCTGTGTTTTTCTACTTAGATTTTTTGCATATTTCAACTTTTTTCTCAAAAACTACTCACACTACAGCTTTCAGACTAGTTTTATTCAATTTTTCAGATATTTTTCCGTATGAATCCAGCATAAGGTTTTTAAAAACTAGTCCCCAAAAAATTCAGCATCGGTGTATTTCACCAGAGGAACTGAATTCCGGGCGAAATCTTTCACCCTGTATAGCTCGCTAATGAAGCGTTTTTGGATATCTGTTTATTGGAACTTTTTTCTTATTTTTACCTCTACTATCACGTATTAAATTATTTTACCATAATTAAGAATCACCCTGTATAATAGATGACCACTCAAGCAAAGTATCACAAACTGGAAACTTTACGAATTGAAAACTTGACGTACTGAAATCTTGAAAAACTGAAGATAGGTCTCGGTAAACTCTAACCATCCTTGGTAAATTAAGAGTCATTTTATGCAAAATTTCAAGTTAATCAGTTCAGAAGTGATGATGCGTCATTCATATAATTATATCCTATCCCGGAGATGTATAAGTCAATTCCTTCCTTTATAATATTATTAGCAGGTAACACGTGCTTTGCACTGAGGAATATGTTGTGTAGTGAAATGCAATTTTCTTATATCCAGGAAACATAGAAAAGTTGAATTATTTAATATCTTGTCAAAATTACGTGGAAATTCTCTATCAGAGTTGAAAATTCCCAGCAAAAAAAAAAAAAACAGTTGGTTTGGTGTGAACCTGCAACCTTTTTGTCACGTGTGCTACCAATTACGCCACGGATCCACTTTGAAAATTCTTGGAACACTTCAAAAAAATGGAAATTGTTAGTTTAGACTTTTTAAATTTTCAAAGTACTCATCATTTATTTCATCTTGATATGATTTATTAGTATCTTTGAATGTGAATTATGTATTGAAATCATGTATCATATAACCCCGTTACCATTTAAAAACCTGATGTTGAATTAAAAACGGCGAAACAAAATTTTGTAGCGAAAAAAAAACTGTTTTTTTTTTCTTTTAATTCAAGTAGGATCCCCGATGGCACCTTCTGATAAATATCCTCATTGGCGTAGATTGCTGTTTGACATTGGGGAGGACGTACTGGGGGGTCTGGGTCTTGCTCCCAGTCGACAAATGTATGGGGGGTGCGACCCTAGCGAAGATTTTTTGAAAAATAGGTTTTTTAAATGGCTTAATAAGCCGTAAAACCGGCTCAACATATTGTCAGAGCTGGAAATTCCATGTATTCATGATTTCAAAATTCCTCACAAGTCAATGGAACACTTATAGAGTCAAATAGGAAGGAATGGTCGTTATAAAGCAGATGCTTATCAGAAAGTATATCCGCTTTGTATGATGACAAAAAACAAATTAATTTGAATTTAAAAAGTTATAATAATTAAGGACAAAATTTGGTAACAAATTTTAATTTAAACTTCATTTGGAATTTATTGAAAACAGCATGAATGTGTTAAAATACATACGGTAGTTTCAGACATCTACTTCAATTAATACCTTTTAAAGATGATTCGATGAGACTTACAATTTAGAATACAATAAATAGTTATGAACAAATAATACACATATAGAATAAATAATCTAACATGAAAAAAAAGTTAGAACGAGAAATTTGAAACTTTCAAACTGGAACTGAAAAATTTCTGAATTTTATAAGATACTTTTAGAATTAACAATACTGTTTTTTAGTATTTTATTCACAGTTTTTAAAATACTGTTGAAAAAATAAAGATTACTTAAATATTTACGGCTCAAATTATATATTCAGGCGGTGGGACCTTCCCGCAAGGGACTCCCCACCAACAAAAGCCATACGAATTTCCTTTTTTTTTACTTAAATATTATCTATAAGTATTGGCACTTGAATAAGACACTTGTTCTAAATATAAATTATTGTTTAAATATTCAAATTACAAACATTGAGGTTTTCATGCAATAATGTAAGGCAAAAGACTATATTTGATTGAAAGAGAAAGAAAGTGAAAAAATCAGATGATAGAATTTTTCCTGTCATGGAATTATAATTAGAAAATCACAGAGCTTTGTTTATTTCATGGAGTTATATTTACACCATTCATTCAAAGGAAATAACATTTCCTTCATAATAATTTTAAGAATGATGATTTATTTTATGATTATAATTTTAAGAGTTCAAGATTCATTAGTCTACCCTGCTTTTCATCTTGAGCAATTAAGAATTTCATGTAATTTTGATCAGTTTTGATTACATCAATCCTTGCTCAATTATATAAAATGAGGCAAAAATGAATGGCTTACTTTCAATATTTTATAAAGTTTTAATATATTGATATTCAATATACCATATTAATATTTAAAATATTTTATAACTATGGAATAATCAATAAGAACTCATTTTACAATAAAACCTTCAATATCACAATAGAATAATTGATAATTATAACAAGAATACTTTCAGTTGCAATCTAATATCAAGGCTTCAATTGCTTGTGTAAGTAACTTTAATTTAATACTTTCAAGCTGCAATCATCTATTATAAATAATATATCTATATTTATAAAATAAACATGAAATTTCCTTGAAGACAAGACAAAGTATTACACATAATTATTTTCTTATATGTTTCTTTATAAACTTTGATACATAAAATTTATAGCCAATAATATACTGCAAATTAAACATTCTTATAATACTTTCCAGAATTCCAGGTTTGTTTTGAAATGAACGATTTCAACAAAAAATGACAATAAAACTATCCTAGAACTACATAAATTTGTCACTACAATAAAACTTACGCCAACAATATAATTGATCTGTTCAAATGCTAGCTATTACAATAAATTCTTATAGTAATTGATTATCACAGTCAAAATATTGAAGTACAACAATGGAATGAATTAAATTTACATAAAAAATCATGAACTAGATGTAATAACTTTCCTAGTAGCTAAATTGTTCAATTTGACGAATCATTTTTCATATTACTAAATGAGCATATTTTTCTCAATAAATATTGACAAAATAAAAATTCTAATGAAAAATTTAAAATTTGAATTATAAATTTTAAATTATAGTTTGTTTTTCACAAATATTATTTTTCAAATGTGAATAGAATCTAATTTTAGATAACCTTTGATCAATGTGGAAATTGTTATCAATCAGTGAATTATTGTAAAGATTTCCACTTCTGCATTTTTGAATCAACAGATAAAAAATGGATAATATGATAATTCGATCAATATCCATAAAAAAGTGAAAACATTCATATATTCAAATTAGTCAACCTACATATACTACTTCTAATATAGTCGGAGCCAATGCATTCAGAATACCTTGATTTAAGGTAGCAAATACATTGATAACAACATTATTGTCATGATTTTCTACAAAAATAAAAAGTTCTAAAAACCTTGAAAGATATATAGTTATTATGGGATTAGATGCATCCATATTAATAACTCGACTTATAAAATATTGTAATTTCTTTCCGTTTGAAGTAGTACAAATATTACCTAGTAGTTATTGCCTTTGATCATAAAATTTGATCATTGAAATGTAATACATTAAAAGTAGGTAGGTATACAGTATAAGAAGTACATTAGCCTGATTATTGCATTTGATCAGTTGTATAATACATTGAAAATCGAATGTATAAAATATTGATATTTCTCACTTGCATAGCATTACAGCATTTGATTCTGGAGTTTTATACATTTTTTGTTCCATCTACGTTACATCCAAAGATATGACGTCATTGGCGATACCTAGAACAAGAAAATTACAATAATTGGATCAAATGAGAAATAAACTCATTATATACTCAGTATAAACACATTTTTATAAACAAAAATACATCCAGCACAAGCATTTCTTACTTTGTTCAATTTTGCCGCCGCCTTAAGCCCGGGCCATACCTATCATGCAGTTTGCCGATCCTACATATGTTCGACATTTCTGTGGGTTGGATGGGTAGTGGTAGCGGGGTAGGACAGATTATATGATTGACATGTGTGTCTTGCAGCATTTTAGGCCGTTGTTATCCGTAATCGGATAGGAGTGGGATCGGAACGTTGCATGATAAGTGTGGCCCGGGTTTTATTCAATACTCTACCTAGCACTCTACAGTGAGGTCCACGTTATAATGGCAGTGGAGGAAGATAGAACAGGGTTGCTAATTCTTCATATTTGACTCCATTTTGCCACAGACTGTACTATAACACAGGCATTCATATTAGATAGCCATAACTCAAATTATCCTATTACATTTATTCTAATATTATTTTTCATTTTATTTAATAATTAATTTCATATATTATACATCATAATTAAATGAATATATTATATTCATCAATAAAATATGTCTTATCATAAGTTGATTCAAAACTTTTATAACTGAGATCAGATTTTTATTCTCTTACACACCAGAAATCTGAGCGGCTAATTTAAAAAGCTGTCATACGACAATCTGAACTTCAAATCAACAGAAAAAAAATTATACGGTAGGTATTCTATTTCAATTTCTTTAAAAAATAATAGCAAAATAGGAGTTCTATTTATAATAAGGTAATTACAATAGAAATCATTCTGAAATAGCCTTTTAATATCTATACCGGTACCAGTAACCTATACCAGGGTAACTGAAACATGTTTGTGAGGATGGACAAAGTTATTCAGTTTTCCTACAGTTACCTTGAAAAGTGACCATTCCTGCACTGATTACAGAACGCAAAGAATCACTCTAGTGCGCAAAGTATTACTTTGCGTATTATCTTGCAGCCATCCCAATCAGCTGTTGACATTGTTGGCGTGTAATTTGAATGCGAATTTGTTCTATCTATATTTTTTCTGATTTCCAAATAAATAAAAATGAGAACTCATTAAATTATACATTTTGAATATTATTAATTATTTCAAATAATATTTTTTTCATTCATAAATTGATTGGTTGATAAATTAATTAGAAATTAAGATTTACTCAAAATTATTAAAATATTCAAATTAATTGGACTAATTTAATTTTTAATTTGAATAAATTATCGATTATTAATTTTCAATTGGATTATCAAGTTTAAAATGAATTAAAGTTGTTATTAATAGCAAAATTATACAGACAAACATTTGATGGATTTCAGCCATCATTTTACCCATGATCAACCACTTTTCATATTCAATGGTAACTGTAGGAAAAATTTAATGTGAAATACGTGCACAAAGTTCCTCTGCTGCACTCAAGAAACCATTCCGCCCTCGTCTACGGCTCGTGCATAAACGTTTCTTTCGGTGCAGC
This sequence comes from Nilaparvata lugens, assembly GCF_014356525.2. Lineage (NCBI taxonomy): Eukaryota > Metazoa > Arthropoda > Insecta > Hemiptera > Delphacidae > Nilaparvata > Nilaparvata lugens. The sequence continues at coordinate 18,093,246 of NC_052515.1, forward strand.
AAACTGTCACTTTGCGCACTAGTTGTACAAATAACTATTTTTTAAATGTCATTTCAGGATAATTTGTGTTTCTCATACGGTAATATCTAAAAAAGTATTTCATTTATTCAAAAATACGACTTGTCTACTCACGTATTATGTTAGAATGAAAAACACATGACGGCTTAGGATTTTTGTCTGCATCTGTACAGTCACAGTCAAAAGTGAAAATAAAATATTTCTGGCATACTGGCAACATTGTAAAGCTAGACAGAGAGGTAGCGCTATTTGCTTTGACGAATGATAGAAAAGGAGGCAACAGTATTGTCAATCAATCAAATATAGCCATGATAACGTGGACCTCACTATACCACTGAGTTGGTTGAGAGAGTGGTTAAAAAAGGTCTTAAGAAATAATCCAGGAGGTAAAAGGCTGAGGATACGTTGGCTGGAGGATGTAGAAGACGATATTAGGGAGCTGAGTGCCAGAGGATGGAGGATGGACGTAAGGCTGCCGATAGAGAAGAGTGGAGAGGCTTTTTGAAGGAGGTCAAGGCTCTGAATGAGCTGTAGCGCCAACGAGTAAATGAGTATCTAGCACTCAAGTTCAAGCTAGTCTAACAATCAGCGCCAAGATCTATTACATTATGATAGGTATAATCTATTTCACATTTTTCACTCAATTCAGAACTTTTACCAGAATGAGAATAAAGCCTATACATGTAAGATGAAACATTTTTTGCACTGAAAGTGATGCAACATAAGTTCTACACTCTTGTAGGCCTACATTTTTTTCAAATTCAAATTTATTAGATAAAAAACACACTACATATTTAATAATACAAGTAATACTAAACAAATTCGAGATGATCCGTGTCGGGCTTCAAAAAGAAAATAAACTAGTGGCTCTCTGGGTTGGAGAACTCGCTCGAGAGCTTTTGAGACCCGCAACTTTAAATTATAGAGTTGGTAAAAATAATGGAAACAGCTGAATATTTTTTTTCAAGAATAATTTGACAGTAGGTGTCATTGGGGATCCTATTTGAAATGAAAAAATACTCTATCGCTTCAACATCTTTGTCCCTCATATGAATCCAAATTCATTTTTTAAAATGAGAAGGTTGTCATGTGATACCTGATTTCGATACAGAGTTCCAAGAGAAAATGAATGGCGAAAACCGCACATTGATATCTCAACCCGTATCAGTTTGTTGAGGTGAAAGTTGTAAAATAAGTTGTATATTAACCAGCTGAAATCATGTGTCAGCGCATGATGGTCTGTCTGTGTGATAGCTTCCAAATAGCCTCAGCTGATGTTATCCTATTATATTAAGCGATCAATTTCTGTATGTATGTATGTATTTATTTATGTATGTCCAACGGATCTCGAAAACGGCTCTAACGATTTTCACGAAATTTGTAACATAGTAGGTTTATGTTCTAAACCTAGGTTTAATTTTCTAGGTTTATGATATAAACAATCGATTGCACTAGGTCTCATCGCTGGGAAAACTCGCTGACGGACAAAAAAAGGATAATAATTATTCAGCCTTGGTAAAATAGCTGATAATTTAGTCGTCTGTCGATAATGTAAGTGAGTGAGCGAGTGCATGTGTGTGGGACTGAGACAAAATTATGACTCAGCTGTTGGACTAATGCAATCATTCAATCATGTACTTAGTGCCGGTTGCACAAAAGCCGGTTATATGTTAATCCTGATTAATTCCAGGAGAACTAATCAGAGAAGCCGTCTTTTTAAAATGGTCTTCTGGGCCGGTTGCACAAAAGCCGGTTTAATTTTAATCCTGATTAATTCGAAGAGAACCAATCAGAGAAGCCGTCTTTTTAAAATGGTCTTTTCTGATTTGGTTCACGTGAAATTAATCAGGATTAAAACTTAACCGGATTTTGTGTAACCGGGCCTTTGTGAGAGAGATTTTTGCATTCCACTGGGAATCTCAATCCACTGTGATTAGATAGAACCTTTCTGTATAAACTATAAATATATTATAATCTCCTTTTTCGTAATACATTTTTTATGTTTTTGTACTCCAGAGCGAAGCTCTTAAATGAATTAATTGAAAAAACCAATGTACCTTGTAAAACAAATTCATATATTCTAGGCACCTTGGAAAAACTGTAGTAATTGCATGCAATGGATTCTTCAGCTGAATAAATGATAAATCACAAGAATTTTCATTCTTATGCATTCTCAATGTAATTAGTTATATCCTGAAAAAGGACAAAGGAGTGAGTCAATTCTGTTGTCCAACGAACTTGACCTGTAAAAAGGTTTGAAGAATGCATGTTCAAAATTTGAAGCTGATTAATCAATTCTTCCTAAAGTTATTGTAGAACATACAAACGGACGGACAACGATTTTGGCCTTCAGTAAGTCAAAAGTGGGAACTCGCTAACGCTCGTTCGATAATAATGATGTTACAAAATGAATAAATAAATCATGAATTAAAGTAATCATAATTAAAAAAACTTTAGCAAGTATCAATAGAGCAAAATTGCTACGATATGAGAAAAAAATATATAAGAGGGTAACTTTTTTCAACCTCCGATTGGTTAAAATAGAAGATAAATGTATATAAAAGAATAATTTTTCACCAAAAGTTACTTGAACTATACTTAAGATATTATTCAACATAATTGCAGAGAAGGTTGAGGCATTTTTCATACCAGGGGACCAGTCACCTAAACTCTCTTTATAAAATTCTGCCGTCAAAAGAGTTTGAGTGAGCTACGACGTTGTTTTGGAGCTCCCCGTTAGTATAGAAGCTCTACTCTTAAAGTCAAGTCTTAAGTTTAGGGAGGAGGTATAGGTAACTGGTGGCCAAGTCAGGTTTGTATGATGGGTGATCGAAATCATCCAATTTGATTGGCACTGTGTGTCATGCATCACAACGATTTCATAAGTCATTCATTCGAGACCATTCATGTACATCATCACTTGTAACGTTTTCTGCGTAAACTTGAAACATTTTTCGTTAGATTCACGCTGTACTATTGCATTTTCTTGCAAAAACTAATATCGCTACGAAAATAGCACTTGGCGGCAGACTCGAGTGTGGCGGCCATTTTCAGAGTCTATAACTTGACAACAATTGACGATCTGGCCGCACCGATCTCAGGGCGTTTGGGGGGGGATATGCTGTTCAGCTCTGTGAAAGTCGCCCCTATACTGCTTGTCTGTATCTTATGATAATTTGAGATCGGAGGTTGTGAAAAAAATAATCCTCGTAGATAATAATATGTGCTGCAGTCGTGCACATGGGTTATTTAATAGCAGGGAAGATGATGTACAGTACTTATAGGCGTCCCGTAGCTTTGCCTCCGTGACTTTGGAACGGCATAATGGCAAGGTATGGTTCGCGGGGTAATATTCACGGCTTTGCAAAAAATATCAGGCTTCGGAGACCCTAGCTTCCTAGATGAAGGAAGCTCCCTACAAACAGAGATTCTTCATGAATGAGAGAGTTGCAACGTATCACCAACAATGTAAAGAGCATCTTGAACGAATGTCAGCTGATAAGCTGTGTTGCGCTGAAAGGACGTAACTCCAAAAAGCTCCTTCGGTTGCATCCCGTTGGTTTTGAGAAGATACAAAAGAGAATTTGTTGCTTATGGAGAGATACATTTTCAAAAATGTTCGATGTTTTTGAACGGATAGTATTGTAGTCTAGAGGCCCTCCGTCGATAGGAAAAGCTACAGGACCCGGACTGTAGTAATTGAGGATCAAGAAGACATTAATCACTTCCATAATGTACTGACCACAAACATTGTCGCCTATGGCGATCTTGACGTAGCCTTTGTCGCCCCAGGCGGGACCCCACGAGTTGCGCACTATGTAGTGTGGCGTTGGAGCCGTCATGTCGTATCCCACAATCTGCACAGCGTGGTTCAGCTCGAAGGGGTCGCCGCTGCAGTGGAACTGCACAACACCGCCCACGTAGAACTGCCAAGTCAGCGCGTTCACTGCCACCGCCAGCGGCCCGTGAAACGCCAGCAGACGACGCATCTCGTCCTCATTCCTGACCAGTCTGCAAAGTAGATCATTCTACTTCAACGACTTTCGAGTTCTTCAAAAACAATACATTCGTCAAAATAATACAATTAATAAATTGGGTTGATTGAATGAAAACTAGAATCTAGTGACTATCAGTTACAATACGCGTCCCGTAGCTTTACCTCAGTTACATTGTAACGGCATATAGGCAAGGTATGGTTCGCGGGGTGATATTCGCTCCAGAGTACCTAGATCCCTAGATGGAGAAAGCTCCCTACAGAGCTTCCTTCAAGGAAGCTCCATACACACAGAGATAGTATACTTCATGTTGAAATCTGATAAGATGCTGTACAGATGTAACAGATCAGTTGGCAGTCTTTAGTTGGTTAACAAGCGCACACGAAATTGTATAGCTTTACTGTGCATGTTTTCGGATCAACACGTTGCTTTTGAGAAGATACAAAAGAGCATCTGTTGCTTTGGAAAAATACATTAAAGCTTCTTGTGTATCTTTTCGGATGCAACACGTTACTTTTGAGAAGATACGAAAGAGCATCATTTGCTAATGGTAAGATACATTTTCAAAAATGTTCCATGTTGTATAGTCTAGTGGCCCACCGCCGATGGGTAAAATTACAGGACACGGACTGTAGCTATACAAATAAGATTGTACAGCTGAATCGAATCATATCATTCGCTAGAAATTACGCAGAACTAGCAATTGCTAGCATTTATTCAATTGCCCTATTCATATTGCCCATCAGAGTATAGTAGAATATGAATATTAATCAATATCAAAATTCTTGTCTCCTACATACAGTGTCCAACGAAAGGTGTAACAACTGAAAACCATAAATTCTACATGAAATTTGCAAAAAAATGTTCAGTAAGTTTCTTAGTACCGTAGATAACTCCTTGTATAATCTGGCAATAAAATTTAATTAGATTTTGTTTCTTCGTGTTCTTCCTTCTCATTCTTGTAGCGTATTTTTAGTATCTATTTTTGATTCATTTGACTTTTATTTTCAATAAATCTAATTGTTAAATAATGTTTGTATCCTTTTTTTCAATTTTTTAATAGTCGTTTTAATAGTAGATTATAGAGAGTGTCGCACGAAAATTGTAACAGCCGAAGACCATATATTCTACATAACATTTGCAAAAAATGTGAACTTCTCTAGATTCCAACTACGGATCAGTAAGTAGAACGTCTGGTATTAATACACATTTTGGGATGAAGGTTAAAAGATTTAACTTTTGAATCAAAACATGGAAGTATACTTACGATGAGCATGAATAGTCTGACACTTGTACACCAGAGACAGCCCTGAAAAAATAATTATTTGATTTATTATCTTTGAACAGTTTTGAAATGATAATAAGTATAATGAAAACAAGTTACAAGATACATAGTTTATCAATTTAGAGTGAAAATCTTCGATTCTCTCAAATACATCATTCTTAGTTCTATAGGAACACAGTTGTTATGACAAAATATTGTTATATAATTGTGACAGAATAATATACAATTTATTGAACAGTCAACTTATCTAATTGATTAAATATTTCCAATCTACAATCACAACACGTCTTGAAGGTGAAATTTACAATGAGATTATTTCTACTGAAAACTAATTAGGCCTATATTCAAGGAATGTTTGCTTATTGAAAAGCAAACATTGTACAATATCTACAATATTACTTTCTATCGTACTTTGTACGATATCTACTTTTTCTTGTCAAATAGTTGAATTTTGATGAACGGAAGTATGAATACCAATATTTACAATGACAACTACAGAGACATCTACCTCCAACTGTCAGCATTGGTTGAATGGAGGACATTTATTTGTAAACTAGCAGGTAACCCGTGCTCCGCAAGGGCCAGTTTAAAGCACAAATATATTGAATTTAGTTTCATAATTCCATCCTGACATTGAAAGTATTGTCAACACTTTCATTCAAAGTTTCAACAATATCTGTAATAATTTACAATAGAAAAATGAAGATGTTGACAGTTCAAAATTAAACTCACTGTAACATTCAAAAAGGAATAAATGAAAGTCTTAGATGTCATGATGTTCATATACTTTGAAATCTCTTCCCGGTGGTTCGGAAACTACCTTAAAATTTGGGTTAATTCATCTCTCATTATCATCCTTTCCATTACCATCGAATGAAAATGTATTTTTGTCATTTGAAATACATACAACATGTGGCTCATGTGCATCATCCTCAGCAAAAACTGGAAATAAAGCTGACAATTAATTGAAAATATCTGCATTTTTGGACGGAAAATTGGACTAGAAGTGAAGACTTCAACTATTTTTAGGAACTTGTTACTACCGATTCATGGAAATTTTAGAGAGTACCGCTTTGGACTAAGCCAATTATTCATTTCTCATCAAAGTAATATTATGATTTGTGATAATTGATGAAGAAACAAATAAAAGTATGATATCAAATTGTCTTTTTTCTTTAGGGCTTCGGCTATATGATGCCATTATCAAGAATTGATTTTTTTTGTGAATAAACAATTCTAAAAAGGGTACTTAGATTTGTATTTTTATTTATAAAAGTATGATAGTATTATAGATACCGGTACAAGATATTTGAGTGAGCTAAGAAATGCTCACTTTTGTATTCTAATAATCATATTATTATTTGTAATTGATGAACAATAAGATAAATAATAGAATTATTGACACACAATACTCGAGTAAACTAAAAATGCTCACTTTTGTATTTTACAAGTTCCATCCTGCAATGTTAGTGGATAGATCTTCTCCTTGGTCACTTTGATCTTATTGTCTTTCAGCCATTGGGCCAGACTGCAGATGTCTCCTCCATTACATCCCTGGTTTCCATATCCAGCGCAGTCGATCACCTCATAACACAACATACTCATTAATAGAAAACAAAGAAAGTCAAGAAAAAATGTATAAGAAAAGAGGAAAGGGAAATAGTTATTTGCGCAACTAGTGCGCAAAATGACACTTTGCTGCACCAAAAGAAAAGTGTAGTAAAGGAACCTTACGCACGTATTACACATTAAATTTCTCCTATAGTTAGCATTAAATATGAAAAGTGAGTAGTTGGGGATGAAAATGTCCTGAATTCATCAAATGTTTGTTTGTAATTGTGTAGTAATTAAATATAACAAATTTATTGATTTTAGAATGGCTAAATCAATTGAAAATTTATATTCCATTAATAATTTCAATTTATTTCCTAATTAATACAAATTATTTAAAAAGCTGATATTGTTTTAATTTCTAAATAATTTTATAAACAATTAATTGATTTCTTAATTAGAATGATTATTCATTAAAATAATGAATATTTAATTGACCGAGCGAAGTGAGGTCTAAGATTCAAGTTGACGGTTTGGCATTTCTCTTAATGTTTTAATGTTTAAATGTTTGAATGTTTAAATGTTTAAATGTTTAAGGGCCGTTTGCACAGTATAGATTGCTAAACTCGATTAAGTTAATCGATTTTAAGTTAATCTGACAGTTTAAACTTGAATCGGTTTTCTCAGTGCATTTACTTATCCAGTTTAAGTTAAACTAGTTTAGCGTTAAGTTGGTAATAGAATGTCATTGTTTATAATATCAGGAAGGCTGATTTTTACAGGAAATTTGTTATTTGTTTACAAACCATCAGTAAATTGAGGTTATGTAGCTACTATTTTCTTGTTCAAAATCCACAGAGCTGTAAGCTGTACGGTAATAAGAAAAAAAATAAAATTAAGAAATTCATTAAAAACTTATGTTTAGTTGGCACCAAAAAATATATTTTCGAATGTAAAATAAAAAAGTTATTTTGTTACGCTTGAATCTACTACGGTCTTTCTCGTTTATTAGAAATCTCTCGAAAGCAAAATATCTCAGTTATGTGTTATTAAAAATATGTTTTCTAATCAAAGACCACTGTTGAAAATTGTCTTTATTTCTATCAAGTGGTTTATTAAATCAAATACTAAATTGGCAGTTGCTTTACTCAAGCAAAACAGTTGAAAAAATTCTCTATCATACCAGAAGTTTAAACTATTTATTTTTTGCCCAATTTTTCTCAGTTTCAAAATTTCTTTGCAGTCATCTTTATCAATCGCATTGAAAACTTCTATCAATTCCTCCATTATAATTATTTTTACATTCAAATAATGATTCACTATAACCATAGAGAAACAATAGCGTAATTATGCTATCGTTTCTCTATGCTATAACCGAAATAATTATTTATTATTGTCTACATGAGCAATAAAAACAACCATCGAAAAATAATTTACTATTAGCTGTTTTCCCATCAAATCTTCACAGATTTTAAGTTAATCCAAAATATTTGGTTCAAACTACCTGCTTTGGAGGTTTAAACTTTCCCAGAGTTTAAACTCAATACAGAGTTTAAACTGATACTGTGCAAACGAAATTTTAGTTTAAACCAAAAAATCCAGATTTGGTTTAAGCTTTAGCTTAATGTTCCTTCTTAAATTGCGCGTCGACGTATATACAAGGATTTTGGAACTTTTACATTTCAAGGATAATATCAAAGGAAAAAGGAGCCTCCTTCATACGCCAATATTAGAGTAAAAATCAGACTATAGAATTATTCATCATAAATCAGCTGTCGAGTGGATTATAAATAGCATGCTATGACGCATGCAATATTCAATATCTCAAAGTAACTTGGTAAAAAATCAGCAGCTGTTTAGACTATAAATTGCATGCCTCATTGAATGCAATTTTTATGCACTATCAAATAGGATGCAAAGAATTTATAACAGCTTGTCTGGGCGCCTAGATGTCTTCTGGTTTTCTCGCGCTAAATTCCGGAAAGCGTTATTATGAGAATTAAATCTTGTGTAAGCATGATCTGATCAATAAATTAAATAGTTGGTGTATCAGTGTGGATGTGCATAATATGGTTTGAGACGTCGTTCAGTTATAAATGTTATTTATTCTATTGATAAAATTTTTGTTTATTATTTGTTGATATATTCTTTAATTTTTATAAGTTTTGGAATTTTGAATTCTCAATTTGTTTTATTTTTACTTTTTTCATAAGTATTTAAAATCTTTGTATTTTTCATTTTTGAATTAGGTGATACTTTTGTTGTTTGTATTATTTATTAATGCATAAGTTAGTATTATTTTTATAATAATTTTTTTTTCATTTGTATCTGTACAATTTTTATTGTTAAGGAGACATATTTGGGAGAACCCGTTGTCTCCATTGTGAATAAAGAAATAAATAAATGAACTATTGATTGCGTGCAATAACGCATGCAATTAATAACTAAAATAACATAGTATTTTCTCTCGAACTTTCTCTGCTTTGAACTTGGGCTGCCCTGTTGCCAGTATGTCTTGAAGGAGATTAGCTTTTGATGTTAGCATTTTTGATACACCAACCCCAACAGCTATAACCGTTTTCACACCGATATCTCGCCGACACGACATACAGACAGGATGGACAGTATAAGAGGAGGCTGCGGTTTATAGCTGCGCGAGGTCTACTGTTCACAGAACTACTAGTATTTTTTAAATATAATATAATTGAATATATTTATAAATTATAATATATTAAATATAATATGAGTATTTATTAATAGATAATTAATAAATTAATAATCGAACTAATTTTTTTTTTTTATTGTCAATACTATAGCTATCTAGTCTAGAGACTAATGAGCTAATTTTTTCTATCCTAACATACTACTTTAAAATGTTAATAGCGAATATCTCATTAGATATTCTTACTGATATTGATTGTTTAATTAATATGTACACTTATGACTGTACTATAGAAGCTAGATTCACTCAATCACTGCTCTGCTCTTTCACTGGACACTAATTGAACAAGCACTACACTAGCTCATACGGTTTCCTCCTTTTGAGCCTCCGCACCAACCCTCCATTGTCTAGCAGCTGGATCACCTCAACGTTGTCGTGTTGGTGCAGTCGCCCCTCGTGCCTCTCCGCATGCCTCTGGATCTCGGTGGACACCAGGTCGACGTGCAGGTCTCTATGAAGATCGCTGTTCCTGACATACCAAGGAGCATCCACAATGTTCCTCAGCACCTTGTTCTGGAACCGTTGTATTACATTGATGTTGCTGTCTTTGGTACACCCCCAAAGTTGTATACCATATGTCCATAATGGCTTTAGTATCTGTTTGTACAGAAGTACTTTGTTTTGGATTTGTAAGTTGGAGTTTTTACCGATCAGCCAATACAGCTTCTTATATTTGATTCCAAGTTCCTCTCTCTTCTTCTTGACATGGGCCTTCCAGCGAAGCTTTGCGTCCAAGGTCATACCTAGATACTTGGCATCATTGGCATATGGCACAACTTGGTTGTTAATTGTTATTGGTATTGGCAGGTCCTTCTTATTGGTGAAGTTGATGTGAATCGACTTTGCTTCATTTAGTTTCATCCTCCACTTTCTAGTCCAATCTTGAATTTTGTTGATGGATCTCTGTAGTTTTTCTGTTGCAATATGAATATTACTGTCTACTGATAATATGGCTGTATCGTCTGCAAATGTTGCTGTAGTATTCTCATCAAGGCTGGGAATATCGCTGGTATAGAGTAGGTAGAGAAATGGTCCTAGAACACTTCCTTGAGGAACTCCTGCTTTTATTTCCTTCAAATCAGAATATGAATTTTCATGCCTGACTCTAAAGTATCTGTCAGTCAGATAGGATTTTAATATATCTGTAAATTGCTTTGGTAGCACTTTTTTCAGTTTGAAAAGAAGACCTTCATGCCACACTTTATCAAAAGCTTGCCCTATATCAAGGAAAGCTGCTGAACAGGGGTGCCCAGCCTCCCCAAGGGCAATGACGCAAGCCCCCCCAATTCAAGTGTAATGCCCCCCCCCCAAAGTACCCCAATTCCCAACCCTTTAGTTTTCAACATTAGTCAGTGTATGACAATAAAATTCACATCTTACATTCTAATCTTCTAAATGACATTATTTACCTTTGGTCTTGTGAGGAGTTCTTTCTGTTTTCATAATATTGTAAAAATATATACCATCGTTCCTTATCTCTTTTAAAATAGAAATAAAGTATCTTTTTGATATCATTTTTGAGACTAGCAGTGCACCCGTTCTTGTTCGGGAGGACTAGAAAGTACTAAATTACATCAGGAAAAACTACATGACAAATATTTTAATAGGATATTGAAAGATAAGTAGGGGTGGCTTTGCTTTTTGAATGTTAAGGTTACTTATAAAAAGTTGAATAATAATATAATTGATAATTCTTTATTGCAAAAGAATATTGCATAGCAATTTTGGTACCTAAACATTCATACTAATTTGGAACGATTTTATTCATACAATATATAATGTCGGCAAGCTTAGGTATTCTAAATCCTATAATATAAAACGAGCGATTTCTGTTGAGATGTTTTGATGTTTAAATGTTTAAATGTTTAGATGTTTATGTTTGTATTTCACCGGATCTCGAAAACGGCTCTAACGATTCTCACGAAATTTAGAACATAGTAGGTTTATAATATAATAATTCGATTGCACTAGGTTTCATCCCTGGGGAAACTCGCTGAAGGACATTGAAAAAATTTATCAATTTCAATCCTGATTAATTCCAGTAGAACCAATCACATAAGCTATCTTCTTGAGATGGTCTTCTGTGATTTGTTTCGTGAAATTAATCAGGATTAATTTAACATGCTTTTGTGAGAGAAATTTTTGCATTCCTCTAGGAATCAATCTCAATCCACTGTGATTAGATAGAACCTTTCTGTATGAACTATGAATATTTATTATAATTTCTTCTTTCGTAATAATTTGTATATGCTTTTGTAGGTACTCCAGAGCGGAGCTCGGTGCCCCGATATTTATCATAAATTGGAACAGGTTGTCACTGATGTTGTGTTGTTGATAGTATTTACTTTTTAACATTACAGGAGTAAATAACACAAGTCGAAATCTTTAAATGGTTTGATTTTTGGAATAAAGATATCATCTGAACAAGTACATTTTGTAAATTCTATTTATTAATACCAAATATCGGGGCACCGAGCTTTGCTCGTTATTTATTCATTGATAAACAGAACTCAATTCTTTAAATGATTGGGGAAGGACTAACAGGCACAGCCCAAAACTGTTTCTTCCCCGAATTTTGATTTATACACTATAAAATTTATAGTTGGAATATTTTATATTCCAAAAAGTAGGATACACTTGAATTCAAGTGAAATTTTTAGTCCAAATATTTGAAAACATAAAACTTCTAATTTGGATTGTTTACATACCAAATAGAATAACAAAATAACACTCACTAATCACTTAGAACTGTAAAATAATGATTAACTTTGAATATTAAGATATATACCATCTCATTTCAACAAATCAGATTACTGTATTTTGATCGAGTCAATTAAAATTTCTAGATTTCTCGCGAGATACGATAAGCTAATTGATTACACAGCTGATCTCCCACACAGGCACACGCATCTTCTGTTATCGACAGACGACGAAATCATCATCTATTTTTCCAAGGATGAATTATCCTTTTCATGTCCTTCAGGGAGTTATCTCAGGGATGAGACCTAGTGCAATCGAATTTTGATATCATAAACCTACTATATTCTGAATTTCGTGAAAATCGTTAGAGCCGTTTCCGAGATCCGTTGAACATGAATAACCATATAACCAGATAGCCAGATATAAAAATAGAAAAATATAAACAGATATATAGAAATTGCTCGCTTAATATAATAGGATAACAACTTATAGTCCAGTCAAATGGTCGTTTTTCAGGAACCAGCCCTGAAAGAATTTTTTTCTGTGGTTCTATATGTATTTTGGGGCACTGAATTCTAATCTGAAATTTGCTGACACGCAAGAGGGCGACTTCACCCCCAAAATTTTGGACTTTTTTAAGTTTTCCATTTAATCTCGAGAACCTTGAATTTTTCGAGAAAAAGCATTCTCTATATAACATTAAAGATAATTAAATTTCCAATGAATTGAGTGGTAGCGCAGGACTACTTCTTGGATTTTTTATCTGAAGTGTTCCAAAAGATACGCAACTTTAAATGTGCGAGAAATTTGTGATATTTCCCCCATTTTCACAGTCTCGCATATGCAACGGTGCGTATCTTGTGGAACACATCAGATAAAAAATCCAAAAAGTAGTCGATGTTGTGATTAATTTTCTCCTCTTTTCACTCCCATAAATTATACTTCTGTTTCCAATACCGTTAAAAAGTTACAGCCAATTGAATGATTAGGTATCTTTATTTTCTAATTTTTCTTGCGATTTTACTGTCATTAAAGAGTCTCTAAAATGAGTACAATACATGATAGAAACTTGCGATTGGTCTTAAATGAGAGAAAATTTCATGCTCTATAAGCTGAGTTGCCTTAAATTGATCTTGAATTATTGTTTATATCGAAAAACTGTCAAGACTGTGAAAATAAGAAAAATATCGCAAATTTCTTGATTTTTGAAACAAACGTATCTTACTTCACGATTATATTTTTACAAAAATCATTCACCTCCCATAAAAGAGGAGATTATTTTCTTCAAATCAAGACCAAGTATCATTTTGAGTTACCGACAGTTTTGAATATAGAAATCGGTCATTTTTCTATGCATTGAAATATGAGCTGAAATACACTAAAGTAGGAATTTCCTATTCTTTTAACAAATTTTAGTGACATGATACATGATTTTTAACCGCCTTGACGTGCTGATATGAACGAGCTGTAGTACGAGGAGATGTGATCATTCAGTCAAAAGTCATAAGTGATTAAAGTTTTGATCCTGGACGTATCCTTATGTGTGCCCCCCACTAGGAAATACTGAAATCTTACGAGTGATTCTCATAGAACATAACCCTCGTAAGGTGATTTCAGCCGAAATGTGATTCTTTTTTGTTAGGAAGGCCATGAAAAGGTATTATAATGAAAATTTGAATTTTGGCTGTAGGACATGATTTTTTATTTTTGGGTGTATTCCCCCTCCCACCACTACTAAATTCAAAAATACCTAAGGAATTCTGTTCAGAATTAATATTGTTAATTCACGTGATGTGTGGATTTTTATCATTACTAGAAAAAGATCCTAGTTGTATAGGGTAGAAGTGGTAGGTTTGCATAATTTTGGAAACCCCTTAAAAAAATACCCCTTTTTTTGAAAACTCTTAGCTCTGGAATCAAAAATCGTGGAATCCTGCGCGACCACTCAATTTATTGAAAATTTTATTATGTTTTATATTTTAAATATAAATTTATCTTTAATGTTATATAGAGAATGCTTTTTCCCGAAAAATTCAAGGTTCTCGAGATTAAATGGAAAACTTAAAAAAGTCCAAAATTTTAGGGGTGAAGCCGCCCTCTGGCGTGTCAGCAAATTTCAGATTAGAATTCAGGGCCTCAAAATACATATAGAACCGTCGCGAAAAATTCTTTCAGGCTGTTTCCTGAAAAACAACTATTTGACTGGACTATTATACAAAACAGAAAAAAGTAATAAAGCATTACACTAATTACTTGATTACTGTGTGGTAAATAGGGTGTAAATTTGAAAGATTGAAATTTGCTTCATTTGATATTTTTCACAAATTTTTGACAAGAGAAGTTTTTTCTCCTGTCAAATTCACTAGAGTTTGCGATGTTGTTTATAATTGCATTCCCATTTCAGAGACATTAATATCATCATGAAACGCCTTCGAGATTAAAATAATTATTAGATTGAGATGTACATTACAATTTAACTTATCATTGTGCTTTTAAGAAAATTAAGTTGCAACAGCAAGGAAACTCAAAGGACCATTGAAAATTGATTAAGCAAAGGAAATCAGAATAATAGTGGATGTTGAAGTTATAATTTATTTTTGTCAAAGATTTACCTTCAAACTCATAGGCTTAGAATTACTAAAATTCCTGCTTACAAAATATTATCAATTGTATTTTTTATGCTGTATATTGAGTTACACTTGGTAAAATATAACATTGTAAAGGTGGGAAAAAGTATTAAAATTAACTACATTAGGATAATATTTCTATTTAATAGCTTGATTTTTTAGCCATGATTCAAAATGTTTACATCAAATATAAAAAAATCATGCCCCCCCCAAAAATGTTGATGGCGCAAATTGCGCCATGCCCCCCCCCTTGTGGGCACCCCTGCTGCTGAACAAACTTTTTTCTCTTCAAGGCTCTTCTCTATTACATTCACAATTCTATGCACTTGGTCTATTGTTGAGTGTTTCATTCTGAAGCCAAATTGGTGATTTGGAATTATGTGCTGTCTCTCAATTATTGGTGTTAGCCTACTCAGTAAAATCCTTTCAAACAACTTGGCAAGCACAGGTAGCAATGATATTGGCCTATATGATGATACTTCATGTGGCTCTTTACCTGGCTTGAGTAGCATTATAACTTCTGCTACTTTCCATATTCCTGGTACAAATTTGAGTCTGAAAGAGGCATTCAAAATGTGTGTTAATTTTACTATTGCTTTTCTTGGTAGGTGCTTGAGGACTAAGCCAGTTATCATTTCGAATCCAGGGATCTTTTTGTTATTCAGATTTCTTATTTCTCTTTTCACCTCTTCTACTGTGACACACATTATTTCTTGATTTGGCTGTAAGATGTTCTCCTCTGCTTCTAAAGTGTCTTCTTCAGTTGTGTTGTTTGGTTTAAAAACGTTCACAAGATGATCTGCAAAGGTCTGTGCCTTTTCATCACTACTCCTTGCCCATTGTCTGTTCTGCTTCCTAAGAGGAGGAGATTGATGAATGGGTTTTTTTATTTTTTTAGCTGCCTTCCAGAGTGAGTAGTCTGTACTGCGTTCTGCTGTTAAGTTTATCAAGTAATTATTGATTGATTCATTCTTGATACATTGAATCTCTCTCCTTAGTTCTTGAGTTAGATTGTTTAAAACTCTTTTGTCTTGAGGGGAACGTGATTGCTGCCATCTCCTTCTTGCTCTTGGTTTTTCCACAATCATTTCTCTGATTTCCGCAGGGTAATTATTTCCAGTGGTTCTTCTTCTGAATTGTGGAGTATTACACCATGCTGCCTGTTGGATATCAGTAACAAACTTCTCTAACTCCCGATCAATCTGTTCTTCGTTTCTTAATGGCGAGTTCAACTCTATTCTTTCATCCAGCATCTTTTGGAAACCATCCCAATCCGTGTGGCTGTTGACTAGCGCAGGACAAGCATTTTCCTTCTGTAGAATTGAATCACTGAGAGTCAAAATGATGGGTGAGTGGTCCGAATTTAGATCGAAACTATCCTCTAAATGCAAATAATTTACTGATATATTCTTTGTCAGAAAAAAATCTATAAGATCTGGGATTTTCCTCGTATCGGTGGGCCAGTAGGTTGGTTTACCAGTTGAAAGAGCTTCGCACCTCATCTCTCTCATTGCTTCATAGAGCTGTCTTCCCTTGTGTGTTGTTAAGCGCGATCCCCAATGCACGTGCTTTGCATTGAAATCTCCACCAAGAATGAATTTGTCTCCTAACATATCAAGCAATGATAAATATTCATCTTTTCTGATGGAATATCTGGGAGGACAGTAAATAGCTGCAACAACAAAATGATAATTGACTGCTTTCACTGCTACACCTGTCAATTGTATTCTATCACTTTCGAGTTTCACTTGTTCATGATGTTGTAGATTGTCTCTGATGATGATGGCACTCCCACCCCTTGCGACATTGCTGGGATGTAAAGCATGATAGATCCTATAGCCTTTGAATTTTATAAACGACTGCTTTGTAAAATGAGTCTCAGATATAAGACATATATCTATTTTTTCTATGTTTAGAACTGCTTCCAACTCCTGTTGCCGTTGTAACAATCCATTTGCGTTCCATTCTATTATTTTTAGTGAATGAATCATTTGAATTGCAGTAGTTTACTTTGTTCTAACTTCTGGAATTTAGACTGCAGTGAGGTGATTATTTGTTCTTGTCTATCCAGTTTTACCAAGATGAGCTGCAAAATATTATTGTTATCTCCTACTTCACTTTTTGGCTCTCCCAATTTGGGTCTATTTTCTTTTGAGACAATCTGGGCGAAAGTTAATTTCTTGACCGCGCTTTCATTGTTTGGTTTGTGGGTTTGTGTATTTTCTGTGATTTTTGGTGGAATATTTTTCACTGTGTTCTTCCGTAAATCTGGAATATTTTTTGTTTTATTTGAGTTTCTAATCTTTTGCAATTCGATTGCGACAGTGCAGCCTCGATAGCTGGCTGGATGTGCTTCTCCGCAATGAATACATTTTGGTAAAGCATCACTGGGTTTTGTACAGTCTTTTGTTTGATGTTTACCTGCACACTTTACACACCTAGGCTCCTTGTTACAGTATTTTTGTGTGTGACCGTATGCTTGGCATCGTTTGCATTGCGGTATCAGGTTGGCCTTCTTCAGTGCTTCCACTTCCACTTTGCAACCAAGTATATGTTTAAGTTCAAAAACTTTTTTTTATATTTTCTTCCGCGCTGAATGAGACTATGAACATATCTAATGGCTCTCTTGTCTTCCACTTTAGCTTATTTACAACTTCTAGAACTTTCAATCCTCGTGTCTTCAAATCTTCCAGTATCATGTCTGTACTACAAGAGTGATGAAGTTTTTTAATCATTACTCTTATTGGTCTCGACTGCTTATCTTCATAGGAATGCCAGTTAAATCCGTCATTAATGAGTTCTCTGGTAACATTCCGATAGGTTTCGGAGTCGACAGCATTTCTTTTGAACGTTTCTCTACTCAAGAGTTTTATTCTAAATTTGTCAGCTGGCGACACTTTTTTCAAACTCTTAAGGAGTCCATCTAGATTCTTGATACCATCCACTATGATTGGGGGTGGTGGCATTTCTTTCTTCTCTCTCTTCTCCACGTCAGTGGTTTTAGAATTTAAGTTCTGTTGAATTCTTTTCGCAGACACATTTTTGACTTCTGGCGATGGAGTACTAAGCTTCCTCTTCTTGGTAGCCCGCTTAGTACGAGTCCTGATCCATTCTGTTTCTTTGGCCAATTCTTCCTCATTTGTTGAATAATTCTCGGCTGCTGAGCTGGTAGGCTGTGAGCTGTGAATCTTCTTCTCAATATTCAGAAATCTTGCTTCCAAATCCTGCACTTTTTTTAACAGTTCTAAGTTGCTCTTCTCCAATTCCTTCCTCTTCTCATCGGTCTCTTTCCAGGAGATGAAAAGTACCTGCTCGGTTGAAGTTTCGAGTTTATTTAATTTGATATATTTATCCGGTGAACACTGGATTTCTGATGTATTTAGCATGGTGTTGGTGTCCATACTGTCATTAGTGGCTCCCTGTTCTCTTTGCTCTTCTGTAGGAATACTAGGTGGCTTCACTAAATTAGACATATTTTGAAAACATACCTTTCAAACAGCCCTCGTATCAACACTCACGCACACGGAAACGCGAACGCGAGCTTTAGAACGGCCGCGAAAAGCAGGTCGCTTTGCTTGCATGAATTCCGCGGTCGACGACCGATATTCGATGCAATATTTTTGTTCCAATTTTGATGGCGAACAAACTGCTGACTCACTACTTCTACACTACACTATTACTAACTACTCCACTATACGTCCGTTCTCTACGAGTTCTAACGCAATACTGATCAAACTAATTGATTTATTTTTATTTTTAATATCATCCTTTTATTAAATAATTTTAAATATTCATTTTGTCAAAATTACATAGTTAATCTTCATTGAAGTTGGAAATTCTCAACAAAAAACAGACTGGAATGGATAGAATCGAACCCCCAACCACATCAACATGTCGTTTACCAATACGCTCCCAACTGCGCCTCTGAGTACTCTGGTGATAGAATGCTTGATGGGGGTTTTATCTGATGTAAGCATCGAAATGATTACCACAGTCAGTGTTGCCAACTAAGGCCAGGGACACACGACACGGCAAAACTGCCGGGCCGGCTGTTTCACCGGATCCGGCGCCAGTTGAATACCAGAACACACTGCAACTGCCGTTCGACGGTCGCCGGACACGGCAGCAATAATAACAGAATATTTCTAATGTACTTAGACGTTCTCAGTCGCATTTATGCAATCTGTCAAGAGCTCAGAAATTGGTGTGCTATGTTTGCTCCACCACAGGAGAAAGAGTAAATTATTAAACCTTGGCGGATATTTTAAATGAATTTTCAAAATGGCGGCTATTTAGAAACTTGAGAAGTCAAATTTCACAAAACAAATACATTTCACAATAAAATGCAATGATATGTTGAATGTTACAGATCGTACAGAGTGTTTACAAACTCCCTACCCTACTCTAGGGGCATTGTTCCTGGGTGAGAAACATATCTAAATATCATATTTAAATTGTCTGGAAGTCTTCAGTTACTCATACAGCGATATTTTTGCTTTTTCACTTATTATTTTTTTCTAAATAATGGTTGAACATACGAAATTGAAACTATGCACAATCATTTATAACAACTGGACAAAAAATTATGATAATTTTTCAAATTCATAAAACAAACTAAAGACTTCTGGACAATTTAAATATGATATTTAGACATGTTTCTTACCCAGGAATAATGTTCAAGAATATTGGTAGGGAGTTTGTAAACACCCTGTATAATGAACATATAATAATTGTAACACCCAATTTTTGAGATCTTACAATGAATAAATAAGATAGGCTAATGTAATTTAACTACAAGTGGTAGATATAGGGTTTTGCCGAACCGTGTGTTCATCTCCATGTACAATGCCCTCCAACCTGATGGCCGGCGAAACAGCCGGATAGCCGGCAAAACAGCCGGCCCGGCGAAGTAGAGAATAGCCGGCTGTTCCGCCGGCTGATTTTCTCGCCGGGTCCGGTTTTTAGCCGGCCCGGCGAAGTGTGTCCTTCTCCATGCCTTCCTGTGTACTTTGCACTTATTTTTCTTTCTTTCTTTATCCGGCGCTACAGCCCTAGGTGAGCTCTGGCCTCCTTCACAGCACACCTCCATTCTTCCCTGTTCATGGCTCTTTCCTTCCATCCTCTTACCCCCATCTTTCTCAGGTCATCCATCACTTGGTCCACCCACCTGTTCCTTGGCCTACCTTTCTTTCTTCTGCTGTGCAACTTGCTATTAAAAACTATTTTCGGCATTCTAGCCTCACTCATCCTCATCACATGCCCCAACCACCTTATTCTTTGGGCTTTAATGAAGGGTACTATATTTTCTCCTTTTATTAATGCTTCTATTTCCTCATTTTTTCTTATTCGCCACTGCTGCTCATTAACCTGAAATATGCTGCTGCGTTCTGTTATCAGAGCAGGAATGGTCACTTTTCAAGGTAACTGTAGAAAAAAAAAGTGATTTAACAGTGGACAGTAACTCCCTATTCACTAGGAGTGAATGCCAGAGGAGAGGATGCCACTACATCAAGGAGAACGGTAGTCAACCCTGATAAACAGTGACTAAACTACAGTTTTCCATAATTTATTATTATATATAATATTCTAAACGACAAATTACACTAAGGAAATAAGATTATACACTAATAATAAACTTATAATATTCTACACTGATAAAATAAGAAAGGGAACTGAATTTTTCTTATATTATTTTAATACTCTACATATTACAATGAAAATAATAAAATGGAACAGCAAAACCAGAAAAATATTCATTTTTTGTACTTGAACTACTAATATCAACTAGTTAAACAGTGTAACTTAAATTTACTAAGTTAGTATCCCATATTAACCACTTAATATACTAGTTGTTAATAAATATTATAATACAGTATTTATGTTTTGTGTATCATTGAATATAGTAGATAAATGAATGATAAATGATCACCTCTTGAACGCTGAGACTGAGAAGAGTTCCATTCTTAATTGCCAGCATGGATTCCATAGTTTCAATTGTACAAAAAGCCCAACAAGCACCACATAACTTCTGATTACGGACTGGTGTCACTACTCCCTTAGTTCGCCTGAAAAACGCAGACATTTTGCAAGAAATGAAACATGTTTCCTCTTATCCTAACAATAATTCTTTCTAGGGGTATTTCAGATTATTCAGTAATTTCCTCAATATCACAAGTATTACAAATCAAAATCGTTTATTTATCCTTAATAATAATAACAAAAGATAAAAACTTAGAAATTAGAATTACATTACAATAATAATACACAGTATCAAACTAAATAATAAAATATAAATAAGGAAGGTCCCCGCAAGGTTAAAATACCTGTGCGCAGAGGCCGGGTGTTTAAAAAATCTAGATATTCCAAAATTTCAGGAAAAAAGATAAAATAAATTAATTCAGTGAAAGGAAACAATAGAAAACTTGAAGAAAAATTACTGAATTTGAAAAGAAACTTACTAAAGTTAAAAGGAAACTGAAAACCAAGGAGGAAAAGTAAGAAGGAAAAGGGGAGTAAGAAAGGATAGGGGAGAAGGCAGAGGGAGACCTAATAGAATTAAGTTTTGTTTCTCTAGATGAATATTAATTGGAGAGAATACGAGAAAATTTGCTTGGTTTTTGCAGCCACTATTTAAATTATTATGGCATTCGAAGCTAACCACTCATTTATACCTCTTACCAGCTTTTTACTCAACTTATTGGTGATGAATTGACAAGGGATTTTATTTATGAGTTCAAGAAGTATGTTAGATAATTCAGTGATTCATATTTATCAATCCTTGACCATCTCTTGTTTGATAGATTTAATGAAGATATGTTTATTCTCTTTGCAGTAAAATAAAAAATACCTATGCCATCCTTTTCCAAGAATGGGTGGATAATACGTTTAAACTTTACAGTTTAGTTTATCAATTAGTTTGTATTATTTAATAGATACAATTTTATATGCTTTTCAAGCTCCATTCAACTGGTGATTTATTTATTAGAAACTAGCAGGTAACCCGTGCTCCGCAAGGATCTGTTCAAAGCACAAATAGATTAATTTAGTCAAACTGAAAACTTGACGTACTGAAACCTTTAAGAACTGAAAAAAGGTCTATAACTATCCTCGGTAATTTATGAATATATAATATGCAAAATTTGATGTTAATCAGTTCAGTAGTTGAGGCATGATGATGCGTTATTCGTTTATTTCCTATCCCGTACATGTATAAGCTGATTCTTTCCTTTATTATATTATAGACGTTGTTGATAAAATGCTCAAAATTTTTATATTGATTTTTCAATGGCATTCGTTTAAATGTATGATTAGCGTAACAGAAAGAAGTGCATTCTCTTACAAGGTCAACTGAAAATATTTTAATGAAGTTCAATTTGATATCGAGTAGCATTTCATCAATCAGGCTCACTGATGTCACTATTAATTAATTTTGAAGGAAAATAAAGTCTCACCAATCTACTTTGTCAGGCAGTATACCGGCGGGAAGCTTGAGCAACGGTTTTGAAGTGGTTTCATCAGCGGACGGTTTTCTTCGAGTGTGTGAATGACTTCGTATCTTTTCCGCTGACACTTTTCTGAGATGACGTTTGGAGAACTCTTCCGGAGAAAGGTCGGAAAATTCATTCAATCCGTACATTGCGTGGTCACCTTTTCCATGCTGTGAGTTCAGTTTGTCGATGTTTTCCAGAGCATTCTGAAAGTGAATTTTGCATCATAGAAATTCTTGTCAATAGTTATACCCATTGTTATTGTGTAGTAGCTGATACAGCACTTGGAATAGTATATAAGCTCTAGTAATTAAGATTCGTTGTCTCATTTGTGTATTTTGGGCAGTCACTATGCCGGTTTGTTTCAACAATAAATCTTTTTAAAAAGGATGTCACGTGTTCCGTTTACTTAACTGGCGCCCGAACAAACAGGACCGCAGACGTTTCGGTAAAGTTCAATTAACTTCTTTTCGCGACCAACTGTCTCGAATCCAAAACGCGAGTGTAACTCCTCATCTGCGGCCTACCCTCATCACTCTGGAACCAAGTGCACAGCCTTCCATCCTGGCAGAGAGAAACAACACATAGCGGCCCCTGACCAACAGAGAACCAAGCGACACGGATTCATCCACGGACGAGGACCAGGACGATCCAAGTACGCTCTCCAAACCAGTTGTGATTACCAAACAAAAGAACTTCATCAAACCCTCAAAATTGCATCCAGTCTTATCTTCAACTTCAGATATTTCAAAAATGGCAACAATCACTAAACCTATTCCACATGAACTTTCGAGATACATACCTCATTACGATGGTACTTCTCACAAGTTACATCAATTCATATCTACTTGCGAAACCTTTCTATCGGCTACTGTGCTGAAAACATTCAAGAAAAAGAAGCTAATCACTGGATTTTTTTCAAAACTGCTATGTGCAAACTTGAAGGACCAGCCGAAGCAGTAGCATTCAACAACAGTTGTTCTTCAATAAAAGACTTGATAAAATCACTGAAACAAAATTTTGCTGATAACAGATCTGAACCTGAACTCATTGCTGAGTTGACTGTGATGAAATCCTATCAAAGGGAACATCCTATTGAGTTTTTGAACAGACTTCATGAAAAACGTACAAATGTAATCACCAAGTATAAGCTAGATGGTGTTACAGATTTATTATTAGAAAATTTGATTTGTCAACTGAATGCTACACTTGTAAATACTTTTGTGCATGGAATTCACCCAACATTAGGGTCACATTTGCAAGTACTACAAGTACAAGACCTAGATGATGCTAGGAATAAGTTAATAAACGATTGTAGTATTGTATTACAGCAATTACGCTACAAAACCACTATTGAAACAATGAACAGGGTAGATAGTAGGAAACTTTCCAACAACACAACAACATTTAGAAATCCTAATTACGAACAAAACTTTCAAAAACAATGGTCACACGACAATTCTTTCGAACAAACACACAGACCCTTCCAAAGTAGACAACAATTTTCACCACACAATGTTCAACAAACTAACTTCCCCCAAAACTTTCAACAAAATTTTTCAAATCAAAGCTTCCAAAAACAAAACTATCGTCCAAACTTTCAACAAAAACGTTTTTCACAACAAAGCTTTCAACAGCAAAACAGTAATTTCGCACCTAACACAACAATTGACAACTTACACATCACCATATCAAGTAGTGTGGTAAGTTTTGTTTGATATCAATCAATCAATCAAAATTTTTATTTGTTATCGAACATATTTCATACAAATATCAAGAACTAATACACCATAACAAGTAAACTACTTAGAGCAAGAACCAGAAGATAGCTACAATCAGAACCCGATTGAAGCTACGCAATGTCAAATAAACACTTTGACTGAATCACTAAACAAACTCACCAACCATTTTTTAGGGTCAGGCCCCCAGTTTTCGGAGGACCCCCAAGCGACTCGACTTGAACATCTTAAGCAAATCTCTTCCTTACTTTCTCGATCAAAAGAAAAGAAAATGGCTAGTAGACGCAGGATCTGCTGAAAACTATATGCATCCATCATTGGTCTCTCCTGAGATCACTCGATACAAGGAGGACTTTATTGTAAAAACTCCTAATGGAGAAAGTAAAGGAAACGAATATATTTTTTTCAACACTGAAAATGTATTTTCACCCCATAGAATAAAGATGTATATATTTGATTTCCCCACTAAGTATGACATACTTCTTGGAAATGAAACTTTACGTGCGTTTAAGATGAATGTAAACTTTGCTAATGATAAACTTGAATATAAGGATGGAATGAAAGAATTGTTGTTTTTGCTAGATAATAAGAGTATTACATTACAACCAGGCTACAACGAGATCTCAATCCCGGTTAAGTCAGCCCCAAATGTAACAACAGGATTAATTAAAGAAGTGAATACAGATGTATATACTGTTGAAGAAGGTATTGTATAAATCATTTATAATAAATGTAAATGTGTTGTTTTTTTTCAAATGAGCTTCTGACTATCTATCCGGAGCTCATGGATGTAGAAGATGTAGAAGAAATTATAGAGCCAAAACAATTCACGACCAATTGTCCTGAAGACTTGGCAGATATAATTCAAGATATACCAACTCTATTACGAACAAGTCACATGAACGAGGAAGAAAAACTTAAAATAATTAGCCTAGTTCAGCAGTTCCCTGAAATAATGAAACGAGAAAATGATCCCTTGAGTATTAAAAATTTGCTGAAACATACAATCAATACGAAAGACAATCTTCCCATCTACACAAATAATACGAGTAATAATGTTCTGAACAAAGCTCAGGCTAGAGCTACTAGAGGACTGTAATTTACTATTTAAATTATCAAATACAAACAAGGAGCAAATTTTAATCTTCAATTTGAGCCAGGTTATTGGTACAGTTAAACTCTGCATTAATGAACAATAAAAAAGAGCAAAAACTCACCTGATTTAATCCAATTTTGTCTACTTGCCCTTCGAAGCCTTTATTAGGTGTTTTGGTCAGATTCAGGTGGGAAGAAATCTGGGAAAAAGACAGGTTTGCTTCCGGGCAGCCTTTTCACGTTCAAATTGCAGGCTCTGTACTGTGTTTGAACAAAGCTCAAACTGATTCTTTATAAATTCAAATCCGATTCAAATTAATTCAATTTAACACTATTTACGCTGTTATACTCAATTCACACACACTACACTCAAACAATCAATTACAAGAAATTTCCGAACGAAATTACATGACAAAAAATACAAACTTGATCTTGCACAAGACGACGGGCTGACAATACAAGACAAACTGAACGACTGAACTAGAATGACTGGGCTTTTTCTCTCGACAAGCCAAACAGCTGGACAGTCGGCACTGGTGCCAACAAACCTGCTATTGGCAGAACTGTAGTCAGGGATTTGGCGCTACAATTCGATTGCTCTGGCCAAACCAAATAATATTAATAATTAAAAAATCTTTATTTCACTTTCTTACATAATTCATCTTTGAAAAGAATACATGTTTTACAGCAATGGCCACACGGCCGTCTGCCAGGAGTTGGCTTTTAAGTAATACAATTTTTCTTTATTTTTTAAATCATACATACATTTTATTTACATTTTATCTGCAAACCTGAAAAAGAAATTACAAAATAATAGATATATTTTATAATTAATCAATCATTGTGTTCTTCTTATTTCTAAATTCCTATCTTATCTCTATTTCATGTGTTAAATTCCTCAATGAGTTGTGAGCGATATCTCCATGCAATCCTCACATATTTTATTAATTTCTCCCAGCTCTCACCATTTAACTGCTCTATTACTTGCTGCTCGGTCAATTCACGTTTACCCCAAACCTCCCATCTAATTTCTGATAAAATAGAACATCTTCCTAAGAAATGATATGTGTCCTCCTTCAATCTGTCATTACACATTGAACAAAGTGCTTGGTCTCCGTCTCTATCTATTCTATAATTGAGAGGCCACAAAGCTGCTCTTGACTTCAGTATCATGGCTGTTTCTGCTCTATTAAACTTCGCATTTATATAGTCCCTGCCACCTAAATCCTGTTTTAATTTTGCATAAATGTCATGATACCTTGCCCTTCTTGCCCTCTCGCTACACTTTTCACGAAATTCCTTCATCATGCAGTCCATAAGTAGTTCTTGTTGTGCTTCCTGATTGACAATACTTGTTCGGCTCACGCCTACTTCGCATTGATATTTGTTGCCTAAATTCTTCCATTCCTTGAACCAACCCATATTTTTTTCTATCATGACATCGGCTAAAAATCGAGGCAACGAGATGTTGGCAACTTCAATACTTTAAGAATGTATTTATAGTGCAATCTAAAACTATGAAAAACCCAGAAGATTTTTCCCTGTTTCTAAATACAAAATGTAGTTGGGTGTACATCTAGGTAGGGAAAATAACTTTTTGATAAAAAAAGTTCCCTGCTGCTTCATAAATCATTTTTAAAATATCTGTCCACTTTCGCTCAACCCAAGTACTCTTCCCAAGTAAAATCTCTACATCTTATTTCTAAACTATTTTTATAATTTTCATAATTTTGTTTCACCAATTTTAATTTTGGTACTGACTTAAGCGTCCGCAAAGACTGACTCTCTTCTACCTTCAAATCAAGTTGTACAATAATAGGCATATGATCGGAAAAAATATGGTTACCAACACTAAATTCGCGCACTAGCCCTAATATATTCAATGACATTAAACAGAGATCAATAACGGAAGATCCCATAGCTCCAACAAAAGTATATTCTCCCATACAGTCACCTCTCAGTCTTCCATATATCACCGTCAAACCAAACGTGTCACACATATTCAAAATCATTCGCCCTCTTGTATTTACAACTTTATCTTTCGAGCTTCTAACTGCTTTGATTTCCCAATCACTTTCCAAAACCTCCTCGTGGATAACCTGTCCCTCCCCAATCCTCCCATTAAAATCCCCTATTAGCATCAACTCCTTTTCTCCATCACAAGTTTCTAAAAATTCCCACATATATGCATAATTATTTTCCCACAAAGCGCTACTAATGAAATAACATGGCACTATATACAAACAATTTTCTCCTTCATATTTTAAACTAATAACCTGCATTTCTCCCAATTTAACGAAATTACAAATACCCCGCATATAATTTTTAAACCCTATCAGCATACACAAAACTACAGATACCCACAGATTTAAACGGAAGACATTGAACTTGAAATCGACAAACTACTAAAAAACAAAATTATCCAACACTCCAATTCGCCATACAACAGCCCTATTTGGGTGGTTCCCAAAAAACCTGACGTGTCAGGCAAGCGGAAAATCCGTATGGTTCTAGATTACCGTAAATTGAATGATAAAACTATTGATGATAAATTCCCCCTACCCAACATTGAAGATCTGTTTGGCAAAATAGGCAGGGCTACATACTTTTCAGCCATTGATCTGGCCTCCGGTTTTCATCAAATCCAAATGGACCCACAATCCGTACCTAACACAGCTTTCTCAACAGAGCACGGACATTACGAGTTTTTACGTATGCTGTTTGGGTTAAAGGATGCACCCCATACGTTTCAGAGGGCCATAAACATAATTTTTTTCAAGAATGACCAATGTACTGGTCTACATGGATGATATAATAATTTTCTCCGATAGCCTTGAGGAACATTTAAAGCATTTGAAATCGGCATTTACGAAACTAAAAGAATACAATTTGAAAATTCAACTTGATAAAACTGAGTTTTTCAAGCGTGAGTTGTTGTATTTAGGGCACATCATTTCAGAAAAAGGTGTGATGCCTAACCCCTCTAAAGTTGAAGCCATAAAAAACTTTCCAATCCCTAAGACCGCCAAAGAAATCAAACAATTTCTTGGACTGACCGGTTACTATCGCAAAATGATTCGAAACTATGCTAAAATAGCTAAACCACTCACTGCTGCTTTGAGAAAAGATGTAAAGATCAATCCCAATAGCAAGGATTACAGGGAGGCTTTTGAACATTTGAAACTAATGTTACAAAACAGCCCCTTCCTACAATTACCTGACTTCTCGAAACAGTTTCTTGTCACCACAGACGCGAGCAACTTTGCCATCGGAGGTGTATTGTCCCAGAAGTTTGATGGTAATGACCTCCCAATAGCCTATGCATCACGAACACTTAATAAGAGCGAGGTTAACTTATCGACTATAGAAAAAGAGCTACTTGTTATTGTAGGGGTATGCAAACATTTCAGACCATATCTATACCGACGAATATTTTTTATTCAAACAGACCACAAACCTTTACAATGGCTTAGAAACATAAAAGAACCTAATTCAAAACTACTCAGATGGAAGTTACTTTTAGATGAATCTGACTTTTAGATTAATTACGTGCAGGGAAAACCCAATCACGTGGCAGATGCACTGTCCCGCATACCCTCGCAGCCCATCAATTTAATGGACAACGATGATAATGACTCTTTAGGCTTCGGCAACGAAGAACCACCCTTTCATGGCTTTGACAAAGTAAACATAGACGATTTGATTCAGTTGAATAGTAACGATGACCCACCACCGATAGATGATCCTTATGGTTATCTTGATGACATTGCGAATGCTTTAACTCGATTCAATAATCACGATGATGCTAATGCTAATACTTCTGAGCCCCATGATATGGAAAATAATGATCGTGGTACTGGTAGCTCTGTTTTCGATATGAATGACTATATTC
Organism: Nilaparvata lugens; assembly: GCF_014356525.2. Lineage (NCBI taxonomy): Eukaryota > Metazoa > Arthropoda > Insecta > Hemiptera > Delphacidae > Nilaparvata > Nilaparvata lugens. The sequence continues at coordinate 18,122,357 of NC_052515.1, forward strand.
TTCTTCGTGAAGACACTGCCGATCATACCGATACTCATCAACCAACTAAAGAAATTGACGACAATGCTTTACCAATTCATAATGACACTGACAGCCTTGTGACAATTCATTCAACAGACAGTTCAAATTAACAAATTCAGATAGTAGACAACAATAAATTTTGAACGTTGAACATAATCAGATACTTATTGAACGCGGAAACAAAACACCTACCCTTCAGAAAATTTTTGATAAGAACAGACTCCTCTGTTTTCAAGACCCCTTAGATTTCGAACACATAAACAAATTTTGTTTAGAATACCTGAAACCGAATACCACGTATGGTATATATTGTTCAAAAGATGGTTTATTGAGTAATCAGTACGAATCAATGTTTAACAACTTTGCTAAAGTCATAAAGGAAAGTTTCACCTCAGTTAAGATTAAGCGGTATAAAAAAGTCAACATTACTGATCCCGACGAACAAAAATAAGTAGTTTCCAATTATCAAACTGGAAAAACCTATTACAGAGAAATTTCAGAGAGTTACTCACACATTCGACGATGGTACTATTGGCCTTCAATGATGCGTGATATTACTAACTTCATAAACAAATGCCCAATATGTTTGAAGACTAAATACGAACGTCGCCCCATTCGTGCAGAATACAAAGTATCCCCTACTCCTATAAAGCCCTTTGAAAAACTGCAACTTGATGCCTTCCAGTATGACAAACGTAAATTTTTATCAATCATCGACTGTTTCTCCAAACGACTCGTAGTCTACCCCCTCACAAATCTTAATCAAATTGAGGTAAAAGACCATCTCTTCGACTATTTTTCTCTCTATCCAACCCCCAAGATCGTACAGATGGACAACGGCAGAGAATTTGACAACGCTGGTTTACGTGATTTTCTAAAACTTTATGAAGTCGAACCTTATTATGTTACCCCTGGTCATCCAGACTCGCAAGGGTTAATTGAACGAACTCACTCCACTCTAATTGAACTTTTAAATTCTATCCAACTTCAAAATAGAAATAATAGCACTGAAACCAACATGAAAACGGCCGTGATTGCGTTCAATAACACACTCAATTCCACCTTAAAAATGACACCAATGGAAATAACATTCGGCATCACTGAGAATTCTTTTCTGAATTACACTACAGAACAGATTATCACTGAAGAGCGTACCAAAGAGTATCACGATAGGTTACAACTTATACATAGATTGGTAAAAGATAAGGTAGAGATGGAAGAGCAAACTAGGACAGAATCATTGAATAAGAATAGGGAAACAGACGTCGAAATCCCCGAAGCCACATTTAACATAACATAACATAACATTAACATAATATGATAAACAACAAAATGTTGCTACAAATCCGAGAGCAATTCAAAAACGAGCATTCAAAATGCATCCTAATAGAATGAAACGACCACGGAAAATAGTTAACAAGAACAATAATAAATTAGTTTGAGAACAAGATGCTCCTCATTCTGCTGCTACTGTCAACTATAAAGTAACCGACAACTTGAGACCAAATCATGTGGCATTACACCAGTTCGAGTACACAACTCCTTCATTATAAATGGCACATGCACATACATGCACAACATAAACATTACACGACTACAAGACGTTCAACTAACACATATTGAAGACGATGTGAACCTTTTAAGAGCTAAGGATAGTGATAAGAATAGTTGTAATATTTTACGTTTGTATAATTTAGATGATATCAAGTTAAAATTTGATCATATTCATATGAATAATCTTAGAATTAAGAGAGGTCTCATAAACGGACTTGGTTCCGCAATAAGCTGGATTACAGAAAATATGGACGCTGACGACAAAGCGAAATATGACAAAATTTTAGAGAAAGTGCAAGCAAACGAATATCACTTAGATCTTAATGTCAAAAATCAATTGTCAATCAATAGAAATTTGATACACAAATTTAACAATGGGATTGATGTCATTAATGCCAACAATGTCAAGCTGAAAAATTATTTTAATTCAATTACCACTCAATTCACTTCAATAGAGCTAACTCAACAACATTCTTTCTTATTCAACACATGGACACTCATAAAAAATGAAATAGACGATATTATGGTGAGCTTAAAATTTTGTCGACTAAACATAACCCATTCAAGTATTCTGTCTGGAAACTAATTGTCTTTATTAATTCATTCGGCTAAATTGTCTCTCATTTCTGATGAACCCGAAATTTTGTGGCAGCTAGGGTCTGCACATTGTCATGTGAAAGATGATTTCATTACGTATTTTATACAATTGCCTTTGTATTCTCATGCCTATGAGATATTTTTCTCCTATCTTATCCAGTCGTAAAAGGAAATGAATTGCAAACAATCGTTGAACATCCGTCATTCATAATTCGAAAAGATAACTCATTGTTTGCAGGAGATTGTTTACTAATAAGAAATAATTATTATTGTAAGAATATGTCTAGCATAGTTAATAAGTGCATAAGTCAACTTTTAGACGATAAGGACCTTCATGATTGTAAATCTTTAGTTATAAGTGAGGCTCAACCTTTTATAAGATACATTCAAGTCATAAATAAATATTTAATGTTCAATATTACCACTTGCACTATAAGTAAACAAAATCAAAACATTACAATTTATCCAAGGAAGACTCAATTATTGAACCTTGAAGAATCAGAAAAGCTGTTTAATTTTTTGAAACCATAGCCTACATTTATTGGGAAAGTATTGTATCCTTACCCTCAAAACAACCTGCCAAAACACTATGCATACAAATCTATCTTTTGACTTGATCCATGAAGCTAATCTAAATATAGAACCACTAGAAATTATAGAGGATTTTACAGCTGAAAGCAATTACCTACTTCATTATATTCTTATTCCAATTGGAATTTTTGTGCTGTCGATAATAATTGTAGTTATTTATTACAAATGTAAAATCTCATTGAAATTTTGTAATCGAAATATTTCTGATGAGAAACAAATAGCTTGTAACTTAGGCGGACCGTACCTCCCAACCGAAACTCCTACTTGAAAAAATGTTCTTAAACTTTTGTATTAGTATGTATTGATAACTTAGTTGAGTATTATGTTACATTGTTTTAACCATTTTTTGTATTTTGGGTCTTATCAGTTTTTGGTCGCTGAACACAGCTCCAAACTTGGGGAGGGAAAAGTTATACCCATTGTTATTGTATAGTAGCTGATTATAGCAGCACTTGGAATAGTATATAAGCTCTAGTAATTAAGATTCTCTGTCTCATTTGTGTATTTTGGGCAGTCACTATGCCTCTTTTTTTCAACAATAAATCTTTTTAAAAAGGATGTCACGTATTCCGTTTACTTAACTAATGAATGTGAATTGAGATGTGTAGCGGTCAATCGGTGGAAATTCATTAAAGTCTATTGAGTTGAGTTCAGTAATTTAACCGTCTTATATGGTAACTTATAAGTCAATGCCAGACTAGTAGCACACACCCACAAGTTAGGAGCGGAAGATTTTTTTTACATAACATATATTAAATATTTTATTGTTACATTTATAGCCTAAGTAATATTTCAATAACCTACTAAACGTGAACAATGAGGATTGCTTAAAAAAATGAGCTACAAAAATACAGGTAGCCTCTACTGCTAATTGCTTCAACTTTCAATGTTGGTAACTTTGTATTGGATAGCCTGATTCAGGATTATTATAATACCTAATTTGGGAGTGTTTAGATTCAAGATCTAACTAATAAATTAAGAAACTATTTACCGCTATTTATTTATTGGATAGAGAAAACAATTCAATAGTAAGAAAATATTAGAAACAGGAAACAGGTGATGAGAAAATTTTTATATTCCTTTATCTATGAGCTACCATGTAGTTTGGATTTCGGAACCCATTCAAGGTGTAACTTAGGGTCAATAAAGTTATTTCTAATCCTCATCCTTTCAAAATCGTTGCATAAGTGCAAACCTTGTATAGGCTATGCATGACATTTTATTTCTTTAAACTTAAAATGGAGTAATAGAATACAGTACATTAAAGTTTTCTGAGAAAATAAGCATTTATAACAAATGATGTCCTGAAGCAATAAAATTAAACAATATGCTGAGACTAATTTATTTACTGTTTATAAATTGAATGTTTCTTAATTGAGATGACCAAAAAAATCTAATTTAAATTGATTATTTACATGATTACATAACATATAACCTCTTACCCGAAAATGTCTGAGTCGAGTGTGGTATTCTTCGGTATTATTCTTGTAATGCTTGTTGTATTTCTTAATGTACGCTTCAAATAAAAGACGCTCCTCTTTTGTATTGGTTTTATCAATGTTTACAGGTATAACTAAACATAATAACCCAAAAATAGCTAATTTCTTTACAAACTCTCCCCACGCCATTGTAAACTATGCTGAACTTCTAAACTGTTACATAACCTCTTTTCAGAAATATGCGTACTTGCGTAGAAAAGTCAGCTGTTTTTCTTGATGACCACCCGCCATAAATTCACAGCATTCAAAAAGACGCTGTTGCTTGAAAGTATGAATTTAATAGTATTTTTTAAAAATTGATGTATATTCATGAGAATTAATATATGAATTTAATAATATTTTTTAAAAATTGATGTATATTCATGAGAATTAATATAGTTAATCAGTTTTTGTTGAATCTTTAATAATGAAATTCTCTTTCAATAATATCATTTTAGAGCCTTCTAATAAGAAATCCAGTTGGTTTTATTCAAGAATAGGCCTACCTATTTTATGGATAATATCCATGGATATATGGATAATATTATGTCCAGTTTCAGTTTAGGTACATACTGCTGCATTTTAGATTAAATACATCATTCGCTTCTCTAATAATTCGTTTATCGTGGCATTAAATATTATCATTTTAATCAAGGTTGAATTTAATCGTCGTTTTGTAAGCGGGAGATAGTCCTCTTTCTCATTCCAATAAATAAAATACGGTAAACCAGAGTTACTTTGTCCCAATAGAGAATTTTATCAAGCTTCATTTTTGAATGGTTAGTTATGTCAGTTGAACGCATTGTCCTCAAGATATGAGCGTGGAAGCAAAACGCTGAAAATGCAACTTTAAAACCACCCTCATCCCCTAACATGAGTTAGGAATGGGGACTTTTGATATGTTCACCTTCCAACTAGTATCAACAAAGCTGCAAAGTCAAAAATTTTGTTAAAAACTTTCCCTTCAAATTCCTTTGTCAATTGGCCTATTGTTGCAAAAATGGAAATATCACACTCAACACTAAAGCTGCTGCAAAAGGTGTAGGGAAATTCGTAAAAGTGTGAAATTATGTATGTCAAATTTAAGAGAATTTAATTCTCTATAAGCTGATAATCAGCATGCACTCTTTCCGTCGTTTTTTAAAACGTTAAAAAAGCAAATATAGAAAAAAAATTGGTGGCAAACTTGTTTTTTTCAAAATGTCAAATTTTCAAGAGCGGATATCTCGAAAACTAGAGAAGATATGGAAAAAGTTGTAAAATAAATATTGTAGGAAATTATGTAAGCTTCAATTTGTTATTTATGACAGTCAAGTCCTTAGGAAACATAGTTTCTGAGTTTTTGGCGAGAAACCAAGAAATGGTACCTTTAAACTACCCCTACCTCCTTAGCACAACTCTTGATATGTTTACCTCCTTACTACCCTAAACAGAACTGCGGGGACAAAAATTGTCTTCCCAACTTTTGCCTCTACACCCTTTTTTGAGCATTCATTGCCTGGACTACTAGCAATTAATTTTTTTCTCTGTCTATAACATTTAAAATATGGAAAAAGTTCTTGAATACTTGGATTATTCTCCATAAACTTTCGTGCAGCAACCCACTGTAGAGTCTATATGTCAGAATGTATTTGGTCTACCTCTAACATTCTAAATAATATATATTTTTTAATATTTCACGTGCAATAAAATATGTGCTTCAAATATTAAATATAAAATTATTTGATATTAAATTTGAGCAACTAATAACTTCATACCCCAACACATATCACCACAGATCACAGATTTATCACCTTGAGACGTTTTTTATTCAAAAGGTTTCAGTGGGGGGGGGGGGTACTGAAGTAGACTTAGAAAATCAGGAAAAAGTTCTTAGGAAACTGGACATGAAACGGAATTTCATATTTTTGAATGCCCAATGTCTATTCAAGGCGCATCCACAGAGGTGGTGGAGCAGCAATTTTTTTGAAGAGAGGCATCAAGTATGTGGAACTGGATGTTCGGAGTCACTGTGTGGAGCTTTCAATGGAGCTTGTGGCAATCAAACTAATTGAACATTCCATCACTGTGGTCTCCATTTACCGCTCTCCGGATGGTGATTTCGAGCAATTCATAGAGCTTCTGGAGGATCTCCTGATTTCACTCACAGAAAAGCAGGATTCAAGGTTGATAATAGGAGGAGATTTCAATATTCATCTGGAGGCCCCATCCAGGGAGAGAAATGACTTCACAAACCTTCTTTGAGGACATGGGCTTTTAATTGTGAATCAGCTCCCAACAAGAGGATCTGCATGCTTGGACACTGTTGTCACAAACTTTGATTCCTGGGAGTGCACGGTTGAAGTCATTGATCCCATGCTATCAGATCACTCCGCAGTGGTTCTGTCATTGAAACAGAGTATGAGGAGTGAGCCCCCACCAACATGGCACTCAAATTACAGCTTCAGCAGCAGGCCAGTAAGAGACGAACTCATACCTCTTTTATGCAGCAAACTAAACAGCATAGACTGGGAAGAAGTTCTGAATCTGACAGGACCTTAATTTGCTTTTGACATGTTGATTGTTGGTTACATGAGTGTCTTCAACTTAGTTTTTCCAAAAACAAAAAGAAAAAACCCCAGATGTACAAGTAGTTCTCATTCTTATCCAAGAGATAAATCATGGTTTACTGAAGATCTAGCTGAACAAAAAAACTTGGTGACACTACTACACCATTGTTACAAGTCAGCAGTGATCCCGGAGGAGAAAGTGGAAAAATATGGACAATATTTGAGACAAAACAAACTGTACAGGCAAATGGTGAGACAGGCAAAGATTGTATAATACATGCACCATTGAAAATGCTTCAAATAGTTGTAGAGCTTCCTGGGAGGTCATTAACAGGCATCGTCCAAAAAAGCTAAGAGTAAGATCTAATATTAGTCCAGACAATTTCAATAAATTTTTTGTGAGTTCTATCGACGAAGTATGGACTAATATGGCTGGGGCAGACACTGACCCAGTGGAGAATGTTGTCACACGGTACACATGATGGATGTATGGGAGGAAATAACCACTGATAAAGTCAAATGTATTGTCAGGGGCCTGAAAATTTCAAAAACTCAGGACATATTTGGCCTATCAACATTTGTATTGAAATACACCATTGATCCCATTGCAGAGTGAATGGCTAGAGCAGTTAATCATTGCTTCAGGTTGGGAGTTTTCCCTGACACATTGAAACTAGCAAGGACTCTGCCAATTTATAAAAAGGGAAATACAGAACTTCCATCAAACTTCAGACCTATTTCCATAGTACCTACCTACATTGTCCAAAGTTATTGAAACCGAGATGAAGCAGCAAATCACAAACTTCTTTGTAAGAAACAACCTCCTCAACCAGGCCCAACATGGTTTTAGAAGTGGTCGTTCAACTGCTAGTGCACTTATGGCCCTGACAGAGAAAATACAGTCAGCTTTCGAGTATGGAGATTCGCTTTCAATCACGCTTTGCGACCTGAGCAAGGCGTTCGACTGTGTGCCTCATAGTATACTTGTCAAGAAGCTGGAGAAGTATAGTGTACAGGGAACAGTACTGAACACACTGAGAAGCTACCTAGAAAATAGAAGGCAAGTGGTCTCACTTGAGGGAGCCTCATCAGCCATTAGAAATGTGGATCATGGTGTGTCACAGGGCTCAGTGTTGGGTCTCCTGCTTTTCATTATGAATGACTTTCCAAACAACGAGAGCTCTATACTCTTTGCAGATGATACCACATTGACTGCTAGAGGTAAAACTGTGGAAGAAGCGGCGGAAAGATCAGTTCTCCAACTAAATGTCGCCAGGACCTGGTTTGCAGCAAACAAACTGATGCTAAATGACGAGAAAACAAACTTTCTGGTCTGTTCCCTAATTAGGACAACAGTGGAAGCAGAGCCTGTGAAGTTCCTGGGCTTCTGGATAGACAGCAGGCTGCGATGGAGCTACCATGTGACAGAGGTCTGCAAGAGATTGTCCAGGGTGATATACCTGCTGAGGAAGCTGAGACAATATATTGTCTGCAGAGACTACCTGTTATCAGCTTACCATTCCCTGTTTCACAGTCACATCGAATATGGACTACTGCTGTGTGGACACGCACCTTCTTGTCACGATGTGCTACTACTACAAAAGAAGGCAATCAGAATCATCTCTTTTGCAGGATATAGAGATCATTGTAGGCCACTTTTCAAGGAACTGAAAATTCTCACCATATACAGTCAGTATGTCCTGTCCTCCTTGATCTATGTCAGGGACAATCAGCATAAGTCGGTGAGAAGAAACGAAATTCACAGTCACAACACTCGCCATGCTACCAATGTGGAAGTTCCTCGCAGCTGGTTGGCCAGCACGCAGAGAAGTTTTCCATCAGCTGCAATGAGATTTTATAACAGACTCCCAATTGAAGTGACAAATGAACCTCGCACAAGATTCTGCTCTCTCATCGAACAGGCATTGATGAACAAACCAATTTATTATTCATTGACTGAGCCGGCTGAGGAGCCACTATTTTAAAATCCTTTGACACAGTCTGTCTGGTACCTCCAGAAGCACCAGTCAAGGACGAAGACATCAAGTAACAAGTAAGTATCATACCATTTATAGTGGGGTGTATATTTATTCATTGAATTATCTATGCCTATTAAGAAATCATTCAATGCATGAAACTTCTTTGTTTTATTATTTGTATTAAATGTTATAGTATTGAAATTTGTATTGTAATTGTTTTTGATGAGAAAACTTTGATTTTGAATATTTTTTATTGTATTCTGCAATGTTCAATGAGTATTTTTTGATATGAAAAGAAAATATTTTTCTTCATCTTAATAAAGATAGGCCTATATCTTTTTGAAAATAAGAAATAATGTCAACCAGGGTTTGGAGTAACTTTGTCTCACTTCATCTAAAATCAAACTTTGCATAAATGGGGCGGAGCTCCTGAAATTTTCAGATATGGGACTTGCGTCAGTTGATAGAAGAGCTTATCAATGACTATTGTAGGTAAAAATTTGATCAAAATCGTTGGAGCCGTTTTTGAGAAAATCGGAAAAGACCCAGTTTTTGACATCATTTTCGCCATTTTAGCGGCTTGCATTTGATCGAAATTGTTCGTGTCGGATTCTTATACTGTAAGGACCTTAAGTTCCGAGTCAATCCGTTAATTGGCAGATGAGGTATATCGTGTACACAGACCACTTTTGGACACAAAAACCACTTTTTTGGACTCAGGGGACCTTGAAACGTATAGAAATTGGGCTACCTTCATTTTTCGGGAAGCAATACTTCCCTTGCCCTATTGTAAAAATAATAAAATGCTTTTTCGATAAAAACTTTAACAATTTCCGAGTGGGGGAAGTCGAAGGTCACCCCCCTCCCCCCAAAAGTCCGTTTTCTGGATCCGCACGTGATTGCACTTGGTGACAACTAAATTATTTGACCTAATATACACCATTATTCCGTCGTTTTCAGTAAGTATTATCATGATTATATATGTATAGTAAAGATACCATTTTCAAAATATAGGTACCATGATTATTTTGTCTCTGGTATCATGTAATGAATATTTGGTTTATGAAGTTGTTCATATAGACGGCTCCAACACACAACTGTAAATCCGAAGGCAAACCTCAAGTAAAATCTCAAAGTTTATGGAGTGATTATGTAGAGTAGAGTATCTAGATTATGTAGAGATTTTCCCATCAACTTGTTATAGAGGTTTTCCTTAAGACTAACCTTTATGTTAACAAGGTACCGTTATCACAAGGTCTCGTGTGGAGCAATTTTTCAAGGTCTACATCTACATACTATAGTGAGATTCACTTCAAACTTTCATCATTGCTTGAATAAGAAGCTTTGGCAAGAGAAAACCTATACAATACAGGATTGATTGATTTGCTAATTATTACTTGATTGTTTTTCTGTGCTCTGGACCTATTAACGAGGGAAGTTGATAGAATGAATCTCTAACTAGAACCTTAGAATAAACAATCTAAGTATCTGTTTTCTCTGGTAAGAACAAAATCAATCACTTTTAAGCACACTGCACACTAGCTGTTGCAGGAACACAGAATCGAAAATTCATGGAAATGTCATGTAGGCTACATTTTTGAGTTCCTTACATTTCCAATTCCGCGTACACGTGTCAGCTAGTGGAAGCTACTATTGTCCCTGTGTGCAGGCTGCTTTATATCGATTGGAATATGGAATCTAGGATTGAGGAAGAGGGAACAAAAAATTCAATTATCATTTAAATTAAATAGCCTATTCTAGTATGGTAATAAATGAAAAATATTCCAACGTAATACATGAACATATTAAAACAAGTGAGAGGAAACTTGAATAGAATAGCGTAATCATTTTATAAGAGTTTAATAAAATATAAATTGATTTATGAACATAATTTTTACATGGTAATAGTTCGAAATATTACTTATAGTTAACGTTATCACAAATTCAGTACAGGTAGTTTCATTTTATGTTGTTGGCATCACAGAAATTTTTTAATTCAATCTTATCTGCGGGAAGAAGCATGATGGAGAACCCTGTAACAAAAAACAAATCGATTGATTCAACAATATCAATTGATACATCTACAATATTACAAAACTCTGAAACTCTGCTCACACTACATTAGATTGTTACGAATATCAATCGTACCAATGTTGTAGCTCATTAGTCGCAGAAGAAGTTTAAATTGCAGGGAACCAGATTTGTTTAAATAATTGTTTAAAATTGCAGTATTGATTTAAATTGCAGGGAACAAGATTTTCCCTTGACTTAACTTTCTACATAAATTGTATACACGGTGTTCTGAAAAATATGCCCATAAGACAGGGCGTGATTCCTCACATCAAAAGAAGAAAAAAAACTAATTAGCATAGGTCCGAAAATGCTTGGTTACCAAGTTATACAGGGTGAAAGATTTCGTCTGAATTTCAGTTCCCCTACTGAAACGAAGCCCTACGGGTATTTGTTGGCTGTTAATTGAGATGTATAATTTAGCGTACTTTATATAAAATGAACTGAAAATTGAAAAAACCGTTTCCAGACCTGTAGCTACAGTAATTTTCAAGATATGTAACGAAATTAGCGAAACTTGGTCCCGACAAACAAGTTCCTTTAAGGTTTGAAGCAGATTTACTATGTAAAATGTACAATAAACACTATGAAAAAAGAGCTTAACAGATTTTGTCTATTTTTCATGCGTTTTGTATGTAATTAAGGGTTATTTTTTCAAGGGTTCCGTTTGTCTATAATAGACGTATTTTACACCTTCCTCTTCAAAATTAAATTTTTTACAAGTTCTGTAAAAAATATGTTGTGTTTATTGTACATTTAACATAGTAAATCTAAAGAAACTTGTTTTTCAGGACCAAGTTTCGCTTATTTCGTCACATATCTTAAAAAATTGCTGTAGCTACAGGTCTGGAAACGGTTTTATTCAATTTTTCAGTTAGTTTTACATAAAGTACGCTAAATAGTAAATCTTAATTAACAGCCAACAAATACCAGTAGGGCTTCGTTTCAGCAGGGGAACTTTAATTTAGACGAAATTTCCGCCCTGTTTAAGTTTGTAACTAAGCATTTTTCGTTCCTATGTTAATTAGAGCATTTTTTCTTCTTTTGATGTGAGGAATCACACCCTAACCGATGGGCACCTTTTTTCAGATCACCCTGTATAATAGTGAGTAGGTTTGTGATTTTGTATCCAATTTTTTCAAATAAGTGAAATAGTTCTCAAGTTTTTAAATTATTGTGATACATTCTGTGATTCATTTCAAGTATTACATCAACCTTCAAAATTTTAAAATCATTATTCCTGGACCGAAAATCAAGCGACGAAGCAGTGTGTGGATTCATAACCTTAACCTATGAACATTAACATTTTATTAAATTTTTTTGGAGAGAAATAGTACATGCTCAGCCTAGTTTTTCCTCCAATGTTATAACATTTATTATGAGTACAGTGTTTTATACAATAAATTAATACTTAAATAAATATCCTAATCTATATAGTCGATAGTAAAAAGTCTATATTCTGAAGGATGGAATAAGGTCGATTCTCTCTACAATTCCATATCGGTATGATCTTGAGGTAGGTTTGCATGTAAACAAATGCATAGAGTCCTTCAATGGTGCTGCCGTTCAATAAATTTCCCAAGAGTTTTCTTTAGGCATGCTCAACATATGAATTTACCAGGCTAGATTTCACACTAGGCATGGGCTTCAGCTTCCATCTCAATAGGCATGGGAAAAAACAAATTGCGGGTGAGCTATTGAAATTATTGATGGAGACTCAGCCCAAGAATAGCATATAGAATAGCTATATACAGAGACCGGCATATTAATCTGACGATTTTGTAGTAATTGTTATGTTTGAACCACTGAATGTTGTACATGACAGGTCTATTCTTGCCATTTCAGTAGCCAGTATGTCGTGGTCAAGTGAAAATCAAGAGATTGTGATTGAATTTTTAAAATAATGACTCGGTTATTTCAAAACAGCGTTTACGTCACAGACATTTCAATAATTTAAATCCACACGCGCCTGTTCCCAGTAGGAATATGAATCTTCTTGTGGGTAAAGAAATTCAGGAACACGTTGTCCGCTTCAAAAACGAAACCAACAGGACAAAAACGAACCGTGAGAACGCCTGAAAAACGCCCGAGTAGCTGTTACACGGTCTCCACGACGTTCAGCAGCAAAACATGCTGTTGCGCTAGCCATTTCTGGTCGAAGTGTACGACGAATTCTTCATTACGACCTAAAATTCCATCCTTATAAGATAATGTTAGCGCAACAACTTAATGCATATTGTTGGGCACATTGCAAAGCCACTTGCGAGATCATTCTCGAAAATGTCCACGAGGATGCCGTTTTTCTTTCAAGTGACGAGGAACATTTACATTTTTCGTGATTTGCGAATAAACAAAATTACCGTTATTGAGCAGCCAATAATCCACAGAACTAAAGGAGGCCATCCAACGAGAAATTGAAGCAATTCCACAAGTGATGATTGAGCGAGCAATGGCAAATCTTAGAATTAGGTTAAGTGAATGCATGAAAAGTAACGGAAATCATTTGGCTGACATAATCTACAAATAAAAAAACTTTGTGAGTAATCTATGTAATTCACTATAAATTGCAAAATTTGATTTTTAATATGATAAATTATATGATTTGATTGTTCGAAACACACTTTAGTTATTATCCCTAAAAAATCGTCAGGTTTTTATGCCGGGCCCAGTACAATCCTTGGGCTCAACCTCCGTATCGTCCATTAATTATGCTCTTTCTACTGATATTAATGGCAGAGATGGATTCCTTTGTTAACGTTGAAGATTGTATTAACATATCTAGTTTGATCAGTGGTGGGGTGTGTGTAATAGCAGTTATTACCAAACCCAGGTCATTTTTACTTTCCTTGCCCTACTACCATAGGTAAGGAAAGTATTGCTTTCAAAAAAAAATTAAGGTACCCCAATTTCAAGTTTTCTATACGTTTCAAGGTCCCCTGACTCCAAAAATATGATTTTTGGGTGTTGGTCTGTGTGTGTATGTGAACACGATAACTCCATTCCTAATCAACCGATTGACTTTTTCAATTGAAATTTTAAACTTAAAGTCCTTATACCATGAGGACCCGACAATAAGAAATTCAATAAAATTCAATTCAAGATGGCGGAAAAAATGGCGGATAATTACTAAAAAAACATGTTTTTCACGGTTTTCTCGAAAACGGCTCTAAAGATTTTCTTCAAATTTATACCATGGGTAGCTATTTATAAGCCCTATTAACTGACATGAGTTTCATTTCTTTGAAAATTGCAGGAGCTCCGTAATATTCTTGAGAAAAATGGCGGATAGTTACTAAAAAACTATGTTTTTCACGATTTTCTCAAAAATGACTTGATCGATTTATTTCAAATTCATACCCTGTATAGTTATTTATCAGCTCTATCAACTGGCATGAGTCTATTTCCTGGGAAACTAATGGGGTCCACCCCATCCTTGAGAAATGGACTTTGTAGATCGTAGTTTCAAATATGTTGCCGCCAATCGTCATTATGTTATTCCCCTAAATTATTCTCGTTTAAGAATGAGGCTTACAGTTCAATGAGCAAGGAAAGTTGTGTGAGTGTACCACACCAGATTTTTAAAAGATACAAAGCACAAATCCATGTTCAGATTATGTTATATTCAGAACTGACAGATGATTGCTGTAATTAACAAAACGGAAAGGAGTTTTCCTATTATTCTCCCGGAATCAGATTATTGTAATGAGAGTCAGAAAAAAACAATTTTCCATTGGAATGTCGAATGTATTTGAAATAAGCTAGATTGTGTTGAATATCATCAACATTGGAGTGGAGTCAGAGGAGATAGCAATGATGGCTTTTTAATTGGGAATGCTCACTGTAGATCCACCAGGAAACATGGGGTTGTTGAAATATGTAAGGAAAGATAAAATTGAGAAGATGAAGAGTATAGATCAGATTTCAATAGAGATTGTGTTGAAGGTAACAGCTATTTAGTTATTGAACTCAAATACAATAGCTTTAGCTTTATATAGACCATACTCTGATAATGATAATAATTTTGACATAGACCTATTCCTTGATAGACTAGTATATTGGAGCATGCCTTAAAGTACACCGATAGCCTATTCTCAAGTGGTGATTTTAATTATGATTTTATGAGCAATGATAATACTATTAATAAGTTGGAGGACCTTTTATTCAATTTTATCGTATTCAATAACATAATTATGCCAAATTTATCTAACGGGGAACCTGTACAAATAATATTATCACTACAATAAGTGGAAATTTATTTCAATGTGAGGTTGTAAAGACATGGTTGTCAGATCATTGGGCACTCGTTATGAAAAGCACACTTAGTTTAAGAAAATCGGGAACAAAAAATACGGAAACCAGGGCTATTCTTCACATTAATGCTGATAATATTTTCACAAAAAATGTTACAGGATTTGAGTGGACAGGACTGTATAGAGAGAAAAATCTCTAGAACTGAAAACTTAATCTTTTTAGTACACTGAAGAATATTCGGCATTCAAGTCAAGGAAGGTGAGTTGAAGACAATAGCTTCAAGTCAAGTAAAATAGTGTTGAACTAATAAATATAAAGAGTATCTGTGATCTACAGTATGATTTCCGACTTAATACTGGGGATGAAGGTATTACGTTACTTTATAGAAGAAAGAATTTAGAGTAATGTTAGTGACTCTAAAGATGCGTTCACACTAAAGTTATAAACAAGATGTTAATAACTTAATCCTTATAGATTCTAGTAGATTGAACATAACTTATCATACACATGATGAACATGTGTTTGTCAAGTTCCGTTAATAACTTAATCCCTCTATTAGATTGAACATAATTTATCATGCACATGATAAACATAAGTGTTTGTCAAGTTCCGTTCAATCTAATAGAGTCTATTAAGGTGCGTACAGATATACGCGCCTCCAACTCTCCCGCGCACGCTCCGCCCTCGTTCCGCCCTCGCACCGATCATGAACGTTACGGAAGATGTTAGCTCTTCTCGCGTTCCACTCTTGCTCCCCGGTCGATCATCAATCGATCTGCTCGAGTGACGTTCGATTGCGGAGCAGAGCGAAAGTCTGTACGCACCTTAAGGATCAAGTTATTAACATTTTGTTAATTACTTTGGTGTAAACGCAGCTTAAGAGAGAAATATATTGTCCAAGATAATTACTGAATCCAATAACTAAAGCAAGGCAATTTGGAATATAATAATATAACAAAGATGTAAACCACTATCAACAAAAAATCAGAGTTTACAACGCCCAGACCAGTTCTCGTAATTTATCATAACGACACCCAGAATGTTCTCAAATTGGCTAATTCTCACCAACAGCTGATTCTCGTCCAATCAGAAGGCATTCTGGGTGTCGTGATAAAAATGTCTGCCGAAAAATCGGTAAGTGTGAAAACGGCCAAACGCTCAAATATAAAATCCATAATAATTGAAAAAACATAAAGTACCCTTCATTAATATTTGAAAAAACAAATAATTCAAAAAAATTTTTTGAACTTGGAAATGGCTATAACCGAAACTAAACTAAAATATTTTAAATAAAGGGTAGTTTCTGCTCTTATATTGTGTTTTTGAATATTTTTTAAAAGTAGCCCATGCTAGTCAAGTGATTTTGATTTTATAATATACACCAATACATATTGCGTTCCTCTATGAATTGACTTACAGTACTAAATTCATTTTTTAATGAGTTGACTGATATATTTTCGACTAAAAATTAGGAATGAAAAAGGCATAGTGATGAAATAAATTCTCTGAAAAAGATAAATTGTATTAAAACATCTATGACTAGTATTACCTTTGAGCAGAAGTAGTGTGTCTGGACTATGAGGAGGGAAAAGGGTCCTCAGACTTTCAATAACATCCTTCACTTTTCTGTTCCATCTGTAATTAGTAACGACCAGTTTGAAAGCCTTGAATTTTTCCTCACTTGACGTCTGCTTCACCTATAAAAGATAAATGGGTGTCTGTTATTATTCCTCTATATTTGTAAGAATGTTAATTGCCACAAATAAGTGTATAATTCACTTTTACAAGAGTAACACAGTAGGAATGCATGTACGAGGGTATGCGAATTTACTGTATCTGCTATGATGGATATTTTTGTGTAAATGGATTTTCGTGTAATAATTATTGAATTTTTCATGTTGACAGTACTGTTCTTATGCTTTGATGATGTATACTTTGCTTTCTTATAATGCGGATAATAATTGACTTACCCTATACAATACAGTGGGTCTTGGAAATTATTATTGAAATTGTTTTTTCTCATTGTATTCTTATATTTTGTTGATGAATTGAAATGAATTTATTGATAATTATTTATAAAAATATATATTTGTAGCCTCATACACATCGTATATACATGAGTTATATTACATACATCGTGTTATTTCAAGTTCAAGAATTCATGTGTTGATTGGAGTCTTAGTGTGTATTTTTACTTATCTATTATTTATTAATCATACATTGTATTCATCTGATGTATTGTTTGTTTCCAGTCTGATAAAATAAATCGTCAGAATGAAAACGTGATATTATAGAAATGAATGAGAATATATTAGAAAATGAAAAATTTAACTCACCAGCCACCAATACGCATGTACAACCTCCTTTATATCTTGCTTGCCTATACTCGCAATAGACAGTGCATACTTTTCAACGATAGCTCTGGCACTTTCGAAAGTGAATTGAGACACCAGATCATTGGCGGTTCGCCCTCCCTCGCTACTACCAGCTGTAGCAGCAGAAGAAGACACCGAAGAAGAAGAAGAAGTGATAGAAGGAGTAGGTGACGAAGTTTCATTCCCCCTCACAATCCTTATCCTCCGCTTTTTCGTCGAGTTTTCCAGCTGCCCACGTCCACTACTACTTATGCCGGCATCTTGGACATCCTCACTGTTCTGACTGAACGAAGTGTCGGCCGTTCTCTTAGCGCTGGAACTATCGACGACGTTAGTCAGAATCTCCTCCTCGGCACAATCCAGCGCTGCCAACAGGTTTTTCGGCTGCGGTTTGTCAGGTTTGTCAGCCTGCATGGTGTTGGCTAACACTTTGCGCATCATTGCTTTCTTCTCCTCGACTATCTGCTGGATTTTCTTCTTCCTTTGTTCTTCTTTCTTGGACACCTCTTCCGCTGATTCTTCTCTTTCTTTCAGTTCGCCGTTGTAGATGAAGCTGGCTCCCGTTGCTGATTGATCACTACGGATTGTTCTCTGCAACATAATGTATTTTATATTAT
Organism: Nilaparvata lugens; assembly: GCF_014356525.2. Taxonomy (NCBI): domain Eukaryota; kingdom Metazoa; phylum Arthropoda; class Insecta; order Hemiptera; family Delphacidae; genus Nilaparvata; species Nilaparvata lugens. The sequence goes on from NC_052515.1 coordinate 18,140,439, forward strand.
ACTAGCAGGTAACCCATGCTCCGCAAGGGTCTATTTTAATACTTGACAAACTGAAAACTTCACCGAGTGGAATCTTGAAGAGTTTGAAGTAGGCCTAGAACCATCCTCGGTTAATTGAGAATCTATATGCAGAATTTCAGTCCAGTAGTTTAGAGGTGTTGTTGCGTCAAACATAATTTTCCTATCCCGTAAGTGTGTGAGCCAGTTCTTTCCTTCATTATAGAATAGAATAGAAATCTTTATTGGTCATAAGGGCCATGCCCTATACAATGACATCCTTCATTATAGTATAGATATGTTCTTCAACTTGGTGCTAAAATAATATAACTCAAATCATGTTTAGAAACCTTCCTCAACTTAATGCCAACCTAACAAAATTGGACTGGTTTATTAATTTAGTTACCAATTGTAACCTCTGTTTCGAAGAGGTAGTCTCTCTAGATTATTGTTCTATATTAACATATGGTATGTACATTTCAATTATAATTATATTCATGTCCCATGAATGAAATTTGAACATTCTGGAAAATCAAGAAGGAAATTAGAAATTTGGGCATCGAGGTGCACGAGATTAATATTTTTAGAATCTATGTGCAAAATTTGGAGATCTAAATCATCCCCGTTTTTCCGGTATGCAATCCACAAGTTGACATGTTTTGATGCGAACAAACGAACAAACACAACCCTACTCTCTCTTGAATAGATATAAGAGATACAACATATTCAACAACACATTCAATAAAATATATTTAATAGCATAAAACGAATCATCGATAATACAGAGTGGCAACCTATTTTAAAATGAAAAAATCATGAGTAATTCCTTCCTGGTTTTCCAGAGTAAAATTTCAAATTTTCCACGTAGAGTTCCAGTACTTGAGGAACAAGATTCACAAAGAATTCATCATGAGATATATCTTCAGTTTGATCTTCCATGACGAACTGCAAATAGCATATTTAAATTTCCAAATACATTGATAATTTTTTACACTACAGCCTATTTTTGTGAGGGATTAGTAAGTTCTTTTAACTACTCATGTGGGTGGAGTGCTTTCAGAAAGGGTCCATTTTCAATACTCAGTGAGTAGTTAAAACCGAAAAATTCCTCTCAAAAATAGACTACAATGTCAAAGTTATCAATCAATCAACATTTTTATTAGTTATCGAACATATTTCATACAAATAGAGTTGCTATTCATGTATCAGCATTTGGAAACAATATAACATTCAAATTATATATATATATGACAATATCACTCAACAAGATACAATGTAGGAAACTTAATAACAATAATTAACCGAAACAATATAGTAAATAATTAATCAGAAAACCAGTAAGGAATAACTAGGAGAAAGTTATGTCAAAGTTATCAATACATTGGAACATTTATTATGTATTCTGAGTCATACTTTTACTAATGAAGCCATATATATGTATGTACAGTACCATAGCCGATTCCGGCTGTTGGTAACTCTTCAAACCTTGAAGAAAGTCTCATTCCAAAGAGAATGAAGCCATCAAAATATTTCATTTTGCAATGTAATTGATTTAAATCATGTCTAAAAATATGATAAGAAATTATATTTTAAAATAAACGATAAGCGAGCGCCAAATCTTTTCACTGTTCTATAATCAAAATAAGCTAACAAATCGATTGAAACCAGAAATTAATGTGAAATCTACTAGGCCAACAGTCTTCAGTTACACCCGTGGACCATAAAAACTTTATGATTCCACCAGAGGAACTGTGATCAGTATATCAAGAAGCATTAAAAAAAGCATAGACTAACCTCAAATTATAGGAAGTTTAATAATTGAATATGTTACGGAAAACCCTTCTTTACTAAACTATTTGAAATTTATGAAAAATTCACGATTAATTGGAGAAATTCATGAGGAATTCACGGTATTTTTCCCGGTTAGTAAAATCATGAGGAATCCAAGGTTCTCCCGGTTTTCCCAGTAGGTGGCCACCCTTTAATAATAAAGGAAAGAGTAATCTTATACATGTATGGGATAGGACATAAAGGAATGACGATTCATCACGTCTGAACTACTGAACTGATTAACTTTAGCTTTGGCATAAAGATTCTGATTTTACCGAGGATGGTCATGGGCTTACTTTCATTGTTATTACTCCATTTTATTCTAATTCAATGTGTGATTCAAAGTTTACGTAACTATGAAAACCCAATTAAACAGGGCGTTCTCCAAGTGACTCCGTAACATAGTTGGTAGAGAGCGCGGTTCATGAATCAAAGGTTGCCGGTTCGAAACTTATGAAACTCTTTTTTTGCTAGAAATTTTCAACCAACTTTTATAACTATTAGTCCAGTCAAAGAAAGGTTATAGAGGGAAATGTTTGGAAGACAATGTTTGACCCCGCAGTTTTGTTTAGGGTAGTAAGGAGGTGAACATATCAAAAGTCCCCACCCCTACCCCTGTGCTAAGGGGGTGGGGGTGGTTCAAAGGTACCATTTTTTGGTTTCCCGCATGTAACTCGAAAACTATGTATCTTACGGACGGACATAACTGTTATATAAAAAATTGAAGCTTGCATAATTTCCTACAATATTTGTCTCACAACTTTTTCTATATCTTCCCTAGTTTTCGAGATATCCGCTCTTGAAGTGTGAAATTTTCGAGAAAACACATTTGCCTCCGATATTTTTTCAATGTTTTCTCTTACAACTTTTTCAAAATCTATGGAAAAATCTATGCTGATTATGAACTTATAGAGCATTGAATTCTCTTCAATTTGATGTATAATTTCACACTTTTACGAATTTCCCTACACTTTTTGCAGCAGCTTTAGTGTTGATTGTGAAATCTCCATTTTTGCAACAATAGACCAATTGACAAAGGAATTTGGAGGTAATGTTTTAAACACAATTTTTGACTTTGCAGCTTTGTTAAGACTAGTTAGGAGAAGAACATATCAAAAGTCCTCATTCCTAACTAATGTGCTAAGGGGATGAGGGTGGTTTAAATGTTGCATTTTTCAGTGTTTTGCTCCCACGCTCATATCTTGAAAACAATACGTTCAAACGAAATAACTAACTATTCAAAAATGAAGCTTAATAAATTTTCTACACTTTTTGTTCAGTGGAATTTTGAGATATTCCCAACAGTTCCCGAGATATTCGCTCTTGAAGGTGTGTAGTTGTCAAAATGACAGGTTTTTATTCAATGTTTTGCTCTTTCAGGGCTTATAACTCTCCAACAATGCATCGTAAAAATTCATGCTTATCGTAGGTTTGTAGAGCATTGAATTCTCTTTGAAATTATGTATTATTTCACTATTCCAAATTTTCCTCTCATTGTTATAGCAGCTTCAATGTAGGGGGTGAAATTTTCATTGCTTCAACAAGTGTCAACTCAGCGGTTGCACACCTTCAAAAGAGGGGATAAAGATGCGCACTTTTGGTAAGTTCACCTACTAACTAGTCCAAATTAAGCTGCAGAGTCAAAAATTGTTTCACTGACACCCCCTTCAACTGTCATCGTCAAACGATCAATTCTTGCAGCAATGAAAATTTCACCCCCTCCCTATTGACTCACCGGTGGTCCAATGGCCCTGAAAAACTTGACTAGCAGCGAGAAGGCAGGTCCGAACTTATCGCAAACGTTGACATGCGGCTGCAGCCACTTTGACAGCGCCCTTGTGTTGGTGTGGAATGCGAACCTATTGTCACACAGCAGGATGGCGCCGTAGTCTGACGCGTGCCGGATTACGCGACCCACCGCTTGGTTCACGGCGCGGGTCGCCTCCAGTCGGTACCATTCCGCGCCCGAGTGAGATGACTGCAAGCAAACATGCTTTTCAATTAGAATTTATACAGAGTGATTGGTAAGTAGCGCACATCATAAGATAAGAAAGTAGTTTAATGTATCTTTCAAACTTTACTCTTAGTACATGTATACATATATTTTTACAACACATGCTCAAAATGGCTTCCTTTAACAGTAATACATGCAAGAACTCGTTCTATCATGTTGATTACACTTTTTTCAGAACCTTTAAATTGATGATGTAGATTTCTGTTAAGTTCATCCAGTGAATGTGACCTGTTTTTATAAAATTTCCCTTCAAGGTAACCACAAAGTAAGTGGGTTTATTTACTCTGCTTTTACTTCACTTCAAGGTAAAACTCGTTTCTCTTGAGAAAACTGCATGTTTATAAGCAGTAAACTCAGTAGCATTGCACACTTAATATGGCTAGTATCCAGTCCAATGATGTCTAGATTTGTAATGTTGTAGGTACATTTTGCTATCCTGCAAAAGCCAGCATAACCAATTCGTGGAAACTACTATCCACAGGGAGAAGGTTCATTCACATGTGCGCGAATTTTTTCATCTCTCTGTAGGCCTACTCATCAAACTATAGCATAATAATGATGTATGCAGAATTTATTATAAATAAATAGATATGAAATAGTTATAATAATATACTTAGAGAGGGATGCAACATTCATATCATTATAAAGAGAGATCAAAAATTCGCGCACATGTGAATTTCCATGAATTTCCATGAGTTTCCATGAATTAGTTATTCTGGCTTCTGCAAGATAGCACCACATTTAGTATCTACAACACAAGGTCTATAAAATACAGGTCATGACACTCGTGTTCCCAAAGACCTTAAAGATGCATAGACTCACATGCAGCGCTAGTGTCGTACTTGGAATTGAAATCCGCCATTGAGGGGGCAACCCATAAGATTATTACATACCAATGCCACCAATGCATATATATATAAATATATATAATACCTCAATGGCGGCCTTCAATTGGAAGGCATAGGCATTGTGGGTCTATATCTCTTTAAGGTTTTTGCGTGTTCCTTATGAAGCGGCCATTTTGTGCGGTTTTTATGGCGGTACATTTGAAAATCCAATCTAATTCAATTTTCATGCATTATGCATTTTGAAAACAATATTCTAGTTCAGATAATATGTGAGTTCAGGTTTTCAATTTTTTGATAATGGAATTTCAATAAGTGACATAGTTATAGTTGCTAGGAATGATCGGGCATTGAAAGAAACCTTTCTGGTGATTGAGGGAGAAGGACGACAGGTTGGTCTGAGAGTAAATGAAGGAAAAACAAAGTACATGAAGATGAAAAAGACAGCTGTAGAGAGACGACATCTGGGAAAGTTGGATATTGGCGAGTATTCCTTTGAAGAGGTTGAAAGGTTTAATTACCTTGGCGCAGAGGTCAACCAAGGGAATAGAATATCCCCAGAAATAAAAAGAAGAATAATGCTTGGCAACAAAGCATTTTTTGCCAATATGTAATTAATAAGATCGAGAGCTATTTCCAGAGAAACGAAAATGAAAATGTACAAAACCTTGATACGACCTGTCGTGACATATGGCTGCGAAACTTGGACTCTAAATGCAGCGGACACTCATGCATTGAGAGTATTTGAAAGGAAGGTGATAAGAAGAATCTATGGCCCTAGAAATGAAGGAGGGATTTGGAGGATCAGATATAATGAAGAGATCGAAATCCTACTCAAGAGGCAGAATATTGTCAGATTCGTGAAGTCAAGAAGAATAAGCTGGCTTGGGCATGTAGAGAGGATGCCACAGGAGAGAGCCCAGCAGAAGCTCATGCGAGAGGTCTTCTACAGTGCAAGAAGAAGAGGAAGGCCGAGAAGGAGCTGGCTGAGAGAAGTAGAGAACGACCTGCGTGTGATGGGAGTGATGCAGTGGAGAGTGTTAGCCCAGACAAGAGACGATTGGAGGCAAGTTGTGGAGGAGGCGAAGGTTCTTCATGGACTGTAGCGCCGGCATAAGTAAGTAAGTAAGTAATTTCAATAACTATTCATTTATTTATTTTTACAATTCGAATTACTAATAACACATCATATTATGTTCAATCTACAATGATAAGAGCTAAAAATAAATTTGGAAATTGGTGAACTAGAACTCCACAAAATGGCGATTTTGCAATGCATTACGGGATTGTGTCATGACCTATATTCATAGACCTTGTGACTTTGTCTACAAACTGCAACAAATCTAGAGATCATTGAACTGGATACTAGCCACATCAAGTCTGTGGTGTTACTGAGCTTACTGCTTTGTAAGCAAGTGGTTTTCTCAAGAGCAACCAGTTTTACCTGGAAGTGGGGTAGCAGGGCAAAGTGGGGTGAATAAACCCACTTACTGTGGGTAGAATAATAATATTCGTATGACTTTAATTGGTGGGGAGTCCCTGACGGAAGTTCCACCTCGCCTGAATATATTATTCAAGCCGTCAATGGGCCTTAGTACTGTTATACTTCAGCCGGGCCCGACAAAATAACGTGCCCATCCGATAACACTGTGAGTTCACTTTAAAAGAAGAGTTTATAAAAACAGGCGACACACACTAGATAAACTGCTAATTATCTACAGAAATCAACAACATCAATGTAAACATTACATTAGATACATTACAATACATACATTTGTTGTAAGTGGACTCGCTTACAATTTTTGCACATTTTTTCTCGTTTTTCCTACTTTCTTCTCCAATACTTCCCTTTTCTTCTCCTTTTCACCCTTCTTTCCTTACTTTTATACCCTCTACCTGCATATTACATGGGAAACCACAGTTGGCTAGGTGTTTTTCCTCCTTTCTTTCTTTTCAGCACACCCCGCCATGAAGCCTGTTTTTGTATTTCATTGGAAATTTATCATTGATTGTGATTTTTTGTGTTTTGATTTCTTTTGTGTATATTGTATTGTGTTGATTGGAATAAAAATTGATTAATTGATTGAAACTTACTGAGAAAAGTGCCATCAAAAAAATATGATAAAACGAGTTGATGCATGCATTACTAAAAAAGGCAGCCATTTTGAGTATTTGTTGTGGAAATGTAAGTAATTTGTGTACATGTAATAATAATAATAATAAATATAGTTTATGAAAATACATTTTACTACTCCCTTATCTCATGATGTGCATATTGATGTGCGCAACTTTTGATCATTATGTATTATCAGAATGTGTTAATTTTAAATTCTGGTGTGTAATGTTAATTTCTATCTGTCATGATTATATTTGATTAACTTGTGTGCTCACCAGACTCTTCTCGGTGCTCCTGTTCTGGTCGATGTATTGTCTCTTGAGCATGACCTTGGGGTCCTTGAAGGGTGGAAAGGGCAAGCCCGTGATGACGACAGCCCTACCCCTTTGGTTGGCGAAGTCGAGGCCCTCGGACACTTTGCCCCTGCACACGGCTAACAAAATGGCACCCTTAGTTGATTGCTCGCTGTCCACCGCCTCGTAATACTGCTTCATCACCTCGCTCAGAGCGTCTTTCTGATGCGGCTCCACGAAGATTGGCTGTTCAAAAAAAGACATTCAATGATTGAATAAAATGAAAGTTTATTCACTTATTTATTTATTCAACTTCCAACGGTAAAGCACCAATTTCACAAAAAAAAACATTAGAAAAACAGATACGCATAAAAAGTATAAACAATATACAATATTTGTATATCAAATAATAAAAACAGTACAAGCAAAAAATACAAAAAAGAATAAATGAAAAATACAAAAGTGTATCGATTTATCACAGTGGAATTTCCTCATAGTAGAATAACAATCAATGCTTCATCACCTCGCTCAGCGCATCTTTCTTTTGAGGCTCCACAAAGATTGGCTGATTACAAACAAAGCATTCATTTATTCATTCAACAATATAGCTCTAAATTGAATAAATAGATACATTTGTAAATACATTACATTTAGACCTCCTTATAGTAATGCTTCATCGCCTTGCTCAGAGCGTATTTCTAGTGGGGTGTTATTCATAAGTGCGATATCTCAAAAGTGTGAGAAAAGTTTTCAACTTTTTGTTATTTGTGTTATCATATAAAATCATCAACACATTTGAAATAATACTACTGCCTTTTAAAAGCCAAAGACTAAACTCTCTAAACTTGACTTTTACCTTTAAAATCTAATTGAACAGAACCTTTTAGGTTAAGTTCATACACTAGACCAAATGAAACTCACAGTTCTGAGGCACTGCCATTCTAGTGTGGTTCTACGAAAATTGGCTGGTTGAAAGCATTCATCTCAGTTATATAGCAAATTATCAACTATTTCAGCAGTCCTCATTCATGCAGTATAACTGTAATGGAAAGTAACTGTGTATTTAGTAGTCAGTTCCTAGCTAGCGCGCGCACATAGCGAACGGTAATCTATCGCGAGATATTAAATTGTAACAAGTGGTTTCTCAAATACAGTCATTAAAAACTATTCGTTTAATCACAATCTTGAATTTTATGCATTTGCTGGGTGACAATAATTGCAGTCAAGTTTTGAGTGGATAAATAATCAGCCCGGGTAGACAAGATCGGTCGTCCAGTTTTCAGGCCATGGTCCTCTCAGTAAGTTCAGAGGTTGGTTAAAGTATCATATATTCTAATGATACTGTATCATATAATGGAATTATACTGTATCATGTTTTAATCGTTTTCTTTTGCTGAGGATGATGTCCACCAGTGGCGATGCGTCCGGTCATCGTTTGATGCGGCGATGAGTAGAGGAATTGGACTAAAAATATTAAAATAATCTTAACTCTTAAATGTACATTTGTAGGCTTCAAAACCCGAAATTATGTTCAAAAACTCCAAAATTAAAAAAAAACTAATAAGAATATGATGAGTATGACGCTCAATATGAATATGAAGCACAGAAGGCTTGCGGATCACTCCAGTCCCCCTCCAGTCCTTGGCTAGAGCCCCCAGCCAACAGGTTTCAGACCATTTAAATAATGCTCGAAATACATCGCAACGATGCGGCTGCGGCGATACATCAGCTGCGGCTGCGATGTATTTAGGCTTCGCGCGTTCTCGGCTTGTGTCGGGAGTTTTCGGTAACTGCGTTCTCCTCATCCCCACGTCCCACAGTCTATACACACACAGCTTTAACAGAAATTTTCGCATTTGAAATACTGTATTATTGTTTTAAAAGTGAGGTTATTCTTATTCGTGTGAGTTAGTAATAGTTTTTACAGTGTTTCATGTGCATGAATTAGCAAATGTGAAGTGTGAAACATGGAGGAAGTGGAAGATGAAAACAGTATTATTAATTTGAAAGAAATTCCTGTTAGGCTATAGTGAGAATTGGTAAGTAATGGAAAGTTGGTAGTGAGGATACACTGAAAATTATACAAGAAGTGAAATAGAGAGAATTTTCAGTTCTCTGCCTTTTGTATGTGATTTCAGAGGAAACTTTCAGGTACTCCAAAAGCTTCAAAAGTCAACAATTTGCTAGCATTTCTAACATTTTCTTGAAGAGGGCACTTGAACCCACTTGAGTGGTGGGGGGGGGGGCCCTGCGATGACCGGTGGAATATTCCACGACTCGCCACTGATGTCCACATGAGTCTAATCTTGTGCGTGGGAAATATTAAACACTTTCTTATTTTTAAGTTAACACTTGTATTTTGTTCAAATTTATTGTTCATCATATTTGATGTGCTATTTATTTGTGATTGTTTTTTTAAATGGCGAAATAAATGATTTGATTTGAAAAAAAATGAGAGGACCTGAAAACTCTAACATCAGACCTGAGACAGCCACGTCACTAGATTAATTATTATTATCGTTAGTTAATTATTTTTCCATTTCCAATCATTTCATGATTATGTGTTTTTGTCATTGTTGAATGGATGAATTATAAGAAATAAGTGGACCTCCAGCTGTGACGATGTACAATCTGTGGAACTTCTAAATATTGGATAAAATCATTGATTGTTGGCTGTTAGATGAGGCCATCGACAAGTTTTTTTGTACATCATATTATTCAACTTACCTTGCTATTTTGTATTTTCGACCAAAGTCCGTTCTCTTGCCAGTAGCTAACTGTTTTCTCCATGGTGGAATAGGACGGAAAGAAAACGAGTAAGCCGTGAGGTACTACTCGTGAAAAGTTTTGCAATGTGGATGCAAGCTCGCTCAAGTAGGTTCCGCTGCTCCTATAATTACACAAGAAAAATTTTAATAATTATATTTCAGAAGCAATACATCAAATAACATACAATCTAATAAACAAGGATAGTAGCCTATTTCTTAGATTATATTAACATTTCATCTAACGGGTGATTCTCATAGAACATAATCTCATTAACTTATGTCATTGTGCGAAATATCAATGTGAGGACAATGTAGTTGGTGATGATGGTTGAAGCTGAAAATTAGGTGTTTTTCACAATACAAGGAGCATTGTTGTCAGGTGTACCTGGAAAATCTATATGAGATAGAGCGCTCTACCTGATCTCAGATTGTAGAGCACAAAAATACGCCTAGAGGGATTTTGAATTATACATCTAAATGGTAACAATCGGAAGATTGGTCAAAACTCATAATTTCAGATATTCAGAATTTTATAATCTAAAAAAAGGCTTGAGCAAATTTTTCTGTCCGATTACGAGATTTGGCAGAAATATCTGAAAACTGGAAAATGAGCCGAAAATACGAGGTTTTTGGGCCACTCTTTATCTAGCACAAGGAAATTTTACATGAAGAAATTGGTTATGGACTTCTCTTATGCACCCAAACAATATATTAAAAAATCAGAACTACAATATTAATTGCGAGCACATCCCCTTTTTATGTCTAAATTGACTGGACTAAGAGTTCAAAACCTGTAACTTAGAAGATGAGAAATGAACTCACCTGTTCTCGTAAGTTGACTTGAGCTCCTTGCCGTTGGGTCCCACCTTGAGCACTGACACACACACCTGGTTTCCCTTCACAATGTGCGGATTCTCAAGCTTCACTTCAATCGGAATGCCAAGCTCATATATGGTCGCCTCAAGTGGTGATAAAGTTCCACTTGTCAGAATTATCGACCTTACACCGAGTTCAATTAACGACCTATTAATAATAGAAAAGATTCATAATTATAAGTTATTCAGCACAAACAAAATACAATTTGAACCAATATAACCATAAATTAAAGGTTACACTTGAACATTCTCTAGCACGGAAATATAACGCCTGTCTTCCTGAAAATCCAATATTTGACTGGAAAAAATTGCCAAGCTTTTTCAACTTGTTGACGATTGAGTGTTAACAATGAGTTATTAACAAGCGTCAAGTAATATAAAGTGTTATTTAAATAGAAATTGTGAAAAATATTTAAAAGTCGAATTAATAAAACTTATTCCTCCTGTACGTACGTCTATTAGATGTAACCGTGATTAAATGGCGGTTAAAGGCTACAAGAACGAATGAGAGGAGCGGATAAAGTCTTAAATCAGAGGTTAATCACGATTTAATATATGTACGTACAAATGTATGATAACATGAATTAGTGGATAAATAAGTTAAGTGAATTAATATTATGCGCAGACACTAATGGCCGGATTCTAGAACACATTTTTGATCTCATTGCCCAACATATCTCCATCAAATCTATAGGTTAATTGGTCAATTAGATTTAATAAATAAGTGCCCTGTAAACCGAGCCGATGTTTTGAATATTGTCAAATTTCATTGAATTGTGTTACCTTCTACTCATAGTTAGTAGCATTATACCTTTATTGCTGGCACAGCAATATGAATGAATAAATAAGGTTTGTGATAGATTGAGAATAAATTTGATTTTATTTTGAATGAATATATAACTATTTCATTAGATTTTTTTACTAGCACTATTTATCATTTTCTTTGAGAAAATATTAGTTTCTGGTTTCTTTCCATTATAAAGTGTCAAAATATTTACAAGATGTCAAACATCAAGTGTCTCAAATAGAATTAGAAATGGTAGGCTATTAGTAATTCAATCTAATCAAACTTTCAAGTAGTCCTATTTAAATAAATGAAGAATATTAATAACTATTTGGATGATTGAAGGAAGAAGACCAACAGGACGATGGAAAGACACAGTGGCCAACGAAGTGGAGAAGAGAGGATACAGATGGCGACAGGTTGAGGTCGAGCAAATGGTGGGAAGATGGAGACCGAGGAAGATGGAGAGGCATTGTTCATACTCAGACCCTGCAATAGCTGCAACGGAACACGGATATGTATGTATGTATGTATTAATCACTAATATTATAGCTATACAGTATTAACTATAACTTTATTGCATACTGTATAATTATAGAAATGAAAACTGAAAATATAAGTACCATTTTTTTCAATTGTTAATCTACGTCATGTCTCGGCCATGATGCCATTATCAAGTATCAAATAAAATATCATTATCGAATAAAATACCACAACCTATTTTATTCGATTAATTGATAATGGCATCATGGCCGAAACATGTCGTAAATGAACAATTTTTAAAAAAGGGTACTCAGATTCTTATTTTTTATTTATATTCAAGAGTAGCCCTAAAGAAAAAAGGTAATTTGATGTATAATAGTACTATATTTATATTAAGTTAATTGTAAATGATAAATAATAAATAAATTGATATTAATGGATAGCCTTGACTCTATGAATGAATATAAATACCTCATTCCAAACCCAGCACTGAAGCACCAGAAGTTCAACAATTTGGGGTTGTTCTTACTAGACGTTATCTTAGATTGCCATGGGTCGTAACGTCCCTTTTTCATCACTTCAGGCTCCACATACAGTTTATAATACTTGTCAACAAGGCTGCGATCGCCTAGAGGCCCCCCCACACTCCTCGCCACTACTTTCAGGAAATCGTGAAACTTCTGCAAGCCGGCGCCGCGATGCTGGTAGGACGACTCGGAGGTCACCGACAGGTACTGGGATACATTGTAGATGGTCTCGATCACGGGAAACAGTCTCTCGGGCGTGATCTCCACCCTGGCGAGGATGTCGAGGATGTAGGAGCCCGGGAATGCGGCACCCGAGTTGTCGTCGACGCGTTCCGTCTGGATGTCCACCGCGTCAATCACGTCTTCGAGTTCTGTGAACAGGGTCTTGAGCAGACAGAGGTCCTCGGCACTGAAGTCCTTGGCGACTGACTGGTCGTCGAAGCCGAATGTTCGGGACTCCATCTGCTCGTGGAAGTCCTTCATGACGTGGGTCACCTCTGTGATGCAGACTGCTATGTCGGTGCTGGAAAGCGTGAACGAGGCCGACTCTTCGCACACTTTCTCCACGTTGTGTGCTTCGTCCAGGATTATTATGTTGTTCTGAGAAATTAAACAGAAATTGATTTTAAAGTTTTATTGCGATGTTGTGGTATTTCTTACAATGCATAAACACAAACTGCCGGTTGCACAAAAGTCTGTAAACTTTCAATCCCGATTAAATTCCACAGGAGCCAATCAGAGAAGCTTTCTTCTCAGAAAAACCTTCTCTGATTGGTTCTCGCAAAATTTGAACATGCTTAAAATTGAACAAGCTTTTGTGCAACCGGGCCATAGACTAGCATCACAAGATGATGTCAACCACTATTCCACTTGTAACTTTAGTGACAATATTACTCTAACTTTACTTGATTTTAAAAAATAGTCGTTGAAAACATTTCTTTTGTGTTTAAAAAGTTGAGAATTAAATAGTCGTTGACAAAATTTTTTTATCTTTATTCACAATTTGAGCCCTAAAGTCGAATTTCACTATTTGGAACAGTCTACTAAAGTAAATTAACGTGACTACTGAAAGTGAACATCCTAGGGACTAGTAATAGCTCCATTCAAGTAGCATAGTTGGCATTTTATGTATGAGTGTTTGAAAGTGATATTTTTAAACTCAAAATTATGTGTTTTTATACTATATTCTTCTGTCAAATCAAGTACGCTATACAAGGAGTGCACTGGAACATTATGATCCTATGGCAAAAGTTACTATCGATAATTCCACTTGTAAATCGTACCCGACTTGACCATGTCCAATAATGTCTTGACCGAGCTTGGTGGAACCGGGCACTAGAGTTGTTAAATAATAATAGACTGTTCTATAAACTGTAATTGGGAATTTATGTTTGAGCAAAATATTTGAAGTGAATTATCATGATGAGGATAGTTAAAAAATATTTGTTTTTTAAATAGACTGTTCTATTATCTGTGAGTAAAGTGAAGAATTATCATTATTATTATTTTGAAGGGACGGATTCAAGGATCCAGAGGTTCAAAGAACCTGTCAACCGAAGCTTATAGTGTTCACAAGTAGAATGTTAGTTAGGCAAACCAATACCTGTGTCCTTTACAAGAACCAGGAGTTTTTTCCCTATACTAACATCCCATTCATCACCTGGTTGCTTGTCGCAATCCAGTGTGATATGCTTGGCAGTCTCTTAAGACTGATTGGTCCTCGTGACCTACGTAAGTTCTACTCCTGGCCTTCTTTGAAAGTCCTTCCGCTGAGGAAGGGGTCGCAAAGTTGCCTCTAGGGCGCCTGGCTACCCTTGACTCAGCCTCTTGACCCACATATGTGCCTGGAGTTACTGGTCTCTTGGGTTTTTTCTTTTGCCCATCCGAAACTTTGCAGGGTCGAAAAAGCCTCACCTCTCCCAAGAAGTTTTGCCTGAATGGCCGCCCTTCTTTGAGCAGTGGTAATGTTTGGTCTCTCCACACACAAACTCGTGACCGACGTGAGTTCCAATCCTGGTATTTTTTGTAGGTCCTTCCGCTGAGGGAGGGGTCGCCGAATTGCCTCTAGGGCACATGGTCACCCTCGACTCAGCCTCTTGACCCACATTTGTGCCTGGAGTTTCACCCAGCTCTGGACACTTGGGTTTATTCCTTTGCCCATCGGAAACTTTGCAGGGTTAATGGCCTCACCTCTCCCAAGAAGTTTTGCCTGAATGGCCGTCCTTCTTTGAGCAGTGGTCTGAGCAGCTCATCATTCCAACCCATAGGGGGTTGAAGTGAAGAAAATGATCACGATGAGAGTAGTTGTATTACTGTATTTTTAGAATAAATAGTTACAAACCATTTCTTTTTTTTAAATGTAGGCCGAGAAAAACTGTTTTTTATGTTAGATCACGGTAAAAAAATTCCCTTGAGAAGTAGTTGTATTTTGTCCCTAGATGTTGAAAAACCATTCAAATGTCAGTGAAAAATGAACAAAGGAACAAAAATATCACTGATAGCTATATATAGTATTCATTTCATGAGACATAAAAAATAAAGCCTGAAAAATAAAAAACTTATTAAGAAATTCTTGATGTCCATAGAGAAATTAGAAAATTCATCAGAGGAAAAAGTGAAAAACTCACCGCAAGCTGAATATCCTGCAAGTCACGAATCCTAGCATCGAGTAGGTAGTTGTAGGGCACAAAAACAATGTCAGCATTCTTGTGCATCTCCCTGGACAAGTAGTAGGGACAGCAGAGCGCTTTCCTGCCTTTCGACACCAGATCCTCAATGTCCATTATGGCCGAAAACGATGTGTCACTTTTGGTCTTTTCCACGTTATTGTAGAAGTGGCATGTTTTCGTTGATACCTACAATCATAAATAAACTTCATTAATAATTCATTGACGTGAAAATGCCAACGAGCCCACTGGGATGAAATGAATATGTCACTATCAATTAATTTGGGGGCATTGAAAACTTATTTATAGCTTAGTCAATCCCAAAAGGAAATATTGAAAAAGAACTACCACATTAATTTTTTTTCATGGCCACCCGTGCTTCGCTACAAAAACGAATGCCTTCTGGCTGAGTAAACAATAATTGATAAGCAGAAATAACGAAATATCATATTCAGAATATACAGCTACAACTTCTGTCACAACTGAGTATAGGCTACACTATCCTCATGGATTGAACAAAATAATACAGTTTTTAAATTTTCAATTCATTTTATGTTAAATTACAGTATGCTTCTTCAACTTTACAGTACGCTCCGTTGTTTTGTTTTATCAGATCTAATAACCACAAAGTATTAAATTAAAAAATACAGTAGTTATTTGGTCTTGGTAAGCACTTGAAAATTCACAATTATCTTCCATTCCCATCCAGTTGAAAACACACTATTTCAAGAATTAAGGATTCTGATTCAAAATGTGTCCTATTATGTTGTATTGAGGGTTCTCAATATTATTTATCCATACTTTTAGATTAAACGTAGGGTTTTCACTCAACCTATTGAAATATACGGCGATAAGAGTAATTAGTTACCAATCGGCATTAATCCTCCTTGAAACACAACTTAAAACTCTTAGAAACTATATTTATTAAATTTTGAATATCCTTGAATTTTTCAGTTTAAACCTTCATTTATGTTCAGATATTTATCACATATTTCCAAAATTTCATGACGATCAGTCAGGTAGTTTTCGAATAAGCCTACGTTGGAAATATAGAACACACTCTTTATCAACTCTGAATCTTTTGTATTGTATTTTTTGCTAACGACATGATTAAGTGGTAAAATGGACATTATTGTCCAAAGTTTACCCTGTCATCAAATAAAAGTCATTATATTCTTTTCTGATCTCATTGTAGATTATATTCACATCTATACAGGATTGGTGAAAATTAGGAAACAGCTTAATATTTCTTTTACAATGATAATTTCGCAGTAGGTTTCATTGGGGTTCCTATTAGAAATAAAAACTACCTTTCTGTCGCTTCAAAGTTTGTGTCCGCCATATTGGATCCAACTTCATTTTTTAAAATGGGAAGATGGTCATATGATACATGAGTTCGATACAGAATCTCCAGAGAAAATAAATGGCGGAAACCGAAATCGATATCTCTAACCGTATTGAAGATATTCACATTTAAATATACTAATGAATCATACAAAAATGAAATTAATGATAAAATTAAAAAATGACACCTAATTTTCTTTGTTGAAAGTGTTAAATATGTGAGTGAATGTTACTATGAGTGTTTACTAGCACTCAAAGTGGAATTTGATAGTTTTATCATTTACATTTTCAATGAGCTCATTTATTACATTTTGTTTGATTTATTAATATTTTAAAATGTGAATATCGTTGAAACAGTTTGAGATATCGATGTGCGGTTTCCGCCATTCATTTTCTCTTGAAATTCTGTATCGAAATCATATATTATGACCAACTTCCCATTTGAAAAAAATTGGAGTTGGGTTACGATTGGATATGGCGAACAAAAGTTTTTAAGCGACAGAAATATATATTTTTTTCAAATTCGAATAAGATCCCCAATGAGACCTATCGTCAAATTCACCTTGTAAAAGAAATATCAAGCTATTTCCACAATTTTTAACAATCCTGTATAGATAATATCAATGTGTGGTTGTGTATTTCCAATGCATTCAAAAACTACTAGATCGATCGACATGAAACTTTAGGAATAGGCTAAGTAGCTCCTTTTTGAAACATGCTGTACTAACCTTGGTGCGACACATGCTGATCTTGAGGCCGGGGTTGGTCTCCTTGGAGACATCGGGATGCAGACAGAGTTGGTCACGTGACCCCATCACAGCCACCTTCACGTGGTTGTAGTGAGTGCGCTTCAGCTCACTGACGGCTTGAGCCAGCTGCGAGTGCGTGCGAGACGCGTAGATGATCTTCGGCATGCACACAATGCTGCCTACAACCAATAATTCATTCAAATTAATAGATAGAAACCAAATACTAATAAATTATGAAGGAAATAACGACGCAATTCTAAGTGAAGCAGAGTAAAGCTAGATTGCCACACACCAGGGACCGGCACAGTGCAAATATAATTCCCTTAGGTTCTAATTGGACTATTTCCTTAACACTGCCTTCAGTCAATCATTGATTCAAATTAATGAATAAGAAAACAAATTACCGTATAATAGATTATGGAGGTTTTAACTAATTCAGAGGCCCGTATGCAGATACCAGGTTTAAACGAAAAAATGCCAGCTGTTCCCGTATGAAACACATTATGATAAAAAATGCAACCATATCTACAAGTAAACATGGTTTAGCGTAGAACGTAGTCTTAAGCACATATATGACCCTAAGTGAATCAGGGTGTGATCACATTGAATGCTTACATGTGCGAGTGCATGCACTACCTCCATAAACATGTTTATGTTTACGGAGGTAGTGGTGCACGTCGAATTATGCATGAGCCAAAAAAAATATTGAAGAGTGCAATTGAAACATGTTATGACTTGCATGTAGCTGCTCGCATTGAACGCAATTGCAAGCGTTCAGTGTGAGTGCTCCTATTGCTCTTTACAGATTTTATTTTACATCTGCACACTTGAATAGAATAGAAATATTTATTAGCTGATAATTACTTGAAATAGTAAAGTGGGTCATGTCACATACATGGATTATAATACAGAAGACTACATTCATTCATTATGCATTAATTTCAATAGAACGAATTCAGATAACAACAAACTAAAGCTCATGATCTGAATAACCAAGCTTGCACTTGCACATATTGTATACGCATTTAATATGATAACACCTTAAAGCTGAATTCCCACACTGTGACCAACACAGTGGAAATATAATTCCACAAGTTCTAATTGGACTATTCCCACTCAGGCCGGTCTAGCAAGTATGAATAATAGGCTACCATTATATCTTATGGAAATCATATTTTCAATTGTAGCAATTACTTTCACTGTAAATGGAGTTTTCTAGTTTTCAGTTATTTCCGCCAAATCCAGTGCTCGTAGAGAAAAATTCGCTCCCGCACTTTTTCTATACTCAACAAAATGAGATCATACGGAACTTCAAATCTTTAAAGTATTGAGTTACAATTTTTCGAAAATGAGTAGCATTTCAAAAAAGTCAATTTTGATGGATTTTAGTTTTTGATTAATAGTTACTCATCATTATCCAGAAAAAAATCAATCAACCACCCGATGCCAACCCTCAATCTCATCAATACAATGAGTAAGCAAAAACCTCCTAAGATTGATTTTGAAACGATGCCTTAGGAATGCTGAATCAATGATGTCTCGAGGCAACCTGCTGTAAAATCTGCCTTGCAAAAATAAGAAAGATTCTTGGAAAAATGTCAAAAACGGCCTTGGAGTGCATAGCCTCTCCATTACTCTTGTACTATAATGCCTTTCAGCTTGGATGAACGCGCCGCGCCATCTTCAGTGCCACTCAACAACTGAATGATTACTTTGAAGACATACAAGTATCTTAGAGGCATGACATCCAATGATTGACAAGCATTCAACAAGTCCCCACGTCTACATCCTCCATCAATGAGGCAGATCATAGACTTCTGAAGAGTGATTTCAGGTGAGTCATATATGTGCTGCCCCAGCACACCAGTCCATAAGAGAGACGAGATTGAGACAATGCAAAATAGATATTCCTTAAAACAAACCTTGGACACAATCTTTTCAAATGATGCAATCTGTGTAGTAGGCATCGAGAACATTTCTTAATAGAATCAATATGACTCTTCCACATCATATTATCATCAACCGATAGGCCAAGATATTTGACTACATGAGATTGCTTTATTACCCTACATCCACAATGATAATCAGCACATCCAACACTGTGGAATTTCAGGGGGCTGAGAAATCTGAAAGAACAAGATATTCCAAAGTTTAGATATGAAGTCTTCTCGATATTGAAACTTAATTTGTTGAAGCTGAACCATAGAGAAAATAGTTTTAAATCATGGGACATGTCTCCATATAGCTCACCATCTGATCCAGCTCTATAGGATAGGGCTGTGCCATCTGCAAATACTGTGAATTTCCCCTTGAAGGGGCCTAAGTAGAGGTCATTGATATGCAAATCAAAAACAAAATCGGCCCAAAACTGATCCCTGGGGAACTCCACAGGTCATTTCCTGAAAAGAGCTTATTTTGGAGCCCACCTTCACAGCTTGAGAACGTCCATGTAGATACGAATGGAACCACGCCAAGGGCAAGCCACGCACGCCAGCCAGCTCCAGTTTTTTTCGCAGCAGAATCTCATAATCCACAGTATCGAATGCCTTCCGGATGTCCAAGAACATTCCAGCAACTCTTCTCATATCCTTTCTGTTGATGTTGTTTGAAATCTCTGAAATTAATTTTCTCAGAGCCAGCTCAGTGCCCAAGCCCTCTCTGAAACCAAACTGGCTTCTGAGAGTAAATCAAATGAATTCAAAAAGCACATCATTCGAACCTTTATTAACTATTCGAACAGAATTGCAACAATGGATAACAGTGATCTATAATTCTGAACATCCTTAGAGTTTCCAAGATGACCAATTTCTATATTCAAAACTGTATATCTCGGTAACCCGTTATTATAAAAAAATTACTTGATCTTCAATTGTAGGATAGAATCGTCTCTTTCATTTGCTGTGAATGATTCATGAAAAAAATATGTTCGTGGAAAAATATTAGTTAAGGGGGAAAATGAAGGGATTGAAGATACTTGCTCCATATGAACGGTCTAGACTCATTGATATTTGTTGGAGAGGGGCTTTTTGCGGATGATGCCCACATGAAGCAACATTAGATTAAATGTGGACATGATGCCACATTTCTAGGTTTAGGAAGTAAATAGAACAGTATACTAATGGATATTATTTGTGTGGAAAGGGATAAAGAAGTGATAATAGGCCTATTTGAAAGATATAAATATAAAAGTGGATGAATAGTAACAGGAAGGTAGGCTTTCTGGATCAGTGTATTAAAAAGTTGCAGCACAGTATAAAAATGGGTAGTGAGATAGGCCTACTTAGATTGAACTCAACCCACCCCATGACTGGCTCTCGGCCTGTGTTACACCAGAAGCTTGATTGAGTGCTTGCATCATACTGTTTGGTCCTTGATTGCCAGACATACGGAGAGTGGCCTGGATTTGGGCCTTCTTGATTTCTAGCCATGCCAGTGATGAGCATAAAAGACTGAGCGTTTTACCTGTGCCAGTTGGACTTTCTAGTACACCATTCACCCCCTGGAATAAAAAGAGAATTATTGACTTATGGAGATGAATGTGTATAAGTATAAAATTATAAAGTCTACGAGCATTATTTAAGAAACCAAAGGTGATTTTATTTGACCTAATCATTAAAATCTTTTAGTTGATACTTGGAATACATGTGTGATGAAACTTAAAGGAGTATTTTCTCATAAAAACAACATTTGTTTCTAGTTAACGTTACAAACATTTGGCTTACTAATATTGAACAATGGTAGTCATAAATTGAGAAGATTGTAGTCATAGTACCTAGAAAAGACTACAATGTAAAACTAATTAAGGAAATTAACAAGGCTTACGAGTTCATGTGTATGCAGTAAAAATTATATATTTTTTTATATTACGGTAGTGAGGTTGTAGTATAACAACATATGTTTTGAATTTGTTATTACTGTAAGTCTCCAAACAAACTCATTCCAATTCGAAACCTGTATAGTTCAAGTTATTAAAAACCTTTCTTAAGGTATTAAATACTTATGTCGTGTTTACTCTCATTCCTATTACAAACGTAAATACGAGAAAGAAAAAATTGTGTGCTAAGTCTTTTGATTCATCTTGATTACTGTATGGTTTGTTGTTTCTTCAAATGAATAAACCTATGTTTATGTACCTATGTTTAAAGAAAATGTGATAACACTAGAAATTTAACCCAATCGTTTATAAACACAAGTTCATATCTTTTATGTAGTCAATCATAAACTCAATCGTTCATAAACATTTTTATTTATATTCTACAAGCCAACTAGGAATTCAAGTATCTTGAGAATGAAAATAAATACAATACAAGAATGATTGTATGCACATTACCTTTTGCAAGCACTCAAGCACCTTACGCATGTAATCCTTTTGAACCTCATAGGGTTCAAAAGGAAAATTGACGGGTATATCGTTCAAAATAACTTCAGGCATATTGAATTTATGCTTCAACCTGACGATTAATTGAAAATATGTTGTCAAATGTGATTAAAAAAGTTCATTTTTATTACGATGTGTAACATAGCAAGAACACAGCATCTTTGCACAGGCCACAGAAGAATCCGCGCGCAAAATGTTATTTGAGGTTATGTCAGCTGTTTGTTGGTAACTGCCTTCTTTATCAAGTGGGAGAACTTTACTCATATTAACAAAATTATAAAAATTAATTTGCGGACAAAAGAAAAACTAATGGATGAATTTTCTATAGAATGATTGACGCCTACTTTCTATTATTTTTGAGATGTCCAGTTTTGGTGACTTTTTACAGACTATTCAATAAAGTGATTTTACAGACTATTCAACAAAGTGATTTTTAAATTCGCTGTGGCTACAGTTACGGTAAATAACCGTAAGAGCTACATAACCGTAGCTCTTATCGAGTTCCGGTAAACATTTGAGCATGCGCGGCTACCGCTATTTACATGTGCATTGTGGTGCTTGTGGTTTTTGGTCACATGGTTATGATTTCTAAGTAACTAACTAACTTCATTATTAACTAACTTATTTCTAACTAACTTCATTGAAACGATAGGTTATCATAACCATGTCACCAAAAACCATCAACACCACAATGCACATGTAAATAGCGGTAGCCGCGCCTGCGCAAATGTTTAAATTATAAGTCTTAGTAGTTGTAAAATAACGATGTAATTGAAATGAATCGTTATAGTATTTACATGGGGTCGCAGAGAATCGCCTGCCCTTAAAACCACCACAACCAAAAAAAGTGTCAAATTGGAACGACGACAAACTAGGTATTTTTTTCGCTTGAGCTTGTCCCTTCACGCACACGACAAGCTTGGTTTACTCGCGGAAATCCTCCACCCACGGCCTTAAAATTCCATTGACCAAACGTAGGTAGCGTTTCCCAACTCGTCGAAAGTGGCATCTTTCTACAGAGCTGTAGATGATTATTTTGTCAATAAGTTCAGATTCATATTGTTGATTGAATATTATGAAGGACAATATTATTAAGAATCATTGAATATTCTGATCCCACAAAAAGGAAATTTATAAATAATGTTTGTTATTTTTCGAAGACACGACATAATTATTAGGTATATAATAATCATATCATCATATATATAATAATGTAGATCATCATCACCCAATGCATAGACAAACCGACCAGAGTAGCAAATGACTCGAGTACTTGTTTAGATCACTTTTTTCTTCGGTACCAGAACATATATGATGTAAAGTCGGCTACACTACAGTTGAATATAACGGATCATTACAGCATTGGTTCAACAATATCCTTCTCAACTGACAGGCCAATAACTACATTGAACCATCCCGCAGGAGAATTCATCGATTGTGCTTTGCTGTACCAAAATCTGTGTCAGGCTGACTGGGACAGCATTATAAATAATAATCAGGGTGTTGAAACTAGTTCAACCAATTTTTGTCAAAATTTTTCAGAGGCGTTGAATAATTCAAAAAAACCCTTTAGGCAGTCATTGACAAGAATGAAAAAACTCAAGCCATGGATCACCCTGGACCTCATTAAATTGATCCGTGAAAGAGATAAAATCAGCAAGAGAATCAAAAAGCATCCCTTGAATGAGGAGCTAAAGATATATTATCGTAATTTCAGACAACATGTAACAAACATTCTAAAAGCAACAAAACGATCATATTTTAGAGGAAAGCTAGATCAATATCAGAGAAATCCAAAAATGTTTTGGCGAACTATTAACGAACTGGCAGGCAGGAATAATGTTAAACAAAATTTTCCCATAAATACATTTTTACCATCTGTAACTACTATAACTCCTACTGTTTGCAGAGATGTAGCAGACAATTTCAATTTTTTTTTTTCATTTGTCGGACAGAATTTGGCCGGCTCAATTGACTCGGGCGGTGCTTTGTTGGTTGATGACTGGGACTTTGGGTTGGACACTAGGTTTACCCTCCACACGGTTTCAGAACTTGAAGTTATTGGGCACGTCAATGCCTTGCGAGGCAGGTCTGCCCCGGGTATTGATGGTTTTTCGGCCTCCTTATTGAAAGAAAACCTATTTATTTTCATTAAACCATTTCTTCACCTTATTGATCCTAGCTTGGAGACTGGAGTTTTTCCTGATATTTTTAAAATTGCCAAAGTGTTTCCCTTGCATAAGTCTGGTATTTTTACTGACAAAAACAACTTTCAGCCTATTTCTCTTTTAAGTGTTTTTTCGAAGGTTCTTGAAAGAATTGTAAAAGAACAACTTGTTAGTTATCTTGCAAATAACGGCATTCTGGCAGAATGCCAATACGGTTTTAGAGGTGACAAAAATGTTTCGGATATATTGTTTGATGTAAACAAGCAGCTTCATTTTTCTCTACCTAATAATATGCATCCAATCTTAATCTTCCTTGACCTCAAAAAAGCTTTTGATAGTATTGATCGGAGGAACCTTATCAGAAAATTGTCAGCCTTGGGTGTCACTGGGAATGCGCTTGCATGGTTTACTAGTTATTTATCTGGAAGGAGGCAGTGAGTTTCAATTAATGGAGTAAATGGTAATGAGCTACCTGTCGACTTTGGGGTGGTACAGGGAAGCACTCTTGGGCCCTTACTATTTCTCATATATATCAATAACATTTCCAGATTAAATTTACATGGGAGGCTATTTCTTTTTGCAGATGACACTTTAATTTTTGTTGAAGGGAGAACTTGGGAGGAGGCTCGTGATAGAGCTGAGTCTGACCTAAGATCTATCAAGAAATGGTTGGATCAGAATACCCTCTCTCTTAATATTGCAAAAACCAAGTTTATGCCCATTAGTCTAAGTAATAACTCAGATTCCAATTGACATCCATTGAAAATTCACAAATGTGGAGTTGATGAGAGGAATGCTTGTTCTTGTGAAGTGATACAGAGAGTTTCTTCTTATAAGTATCTGGGGGTGGTGTTTGATTCGAGAGTGAGATGGGCAGAACATACCAACTTCTTATTGACTAAATTAAGAAAATATATATATATGCATTCAGGTGTCTCAGTGATGTTTTAAATGCCAGGGAAATTAGACAGATATATCATGCCTTCGTCCAGTCATTGCTATCATATGGTATACTGGCCTGGGGTGCTGCCTACCAGGTGCACATTAGCAGATTGGAGACTGTTCAGAAATCAATTCTTAAGGCAGGTTTAAAAAAGAATAGAAGATATTCCTCTGTGTTACTTTTTAGTGAGTCCAGAGTTTTGTCACTGAGAAAACTTTCCATAAAAGATCTGTTGATCTACATCTATAATAATTCCCATTCAATATCTACTCCTACAGAACATTCATACAATACAAGATATGCATCAGCAGTAGGTATAAACACAATACAACAAACAAGATCGTTTTCAATGACAAATTGCTTTTACATTCCTCATATTTTATTCCGAAATTTCCTTCTCCGTTCCAACCAGAATAGATTGTTGGATGTAGTTTCGAACTCTGCGTTCAAGTGGCACTTGAAGAACTGGCTGTTTGATATCAGTGAGGATAATGCCGTCTCACTCATTGTTACTGGGGGTGCACGTGTTTGATTCAATTTGGGCGCCTTCAGAGAGATTTTTTTTTCAGTTCTGTCATGCTTGTCTGATCTGTTTTCCTGACTTGGATTTGTTATTTAAATTGTAGCCTTCCTCGTTATTCCTTGGTTTTCATCATCTTTTATTTCTAAATTAAAGTTATTTATAATTCAGTTTTCCACTTTTTTTATCCCTTCTTAATGCACGGGGATTATAGTTTCATAATTGAAAATTATTTTAATGTAGTTTAGATCTCTAATAAAAATTGAGATCTCTCTTTATAATTATAGATATAACACATATTGTTACAATAACTCAAGCTTATGCACAGGCCTTTGTTGCCTATGTAAGCTCTTTCCTATCTGATACAAGAATTTTATACAAGAATAAAATTATTGTGATAGCTCAAGAGTTCTATTGTTTAGTATAGTTCTATATTTTGTTGTTTGTTTTTTGTATGTATATTATATCATTTCTTGAATTGTATAAACTTTATTGCTCTAGATTGTATGTAACTGCTTGAATTGTATTCAGAAGGAAAAAATAAATTGAATTGAATTGAATATAACTTATATTTACTGTACCAGTTGAAATCCATTGTTGGGTTCTATTCATTTATTCAATTTTAGGGTTTTAGTTGAATAGCAATAGCTTTAAAGCCATCAGACTGTTATAGCTGAATGTGAATATTTTTGGTTTCTGATACAGTACTTCTGCTGGTACAAACTGCTTTCCAGTTTAACCGCCAAGTTCAATTACACAAAATCAAAATGTAACTTGCAGGGTCCAGCAAACTGCTTTGAATCTAAATGCATTAGATTTTCTTGACCTCAAGGATACCTTGAACTTCCAATAAAATGCACAAAAAATTGAACAAGAATTTCGTAGTGATAAAATTTTTATTCTTCTATCATCACTATTCCTGGAAAAGGTACTATATACAGCTCCTGCCTATGCAATAGAAGGATAGAAATCACTCGTAAGTCAAATAATTTAACATGCTACATCATTTTAATCATGCATTCATACATAAGGAGTCCCTATACAGTGGGGTACCTAGTTTCTTATTTATAATGTACCAGTATGGCAGATAATATGAATAATAATTTTATTTCAAAATAATATTAACGTTTGTATAAGTAATGAATAGTATTCCATTTTATTCATCATTTATCAATTATCAATTTTGAGTATCTGGTCAAGCAGTCAACAGTTCAGTCAATAGATTTTTTTGTTGAGTAGAGCCAGGATGATGAACATGAATAATATTAGAATCACTAACCTATAAAATAGATACCGTAACGCAAATTGACCACCTTCTCTGATCTGAGCATATTATATCTGAGCCTATAAATATCTCAGTTTTGTTTCCAATATAGTTAGATACTAGAAGAAGATTTAAGAGAAAAATTATATCAACATTATGTTTTCATAAATTTGATTCCCTGAATATGATGGAATTCCCCAATATAAGAATATTACTAAAACTAGTGATAACTCCTATAATGAACACTTTTAATAGGCCTATTTACTTTTCAGCCTTTTTCATGTTACTACAAACTAAGAGGAATCACAGAGTAGGAGGAATCTTCTCTGTGGAGGAATACAGGTTCATTGCTGCCAAAAAATGATAGATGTAAAATAGGAATGGACCCAGTTTGTCTTTCACTGTTCCACTTAGGGGGCGTCCGTAAAAACTGACCATTTTTTTGTGAGTGGTGGCTTTCAGTGCAGGCGGAACTCCGGCGAACCATCTACACACCAGGGTTATTAATAGCCAAGGATAGTGTATATAGTGAGGTCCACGTTATAATGACAGTATTTGATCAACTTTGGTTTTGCTATCCTTGTCTATCATTTGACAAAGCCGGTGGTACTATCCTTTTCTAGGTCTACAACGATGCCAATTATGTTTTTGACAGTGTAGAAATATAATAATTTAATGCAGAGAATCGGCATAGCTATTCTTCTATCTTTATCGACTGCCATTATAAGGTGGACCTCACTATAGCTATACTATTCTGTACCATACACTATTCTTGGGTTATAGCCAGTGAACTCTAAACTAACTGTTAAGCATCAGCATATAATAAATATAGTATATTTATCATAATTTGTATACTGTATATTATGTAGGTAGGCGTATCATACATTTTATGTATAATGTATAATATAAATTTAGTGTAAGTAGCAGCATATAATACTAATAGAATCTAATAGTATAATACTATAATCTAATAGAATCTATAAGTACGAAAAAATAAACATTTAATGAATTTTGTGTAAACATAGCTTTACAATAATGATTAATAATTCTGTGTTATCATCATGAGATGACATAATTTATTTTAGGTACCTACTTTTATTTTGAAAAATATGATATTGCTATCAGCTGAATTGTAATTAATTTTTGAAATCTTCCCATTTCAAATAAATTTAATAATCGTTCAATTTACAATTATAAAATAATTTTATGTGTATAATTATATGTGTATTATTGTTTATATAATTTATAATTATAAAATAATTATTATTTAGCATATTTTACTGTTTGCTTATCATATGATCATAATTATAATACAATTGATATAATGTTTCTTCATAGATTTCTTTGCATCATTTCTGAAACTCCCACACTGATTTGAAATGTTATCAGAATACCTAGTATATTGCTATCATTACATAATTTATTAATCCTGTGTTATTGAATCATCATAATTTATTTTATTTATCTACTTTTATTGTGAAAAATATGAGATTGGACTATGAGCCTGTTTTTTCATTCCCAATCATTTCATGACAGTTTATATTTGTCCTTGTTAAATAAATGAAAATAAATAAATAATACACTTCTCTTAAATCTGGCCCAAAGTTATTCCCATGCTTGTGAAAAGTTGACAATACTAAAACTACTGCAGTCACAAATAAAAAAATTCTTTTCTTTATTAATATTCAACCTATTTCATTATTTTTGCTCTCAAAAAGTTAACAATTGTAATATTACATTTGAAAATTTGTTCCTTGTTTTGACACATAGTCCTATATAAACTTCATCTCTTCTCTCCATTGATGAAATCATGTAGGCCTAATACTTGTGGAAAAATAAAAAAATATATAAAAATAAAAATTCTCCCTGAGTTTTAATTTATATTTCATATTACTTTCCTTGCCCTATAATCATAGGTAAGGAAAGTATTGCTTTCCGAAAAAAATTAAGGTACCCCAATTTCTTAATTTCTACTATACGTTTCAAGGTCCCCTGAGTCCAAAAAAGTGGTTTTTGGGTATTGGTCTGTATGTGTGTGTGTGTGGTGTGTGTGTGTGTGTGTGTGTGTGTGTGTGTGTGTGTGTGGTGTGTGTGTGTGTGTGTGTGTGTGTGTGTGTGTGTGTGTGTGTGTGTGGTGTGTGGTGTGTGTGTGTGTGGTGTGTGTGTGTGTGTGTGTGTGTGTGTGTGTGTGTGTGTACTGTATGAGTGTATGTGCGTCTGTGTACACGATATCTCATCTCCCAATCAACAGAATGACTTGAAATTTGAAACGTGATAAGGTCCTTACAATATAAGGATCCGACACGAACAATTTCCATAAAATGCGATTCAAGATGGCGGCAAAAATGGCGAGAATGTTGTCAAAAAAAGAGTATTTCGCGATTTTCTCGAAAACGGCTCCAACGATTTTTATTAAAGTTATACATAAAATAGTCATTGATAAGCTCTATCAACTTCTACAAGTCCCATATCTGTAAAAATTTCAGGAGCTCCGCCCCATCTGTGCAAAGTTTGATTTTAGATTCTCAATTATCAAGGCTTCAGATTCAATTTAAACAAAAAATTCCGAATGGAAAAGATTGAGCATGAGAATCTCTACAATTAATGTTCAGCAACATTTTCACCTAAAATTAAAAAATAAGCTCGAAATTCGAGAAAATGTGACTAACCAATTGCAAACTGTTAGCAGCAGTTGATTCTATTAAATGATTCACTATGAAGAGATAGCAGACCTCGTGTGTCTCCAGCGTTATTGCCCTGTCACCAGCTGGCTCAAATCTTTGAATAGTAGACTTGAGATGTGCGGGAACACTAGCGTCAGGTGATCAATTTTCATAACGGCAAGGAAAGTTGTGTGAGTGTGCCACAACAGATTTTTTTTAGCAAACTATTCATTGAGAAAAAAATGTTCCTGTGAACTAACATAAATGAATTGACCATATTATTTTGACTTGGAAAATTTTGAAACAGATAACTCAATCACGATATTAGGTTAAAATAAAAACAAAAAATCTGGTGTGACGCACTCACACAACTTTCCTTGCCGTTATGAAAATTGATCACCTGTCGCTAGTGTTACCGCGCATAACAAGTCTACTATTCAAAGATCTGAGCCAGCTGGTGACAGGACAATAACGCGCTGGAGACACACTATAGTCTGCTATCACTTCATAGTGAATGATTTAATAGAATCAACAGTTTGCAATTGAATAATCACATTTCCTCGAATTTCGAGCTTATTTTCAATTATAGGTGAAAATGTTACTGAACATTAGTTGTAGAGATTTTCATGCTCAATCTTATCCACTTGAATTTTTTTGTTTGAATTGTATTTGAAGCCTGATAATTGGAAATCCAAAATCGTACTTTGCATAGATTGGGCAGCTCCTGGAATTTTTACAGATATGGGACTTGTGGCAGTTGATAGAGCTTATCAATGGCTTTTTTCGCTATAAATTTAATTGAAATCGTTGGAGTCGTTTTCGATAAAATCGCGAAATACCCTATTTTTTGACAACATTTTCACCATTTTAGCCGCCATCTTGAATTGCATTCGATTGAAATTGTTCGTGTCGGATCCTTATAGTGTAAGGACCTCAGGTTCCAAATTTCAAGTCATTCCGTTGATTGGGAGATGAGATATCGTGTACCTGTAGGCCTGCACAGACACACATACAGTCATACACTCCTCATACACACACACATACAGACCAATACCCAAAAACCACTTTTTTGGACTCAGGAGACCTTGAAACTTATAGAAATTTGTGAATTGGGGTACCTTAATTTTTTTCGGAAAGCAATACTTACCTTACCCATGGTAATACGTAATTGCCCTATTACCATGGGTAAGGAAAGTAAAAAGGCAAGCGTTTGTAAAAGACTTTGTTTTTCCCTGTTTCCCTAGTAACGAATTAGAATATGATGAAACCTATTTGTGTCGAGGGGGCGTTTGGTGCTATGCGGTTGCTATTCGGTACCGAATCATCGTTTCACACTTATCGGAATTTGCCGAAAACGAAACGAACCGAATGAGTGTGAAACTAGCCTTATAATGGTATTAGGGAATGATAGAAGAACAGCGTTGCCGATTCAATGCTCTTCATAGAATAGGATATAGTTGATACCAGTAGCCTATAGGCTACCGTTTCTAGTTTAAAGGTGTAGAACAGTTGGTGCATAATTATTTCCCCCCTCAATCACGTGCTAAGATTGTTGAATGGACATGGTGGTGGAATGGATGTGTTTTCAAATTGCCCATCAAGTTTAAGGCACACAACACTGCTTCTGAGACGAAATTAGGATAACTGAAAATACAAATGCACCGACAAAATTTTTGCACATTAATTTTCCAGTCACCATCAATAGCATTACAATTTATAGTTTTCCGTCTGTTTCATTTAAATACAATTCAATTTACTGTCCTCTTATTGTGTCATAGATACTTACTGTACCGATACTTTGTGTCATAGCCTCCTAATTTTTATTTCATTGTCATAGTTGTTCATTGGCGTTATTTATCATCATCATCATCAACACCGCATCATCCTCATCTCTTTCATGCTTGCTGTTATCAACACTTCATGTCCATTCCCACTCACCTTCTTTTTCACTTATCCTCATTTTTCAATATCAATTGAATTTTTTTTTCCAAAATATTGTAGTTCTTTTTAAAACGTTAGTTGACTATCAATTTTTGTTTTGAATGTGAACTGTACATTGTACGGTATTTGTCTAGTACTATGTCAAAGGGAGCATATTTGGGTTATTTTTACCTCTTATTGCTTCTATTGTAAATTTGCGAATAAAAAAATAAATAACTGTCTGATGTAAACTGCATTCTTATTGAAAATAATCATTAAGTATAGCCCATTTCATTCTCGAGAATGTTTTTTTCGATGGTCTAAAAATAAATTTTCAGATATTGAGATTGAAGGTTGTAGAGCTACTGTAGTAAGGATTTATTTACTTCTCATTTTTCCCTTGGAATAAAATGTTGCACTTGAGTATAGGCTATGTTCTAGTAAGTGTTGCACTACTAACTACAGTAACTATATAGCAGTTACCTATATAGACTGTAGTTCTTTAACTACCATACATAATATAAAGTTATATTCTAAAATTTTAGGAAAAACACAAACTGAGATATTTAATTTACTAGAAAAAAATTAT
Source organism: Nilaparvata lugens (assembly GCF_014356525.2). NCBI lineage: Eukaryota > Metazoa > Arthropoda > Insecta > Hemiptera > Delphacidae > Nilaparvata > Nilaparvata lugens. The sequence goes on from NC_052515.1 coordinate 18,172,175, forward strand.
TAAAGATGACTAGAGTGAAATCAACATTATCAACATTGGTTGGCTATCCTTATCTGTCGTCGGACAAAGCTGATGTCTTCATCCTTTTCCAACTCCAAAACAATGTTAAATTTATTGTTTGGACACTATAATTATTATGAAGGAGTTATATTCATTATAAAAATTGTGAAGATGTAATATTTTTCAAGATACAATAAGTAATTTATTATTTTATTGATTAATTTATTCATTTACCTTGAGTGATTTATTATTATCATAAGAATCAAACTAATACTATCAGAATGATATAGGTACCTGGATAACTTGAATAACCACAGTGAGGTAATATTATAGAAGGTGGTAAAAACGGTAATTTTACAACAATGACGTGAATCTTACCATCAGTTCACTTTTCTGATATCTATTCATTCATTTTATTTATTTAATTTATCATTCATATCTATTTATTGATATGAGTCATCTGGGTAGGAGATTCCACACATCTCATGGTCTGCATCTCAATAAATTAGGTAAGAAAATGATCTGTGATAGTATAATTGGATGCGTGCGTAATAACTTCCTGTATAGAAAATCGACTCCAGCTATTCCTCTCTATAGTTCTTTTTTAGTTTAATTGACATAAGTGATACCGAGGTAACTGAAATTTACAATACTTCTCGCTCAAATCTAGTTTTTGACAGTGACTCTCCTCTTGACAATCTACATCCAGATTTTAACCCAATCATTCCCACATATGAATCCAAAGATATTTGTTATGGTAAGATATCTACTTTTCCTCGTCAAATTCCAATGAATAAAAATAGAACAAATGTTGATAAGGTCTCCATATTACATCAAAATGTACAACACCTACCATCACGCTTGGAAATGTTAAATATCAATTTAGATGAGTTAGAGCCTGACATAGTAGCGATTTCAGAACACAAAATGTCAAATTCTGAAATAGAAATACTCAATGTTCCGAAATATCAGATAAGCTCAAGCTTTTCTAGACTAGAGAGTACTGGAGGTGGGGTCATGATCCTAGTACATAATAAAATATTTTCCAAGTGTAAATCTGTAAAGTTACCAGCTATTTTGTCAATAACAACTGAAAAAGAGTTTGAATGCTGTGTTACTGAATTCACTCTTGATGGTTTAAATTTTGTAATGGCTTGCTTATACAGAACTCCTCAGCATTGTTTTTTGGATCCATTCTTGGAGAAGCTAGAAATTCTACTTGAAATTTTATGTAAAAAATATAAGAAAGTTATTTTAGCAGGAGACATAAATATCAATGTTTTAGAGAAAAATAATACTTATAATAAGTTAATGAATGTTCTCAAAATGCATAATATGATTTACATGATTGATTTTCCAACAAGAATAACAACCACATCCGAAACAGCAATAGATAACTTTATTACGAACATTGTTGACGATAGTTTAAATGCATCGAGCATCATCACTCACATATCGGATCATGATGCGCAACTGCTTGAGATCCGGGGTGTGAGTGGCGTTCTTGATAAACCAACTAGGAAATTTTATCGTAGATTTGATGAAAGTCATTTGGAAGTATTTTATAGAGAATTAGCAAATCTGAATTGGATGGAGATTTATCAATCACCAGTTGATGAAAAATATGATGTCTTCATCTCAGTATTTTCACATTACTTCAACATTCATTTCCCAAAGATACTAAGATATAAAAAGGATAATAACAGCAAGATTAGGATGAGTACTGAGGTGATTGATAAAAAAAATGAATTATTAGAGTTGGAAAATTTACATAGACGAACTAAAAGAGAAAATTTAAAGATTCAAATAAAAAATAATAGAAAAGCTCTCAAACTTATGATACAAAAAAATAAACAGAAATACTTTGATAAAAAAATAATGGATTCCAAAAACAAGAACAAAATAGCTTGGAAAATTATTAATGCTGAGGTGGGTAAGAGTAAAAAGAATAATTCTAATTTAGGTGTAATAAGTAATGGTGCACTTTCAACGGACCCTCATTGTGTTAGCAATATTTTTAATGATTTTTTCGTTACAGCAGTTGACAATTTTGTAATTCCGAATATTCCTAAAAGTTCGATACCTGTATATGTACCAGTTTTACAAGGTTGTCAAACTTCCTTAAGATTTAGATTCAATCCTATTAGCGAGAGTCAATTAATAAAAATAGTAATGTCATTTGAAAACAAACACTCTTCTGGTCCGGATGACATTCCAATGACAGTTGTCAAAAAAGTTTTACCAGCAATAATCAAACCACTAGCACATATTGTAAATTCCTCCCTAATATCAGGCCATTTTCCTAACAAACTGAAGATAGCTAGAGTCTTCCCAATATTTAAAAAAGGTAGTATCACAGATCCTGGTTGTTATAGGCCGATAGCATTATTGTCAGTATTTTCAAAAATTATTGAACGAGTGGTTTATATTCAATTGATGGAGTACTTAGAAATAAATAATCTATTGGACACAGAACAACATGGCTTTCGTTCAAAAAAATCAACAATTACAGCAGGAGTGGATTTCATAAATACAATAATTAATAATATAGATAAAGGAGAGAAAGTTGTTGGCACATTTCTGGACATGACTCGTGCATTTGACAGTGTACTTCACGTTGTTCTGTTACATTCGCTAGAGGATTTAGGAGTACATGGAAAGGAGCTTACTTGGTTCTCATCTTATTTAATTGGTAGACAGCAATTTGTAGAAATAGAGCATACTCAAGAGAACAGTAACCATATATGTAAGAGAAGCTATCGCTCTGACCTGAAAAGTTTAAAATATGGAGTACCCCAAGGGTCAATTTTGGGTCCGCTATTATTCCTGTGCTATATCAGGGGTATGCCCAATGTGGTTCCACCGCAAGCCTCTGTATGCCTATATGCGGATGATGCCAATATAATCTTTACTGGAAAATCGACTGAAGATGTGGAGCTCTCATCTGCTATAGGCCTGTCCTCGATTAATGAATATTTGAATAGCCGGAATCTATTATTGAACTCAAGCAAATCTATAGTTGTCCCTTTTATGACTAGGCAGAGTAGGAATGAATTATGCCCAAGCATAGCAGTGAATAACGAGCTTCTAGAGTCAGAAGAGAGAACAAAATTTCTAGGCTTGTTAATAGATAGCAATCTTTCATGGGATGATCATGTTTGCCAAGTTATAAAAAAAATATCCCCAGGTCTGTATGCTTTGCGTAGAATGTCTAATTTATGTAGTATACAGACACTGAAATCAATATACCACTCCGTAATACATGCGCATCTAGCTTACGGTCTATGTATTTATGGCAGTACTAGTAAGAATAATCTTGATAAAATCCTCAAACAGCAGAAAACAGCTATAAGAATCATGCTCAACCTCGATAGAATTGACTCAGTAAAAGTAGCGTTCTCACAACTTGGAATCTTGACAGTTTATGGCCAATACATTTTTGATGTTATTATCTTCTTCAAGAACATTGCTGGTACAAACTTAAGGAATAATACACACAATTATAATACGCGTTTCGGTCGAATTACAGAAAGACACAGATTACATATCTTTGAGAAAAAAACAATTTACAGAGGAGAGAAATATTTTCTGAAGCTACCAACTAGTTTAAGAGTATTAGAAGATTCTCAAATATTTAGAAAGAACTTGAAGGAATATCTGGTGAACTTATCGTTGTATTCGTTATATGAGTTTGACGCTAATTTTTAAATAAATTATAAATTTCTTTGTAGTCTAGAGATAGCCTAGCCCTAGAGTTGTAAAATCTTTGACACTATTCATATGTACTTGTACATTATTTAATGAATAAAGACAAAATTGAATTGAATTGAATTGAATTGAATTTATTTATCTCATTTTTACAATCACCACTACATCAAATTAATGATTAGGAGAAGACCAACTGGATAAACTCAAAACTGTTTCTCTATCTAACTTTGATAGAAGTTATCTGAATGAGGTTATGTAAACACTTCTTATTTATGATAATCACAGAAATTTACATTATAAGAATATTCTAATCATTAACTAATCTATGTATTTCTCGTATAGTATACATTATACTTGAGAATGCAAATTATGACACTCATTGCAAAATTATAAAAATATTATGGCAAAATGAGAAATTAAATTATTATTATTAAAAGTTGTTGATAAATATTTTTTTAATCATGTTTATGCGTTGTATCTATTGTTGAATTTTATCTTGCATGGGAGTACCAGAAAGACTAGCTGATCTTTTAATGAATACAGGCAAAATGTTTTGGGATATCAATGAAATTATTGGGGGAGGGGGGGGGGCAGCTAGAAGCAGATTTTTTCCCCAAATTTAGGAGGGGAGTATTGTTCTATGTAGTTCCATGGGCTTGGTTTGGATAAGCACCCCTGTTTTACTTCAATCACGTGTTCTTAAAAATAATACCCACATGCTTAAATTATCTTCTAAAGAGTCTCTAAGTCTCTTTACATAAACATAATCACAAGCACACACAATAAACTTTAGGATTTCATCACCCAAAATATTTAAAATTCTCTTTTCATAATTGCAAAGTATAATTACTTCAATATACAAACACTACTTCAAATGTGCTTCATATGAGAATATATTGAGTTATATATTAATTGAATTTACCAAAACATCCTATGACAAGTGATTTTGGAGGTTAATGATATGATATCATGAATTTGTAGAAGGTATGATGAATAATTTAAAACAATAGTAATGCTGTGGATCTTTGTAATTCAATTTTTATCACATTATTTTTCTGTTTATTTTGAATACGATATTAGGAATAGTTGTAATAATCAACATTGTTCAAAAGTAACGCTGTGGGTCTATGTAATTGAAATTTTGATTATATTATTATTTATTGTATTTTTTACATTAGGTGTAGGTAATCATCAATATTAGCAAGCCTGCATGCAAGTACCAAAATCATTTGAGTGTGAGAGTAGAGCACATACGCCCGAAAAATATTCCTATTTCCAATTTAGAGTAATAAATTACAATATTTCCAAATAAACCCTGGTAATAATATAAATATTTGAATAATAAATCTATATATGGATGAGTCTATCTCTATTTTATTTAGTAATGATGCCCATTTTTGGTGTAAGATTTGTGTAGAACAATAATAATACAAAATCAAGACAGTTGGAGGACTGCTTAAATAATTTTTTACTGATCAGAAATGGAATACTAGGCTATTTACATTTTCAAACGAGTGTTCACACATTGTTAGAGAATTGATTTGTGAAGTACGGTAAATACAATTAAGATAATTGCTTCCATTACAGATAATAGCTTAGAGCAACATCAAAATAATTCATTCAAAAATGGGATCAACTGAAAGCTCAACTCGTAAAATATCAATTGAAAATGACGAGGATCTAAAAGAGAATTCATCTTTTCCACAAACAATAAAAGTTAAAAAAATCAACAACCCTAATCATCAAACTCCAGAAATAAGTTTGGAGAAGGTTGACAATTCTAATATTGGAGTATCTGAGAATGAAAGCGAAGATAAAGATGAATACAAAGATGGCGATGTCAAATCCACCAAAGAAATACCCAAAATGAAAAATGAGCTCTCCGAAAAAGAACTCAACCTTCAGCACGTGCAAATGCTGAAAACCAACAAGGAAAACTGGGACAAGAAAATTCAGAATCTGAAAGAAAAACACGATAAAATCTACAGTGATTACATAGAGGAGTATCAGAAAGCAGTCAAGGATAACAGCCCTAAGGAACAAAAGAAAAAAAACGCGGTTCCTTGTAAGGATTTCAAGGAGAAGGTTTTGAAATGCTATCAGAAAAATAAAACAGAAACACTGGTTTGCTCAGAAATTGTACAGGAATACATGAAATGTTTGGATAATGCTAGATGTGATGTAATGGAGAAGAAATAAAACCAATTATACGAAAAAATGAATTATTTATACATTATTTCATTGTTGTTAAGGTGGATATCTATAATACAATATTGAATAAAAATGAAGTATGCATAAAATGACCATGTCACTGAGTAGCTTTTGATTATGACCATTATTGAAATCCAATTCAATTTTTTATTTTTGAAATTATGTGATACCAACATTTTGATTACTTCGCTCTTCTCGATTTAAGCATCATTTCAATATTTCAAAATAATATGATTCGTACAAGAATTATATGATGTCGCTCAACATTCATCCAAAGAATAATCAGTTTTTCACTAGTCATTAATCTTTAACTAAGAAAGTAAGAATAGGTGCCATTTAAATTGACTACCTGATATTCTGATTTCAATAGCCAAGAACTACAAAGGAAAAATTGTCAAAACCGTATAGCTGCTGAGAGTTAATACTCAACAAGAATTACATTGAGATATTAATTTCAAATTCAATTTATTTTGGTCTTGAGGCTTGCTTTACAATATTTTTTATTGTATTGGTGATCATTAATCATGTTACAGGTAGAATCTTCTTCTTTTTTATTGTTGGAGAAAATTCAATTTTCGTTGGAAAAATGAATTTATTACGGTATTTTATGATATGCAATGAATTATGAGTTCAATTGTACCAGAACGTGAGGTACATGATTAATGTCGATGTGATAATTTTATATTTTTGATCGAATTTGGATCAGTTTTCTATCAGTTAGGTACCTGGTTACCTACACTGATAAATTCTGGATTTGTGTTCAACATTAGATAGTGAGTTTATTATCAATGATTTCTGATATTGAATTTTAAGGTGTTATATTATACACGGTTCAGCAATAGAAACTGTCTAATTTCCAAAGTTACCTGAGGAAGCTTAAGATGGATATAAGTTAAGTAGATAGGAATAAAACGTCTCATTCAAACTCAGACAAAGAATAATAAATTGTTTATTTAATCAACATCATAATCTTAGCTATCTCCATAGAGATAGTGAAAGACGTCAGCTGAGGCTTCCGTAACTACCCCCCTCCAGTCTTTACTACCTATCTCTATTATAGAGATGTAAATAGAACTCATAAAAACAAAACATGGAAAACAACATAATAAAAACATTTTGGAAATCTTTCCTTACTCATCTTCATTATAGTTCCTTTTCGATCTTCTAATCTCACTCAAATGCACAATTTCATATCTACCTCGTCCATTGTTGTGTTGCTTTTTTACCTCCACTCCGGTTCCTATGTAGTAGATCAATCACTTCATATGGTCCAACAAATCTATGATCCGATTTCGTTCTCTTGTGATGATTTTTCTTGAAGATTATGTCACCTACTTTTTTTTATTCATGTCTTCAGCCACCTCCAAATTATACTTTTTTGTCCTCCGAACTTTCTCGTTCATGATTTTTCTCTCCACTTCTCTATGCTCCTCTGGATGCTCAACTAACTCAAATGGTGAAAAATTTGTTGAAGAATGTATGCTACTATTATATGCCAGAATAGCTCTTGCCATTGCTTCTTCCCCACAGATGTTTCTATCAACTTCTAATAAGTGCAAATGTTCAGTTAGCGTGCTATGTAAACGTTCCATCATTCCATGAGATTGCGGATGTCCTACTGTAGTGAAGTGGCTGTCAATACCAAGTTCCTCTAAAAGTTTTTTGATCCGATTGTTGTCGAATTCTTTTCCTTTATCCATTAACAACATGTTGGGGGTATTGAAGAGCCCAAAAAATGCTAGTAAATTTTGTTCCATGCACTTGGCTGTTTTATTCTTTAAAATCCATGCAGAAGCAAGCCTTGTAAAACAATCGATTGTAGTAAGATACTTCAGTTTATTGTAATAGAAAATGTCAACTTGAATTATTTCTGCTGGTCTTGCGGGAGTAGGTGTGACCATCTGAGGCGTCTTGTAAGGCTTTCTGTCATATTTTGCTATATTGCATGCTGCACACTTTCCCAGCACATTTCTTATTGTTTTGGCCATATTCAGCCCATAATACTGCCGTTTCAGGTGTTGCAACGTTTCCTTTTCCCCTCTATGGTTGGTCCTTCCAATGTGATATTGTTCTACAACTTCTTGTTGTTCTCTTCTATCTTCAACTGTTTTAACTTGTCTATCACAAATTATCAAGTGTATTTTTGAGTCCCAGCATTCATCTTTATGAAAGCTCTTAATTTTATCAATAAAATCTTTTTCCTTGGAAAATATAAAATAAAGTTTCCCCCTTACCATCAACTGCTTTATTGTATGTTTCAGTTCATCATCTGTCGCCTGAGGGCCAATTGTAATTGTATAAGTATGAATTGGGCCATAACGATGGGTAGTTTTTGTTATACCTCCAAAGTTTTGTCTTTCAAGAATTATTTGATTACGTTTATCATTTATGATGCAATTTTCCATCACTTCCAAATTAATTTGCTTCACTTGTAGAGGATTTATATTCCGAGATAAACAATCAGCAACTACATTATCTACTCCTTTAATGTGTTGAATTTTGAATGAGTAAACAGCCAATTTTTCTTCCCACTTGGTTATCCTGGCGGATGTTTCTTTCAGCTTATTCATCCATAAAAGTGGCATGTGATCTGTTCTTAGCACAAATTCATTTCCGTAAAGGTATGGTCTAAAATTCTCAACACACCATACAATAGCAAGAAATTCCCTTTCAATTGTACTATAACGCCCCCACTAGCATCTGTTGTTAATGTAAAGGGTTGTTGAAGATCTGGAAACTGAAGTATAGGCGTTGAACAAATTGCTTCTTTACACTTTTCAACTGCTTGGATAACATCTGATGATATGTGGAACTTCACACCTCTTTTTAATAAGTTTGTTAATGGTTCAGTCATCTGTGCAAATTTGTGAATGAATTTTCTATAATAGCCGACCATGCCTAAAAATGTTTTTATCTCTTTCAAATTCTTTGGGATTGGAATGTCTTTTATTGCACTAATTTTCTGGCTGTCTGGACGAACTCCATCCGAAATCACATGACCCATGAATTTCACTTCAGATTGACACAAGTTAGTTTTTTCCTTTGACAGCTTAAGGCCAAACTTCCTTATTCTTTCAAATAACTGTGTGAGATGTGCTTTATGATCTTCGAGATTCTTGCTGAACACAATGATATCATCCATGTAGATTTGTATTGCTTCTTCATTTATGTCTTCTAAAAACTCATCCATCAGCCTTTGAAACGTTGGTACTGCGTTTTTCAACCCAAAAGGCATCCTTGTAAATTCATAATGTCCTCTCTCAAAGCTAAATGCTGTCTTCCCCATGTCCCTTGGATTCATTCTTATTTGATGGTATCCCGACTTCAGATCCAGAGTGCTGAAAACTTTAGCTCCGTGCATTCTGTCAATCATATCCTCTAGCCTTGGAAGGGGATATCTCTCCAACTCTGTTTGATCATTTAAAACTCTGAAATCTACAACCACCCTATGTTTTGGCGGTTCTCCAGGGGAAGACTTTTTTGGTACAACCCATAATGGATTAAAAAATGGAGAGATAGACTTTTTTATAATGCCCTGTTCTAGCATATCCTTAATGTGTTCTCTAATGATTTTTTTCATTGCATGTGGATACCTTCTGGCTTTTATAAATATTGGTTTTGATGACTTTAATTGAATTGAGTGCTGAACTCTCCCTGTTGTTGTCAGACTCTCTCCTTCATTATATAAAGTGTCCTTATACTTTTCCAGCATATAGAATGCTAATTTTTCTTGTTCCTTGTCTATAAATTGTTCATTACAATTTCCTCTCACAATGGAACCCATTAGTAAATGTTTTTCTTTAGCAATTGAATTTTTCGATTTATAATTTCTATCCCCCAACTTGATTATCCATTGACCATTTATATTGATAGGAGCAGCTCCAAGATCTCTCATCATATCACAACCAATTATCACATCATACTTTTTGTTCATTATTTCTGTTGATACATGAACTCTCATAATTTTTTTAAAACCAATCAATCCAAACAGATTTAAATCTACTTCCCCTTTTAAAGCTTTTCTTCCTGTCAAAGTTAACATTTCACAAGAACACCCTTCTATTTTCAAACTATGATCAATTTTTATTAATGCTTCTTCCGAAATTATTGTACTGTCCGATCCTGTATCATACAAGCAATAAACATCCCAACTCTTCACATAAAATATAGGTAGCTCTCCTTTTTTGCAATCCACTTTTTGTTCCTTGCTACCTATATTCCTCATCCGAAATCCTCAATCTTTATTCCTACCTTTCTTTGTCGATAATTTGGTTGATTTATTTTCCTTCAATTCAGGCCAGTCTTTTTCATTTTTCTCTCGATATTGACTTTCATAACGGTAACAGCTATTTTCACTATCTGAGGAGTGAGTTAAACTCTCTCCATCAGAACTACCTTCCAAATTTTTTTTGCGATTTTCCTTCCTCCTCAAAGCATTGATTTCTCTTCTTCCAAAATTCTTTTTTGGGGTAACTTCCTTTCTATAAATGTAAGGACATTCTCTGGCAAAATGCCCTTCTTCCCTACACTCCCAACACTCGTTTCGTGCTAATTTCCCTTCTCTTTCCTTTCTATTTCCTTTCCCATTAGTAACCAATCCCTTTACATCAGTTCTCCATTTCTGGTTCGATCTGTTACCATAAACAGGAGAGGTTCTACTATTAAGTGAATATCTTCTCTTATTCTCAACCACTCTCCAATTTGAGTGTCTATGACTAGCTTCTTTCCAATAAGACTCCTCATCTTTGACAATTTGAATAGTCTCTTCTAAAGACTGAGGTTTTGCAATTTTCACAATCGTACATACTCGCTCCGAAGCTGCTCTTAACAAAACTTCCATTGATAACTCTTCATAGATTTTATTTCTCCATACCCCTTCCTCTTTAGTATTACACGAATCTAAAACTTTCGATTTCAATTCTTTAACCAATTGTGATAACCGATTGGCAAAACTACCAATTGACTCTCCCAAATCACGATTCAATTCCAACACTCTCATTGCCATTGCAGAGACTGATTTCCTTGCACCTGCATAACGTTCTTTAAGGGCTTTTTTAACATCCTCCCAAGATGAACTGAACGATACTCCCAAATCAACCATAATTGATGTACTTATTCTAGACAAGAAAAACGAATGCAGGTTTGTAGTTGTTAATTCATCAAAATTGCTATCAATAATTTGAGAATGGATGGCATCCATTCTCTCCAAGAATAGACTAAGTTCTTTTACCTCTTCTTGGAACTCCTGAATTGATCCGATCAAATTCATGAGACATTTCACGTCCATAAGTGGTGGTTCTTTCCCGGTAATTTCAATATTTGATGCAATTTCCTTTTTCCTCCTTGGCATTTTCAAAATCTATCCGAAAATTCTATTAACTTCAACTAAAAATACTAGATAATATTTTGGTTTCGGCACCAGTTAAGTAGATAGGAATAAAACGTCTCATTCAAACTCAGACAAAGAATAATTGTTTATTTAATCAACATCATAATCTTAGCTATCTCCATAGAGATAGTGAAAGACGTCAGCTGAGGCTTCCGTAACTTATATATAGATAGTATATCTTTATTGATGAAAATTGGATATTACACATGTGATTTAGTATTTTTCTTTGATTGAAGATTAATTTTCTTAAAAGGAGTCCTTCATTGTTATATGCTAGTATTCCCCACGAAGGTTCTTCAAAAAGTTTTATAAATATATTTTTTCAAACCACCTTTGGTTGGACGTTTTCATTACCTTCAAACTCAAATTGGAGTTAACAACCATAAAATATCGTGAATTGTATTAATTATTATCGTAAGTATTGCTTTGATAATTATTGTTTTTGGATTCGTGTTCACTACTATACTGTAGGCCCTACCTACCTACCTACAACAGTACTATCAGATGACATCATTTTACGGCAGTTAAATTTAATTGATTTCTTGTTCAACTGGTCGATATTCAAGCAATGTGATATTAATATACTGTAGTTACGGGTTTCTGCACTAATAAAACACTTCAGGCGATTCATACTAATTAGATTTATCACTTACATCACTATAACACACGGAGCTAGACTAGAAACAACTATAAACTGATGACTATACCTAATAAATTACACAGAATTAACACAAGCTTATGTTAACTCATATAAATAAATAACTGTTAAAAAATAACTGTCACCAAGAATAATATGGAATGCATAAGCAACTACAAAAGTCTGTTAAGTTATCACTTTATCACAAGTCTGTCACGATAAGAGAAGAAACGAGCAATACGACTACTGTAGTCTGTCAACTACCCTGCCAACGGAGATACGTCATTAATATAAGGCGGGCAGAACAATCTTGAAAGATCTAGAGATGTGGAAACGTCCGACCAATCGCAGTGCATAGAAACCTCCAGAAGATTCGAGGATGTGCTTGTCATTGGTTGATGGTTCCCCTCACCAAAACCCGAATGCACTGGCAGTACTTCAGACTATTCCAATGGCTGACAGACAAAAAAAATGATCAACTGTTGAGGCTGATGGAAATGAGATTTGGCCTCCAACACATGGATCAACTGTATCGTCCACTATTGAAGAACTGAGTTCAGAAGCCAAATGAATCACTCCAAGAATTTGAAACCGACATAGCTTGCCTTGTGAGGAATGCTCACTCATCTGTGGACTATGAAGTTTATGAGAGCTTGGCAGTTGGGAAATTCCTGGATGGTCTTTGTGAGGCAGAAATGCAGCGAGCTGTTGAACTCGCTTGTTCTCTGACCCTCAGTGAGGCACTCACTCAGGCTTTGGAATATGAAGCTGTGACACAATCGGTGAGGGGCCACGTACGTGTTAAGCAGTATCAGTGGAAGATAATCATGATGAGTCTATGGAGGGAATAATAAAGGGGATCTTGAGAAGCTCTGAAGCAGGATCGAAAAAGGATGTGAAGGATTTGATATAAATTAGTATAAATAAGTAGCCTACTTTCTTAGTAGAGAATAATAGATCTGAATTAGAAAACTGTTTGCAAGATCAAGTACTGGCTGATGTTTTCCCAATACAATATCAAGCTGGATCTATGTTCTTCCAGCCCGTGAATGCAGAAAAGATGCAGGTCATAATAAAACATCTCAAACACTACACACCCACCCAACAATCACTTGAAACACTACACACCCACCTCAACCGCATACACCCAAATTTGATGTTCACACTTGAATTAGAAACCAACAACAGCATAAATTTACTGGATATCACCATCACAAAACAGAACCAATCATTCAAAACATTCAAAATATACAGAAAGCCCACAACAACCGACACCACAATCCATTGCACTTCAAATCACCCTATCCAACACAAACTTGCAGCCTACAACCACATGCTATCCAGATTAATAAATATCCCAATGACAACCACAGATTACAACACTGAACTGCACACAATAAAATATATTGCACAACAAAATGGATACAAACCCTCAATGATTGACAAACTACTACAAAAAATTAAAAACAACAAGAACAATCCGCAAAACCCTGACAAATACAACACATAATCATACAGCATTCGTCACCCTCACATACCACAACAATAAAACTTACAAAATAGCAGCATCATTCAAGAAAATAAAATACAAGGTTGCATACAGAACAAAAAACTCACTGAAAAAACTTTTGTCCCCACACAACACCTCTCAAAATCAATACAATAGACCAGGAATTTATAAGCTAAATTGTAGAGATTGCAGCAAATTCTACATAGGTAAAACAGCTAGAAATTTCAATATAAGATTCAAAGAACACACAAGAGCCATTACCCATCTGTCCTCCCATTCCACCTTTGCAGAACACATTATCTCCACTGACCACACACACCCTGACATAGACAACAACCTCGAAATACTCCACTATTCCCACAAAAACAGAAAATTAAATGTACTAGAACAGTTTGAAATATACAAACACACCAAACAACAGCCAAACAATATTCTAAATGACCAAATCAACTTTTCCTCCCACACCCTGTTTGACAAACTCATTTAAATACTCCTCCATTAACCACCAAAACTCCCCTCCACCCCCACCAAATTTCACCATCATAACCTTAAACACTTCAGTTCCTGTTTGGCTTGAAAATGTGCAATACCAGCACGAAACGGACGTCGCCACATCAAATAATGTGAGTGCTTTTTCACTTTAAAGTTTTATAAAAGTTTATAGTGATAATAATAGTGGAAACAAGATGGATAACCAACAACAAATTTTTGCCGAAAGGACAAAACTCATCCACACCTACAGAACTACAAGAAATAAGGTTATGAAAACATCTTCAGCCATATCCTACAACCTTAAATGCTTACACAATCAGATAACTCCTACTTATGCAAAAATAACTATAAAAAACAAGAACACACCAGCACAAAAAACTCAAAAGCAAGCACAACAGTTATTCATCAAAAATACAGTACAACATCTCTATAGAACTAAAGACAAACTGAACCGAGTTGCCTATCAACTACACTTGAAATTAAGTGCAAGCCTTCATTATATTGAACTCCAGGAAGTAATTGAACATACTAACAACTTAATATATCAAATGTCACAGAAGCTCAAAACAAAACACAACCGAAAATTTGAAAAACTATCCAATACACAAACTCCAACACTTGAATCTTCCCAACCTTTCCATAGTCGCACCATCAACACCACACAAGTTAGTTTCAATCAATTAGAGATTAACCTACTCAACAAGGGATTAAAACATAACATAAACATACCTGAAAATACATTTACACACTTGAAACACACAGTCATTGATACCGAAACAGCCATACAAAACACACAATACCAGAATCAAGAATACTTGAGACAAGACATAGCCCGAAACCAGAACACTTTCAAAACACAAAATCACTCAAATGCTGACTACAAAATCATGAAAAATATCAACAAAAAACACCAATAACATAACCTAGTCATAACTACAGCTGACAAAGGACAAATCACTGTGATAATGAAACAAGATGATCTAAACTCAAAAGTAGAGCAATTCATCACAAACAACAACATTATTGAACTAGAACATGACCCCACTCTCAAATACCAGGCTCAAATAAAGAATGCCATCAACCAGACCCAACATATTATACCACATACCAACAAAAAACACCTCAAAAACATAAACCCATCAGCCCCCAAATTGAACGCCCTACCCAAGATCCACAAACCTGATGTACCCATTCGACCTCTAATTAACCACACACAAGCCCCGGCCCACAACCTAGCAAAACATCTAGATAAAACAATAAGACAACATATAACATTCCATGAACACACTGCTGTAAAAAACAACATAGAACTAACAAACAAACTTCAAAAAATCCAGATTCCACATAATTCAACATTGGCTTCATTTGACATCTCCAATCTGTACACCAATGTACCTATACAGGAGACAATAAAATACCTAGAAGATATGCTACAATCAAACAACACCCCACAGGACATTATGCAAGGAATAATAACTCTAACCAAACTTGTAACCTCACAAAACTATTTTGAATTCAATAGTAAATTTTATTTCCAACCCCATGGCCTCCCTATGGGATCACCCATATCTTGCATTCTAGCAGAGATTTTCATTCACACTATAGAACAAAAACACATCCTCCACAACCATGATCCCAAATCACACATCCAATCCAATAGAATACTCACTTGGTTCCGATACGTAGATGACATATAGTCATCGATAAGTAGAACACCGAAGGTTATTAATAGAAATGTACACATAGCGGGAGTACTTACGCGTTCCTAAAACCAAAATTCAAAAACGCCAAAACCAAAAACCCCAGTTCCTCAAACTACTTTAGCCGAAAAAGTTGCTCAACTACAAAGTAGCCAAACTAATTTAAAAAACCAATTAGAAGTAACTCTAAAAACGTCTGAGGAAGAAAGGTTAGGGATGGTAGAAGAAATTAAATCTTTGGAACTGATTATAAAATTACAAGATGAAGACCATAAAAAAGAAATACTAAATCTAAAAAATCAATGTAGTCTAATGTCGGAGGAAATAAAGAAACTAAAATCTAAATTTGATAATACTAAATGTATGATAGAACCTCCGTCCAAATGCAAAAAAATAGAATCTAACCTAAATGATGGGAAATGCTCTGAAAATGGTCGAAATAAAACGTACAGTGAGGTTTTGAAGACAGCAACCAAAAATATAGCTGAGGGAAATAAAGATAGGAAAGGGAGAGTTCTGCTACTGACGTCCAGTCATGGACGTGATTGCAGTGATCTCCTTGATAAAAGATTGAAAAATAAATTTGATGTCCAATGTTTTTTCAAGCCAAGTGCATCAATTAATGCAGTTGTAGAGTCAGCTAGGGAACAAACTAAAGACTTTGATGAAAATGACTATCTAATTGTACTGGGTGGCTCAAATGATATAAATGAACCTAACTTGAATCATCTTCCTCAAGTAACAGAAAAAATCAAGGAGATTGTGCCACTCAGCAAAAAACAAACTTAATAATAAGTACTATTCCTAATAGATTTGATAGGCCAGAATTAAATGAAGCAATCAATTTGACAAACAAATCAATCCATAATACAATCAACAGCCTAAAAAATAAGAATTCTAAACAACTGGGGATTTGTTTTCTAAATGGAAGGCTGAAAAGACATAACTTCACTAATCATGGGTTGCATCTAAATCGATCTGGCAAAGTAATCTTTTGTAATAGATTGGCAGAGCTGATTGAAAGCCGTTTGCAATCCTCTGGTTTAAAAACAGTCAAAAAAACAAATAACGATTTTTTAGTAAATTGGCTCAAAACAGGGAAAGGGAAATAGCTACAAATGCTAGAGATAGAGTAACACAAGATGGTAAGGTTTTTAGTATTTATCATCAAAATATTCAGTATCTTCACAACAAAATTGACAGATTAGAAGTATTTCTTAAACAGGAGGATCCTGACATTGTTATCTTCACAGAGCATGGCTTAAAAATAAAGGAAATAAATCAAGTTAGGATTCCAGGCTATTCACTGAGATCAGAATTTTGTAGAATAGCTCATAGAAGTGGTGGTGTATGTATATTCACTAGCAATGCTAAACATACCCAAACTTATGAACTGGATTTTGTTAAGAGATTTTCTGTTGAGATGGATTTAGAGGTGATGGGACTAAGGTTAAAAATTGATGATCAATTTGAGGTAGCAGTGTTAGGTATCTATAGGTCACCAAATGGAGACTGGCAAAAATTTTGTGAGCTGCTCCATACACTTTTGGAAATCACAACCGCTCGTTTCACAAATGTTATAGTAGTAGGAGATTTCAATACCGATTTTGCCAGGCAGGATAAAATGACAGAGGATATTAGAGATATTATTAATATGAATAATTTAGAAATTAAGGTCCACGAATATACAAGAGTAACTCGAACTTCACAAACAATTATTGACAATATCCTCACAAATATAGAAGGTTGTAATGTCAGGTTAGGTAGCTCAGATCTATCAGATCATAACTATCAAATCTTAGATGTTAAGTTGCAGGGCCAGAATCCAAGCAGAAAAAAAACTTTTGTGAAAGAAATTCAGCAATATGAGCTAGGAAATATAAATTGTTTGAAGCAGGAACTGCTTCAAGAAAATTGGAGTAGTGTTTATAACAGTTGTAACCTAAATTACAAATATAAGCAATTCATTGATACTCTAAGATTTCACATTAGTGTATGCTGTCCAATAAAAAAAGTCAAAGTAAAAAGTAAATTAAACAAAGTAGATGAATGGATAACTGAAGATATTCTTACTCAAAGAAATATTGTTAGGGAAGCTTATGAGGAATTTAAATTAGTGAGGGATGTTCCGAGTGAAGTCAAATACAAATGTCTAAAGAAAAACTATGCAAAAGAAGTGAGGAAAGCTAAGTGTAAGAAAACAGCTGAAATATTAACAACTAGTACCAATTTTAACTCTGCTGTTTGGGAGGTAATTAATAGAAATACGAGAGCAGCTCAAAAAGATGCAGTTACTAATGTCCCTAGGATAATCGATGAACATGGAAATTATATGGATGATAGTATAGACATTTGTAACTTTTTCAATAAGTATTATCAACAGGTTGCATATAATCTCCAAAAGTCACTGAACACTAATACTTATAATACAACTACATTAAATGCTGAGCCAATTGAAAAGGTATTTAAATTTCATCCATTATCAAGAGATGAGTTGTCAAGAATAATAAAAAATTTGAATAACAAAAAAACAGTAGGATTGGATGGGGTCTCAAGCAAAATTTTAAAAGAATGTGAAAATGAATTACTGGACCCTTTATTGCATCTCCTTAATACTTCACTAGAGCAGGGTATTTTCTCTGATGATATGAAACAAGGAAAAATTTTGCCAATTTTCAAGAGCGGTGATTCTGAAAGGGTTGAAAATTATAGACCCATTAGTATTCTAAATGTAATAAGTAAAATTTTTGAAAGAGTAGTTTTAAATAGGCTATTGATGCACCTGGAAGAATTTAATTTCATATGTGATGAACAGCATGGGTTCCAGAAAGGGAAATCTACTAAGACTGCAATAGTATCCCTTGTTGAAAGACTAATAGATATAATAGATTCAGGTGAGAAGGCAGCCGCAATATTCCTTGATTTATCCAAAGCTTTTGATTGTGTGAACCATAGAATATTATTGGAAATACTAAAAACTGTAGGTGTGAATGGTATAGAACTAAAATGGTTTGAATCATATCTCATAGGTAGAAACCAGTGTGTTGAGCTTACCAAGGTGGATGGGAATGAAATAGTAAAAATTAAATCTCAAAAACTGGAGGTCCAGGCTGGAGTACCTCAAGGCTCAATTCTGGGTCCCTTACTGTTTCTGTTGTATGTGAACCAATTACCAAAAGAGTTAAAAGATCACAGAGCTCTGTTGTTTGCTGATGACACATCACTTATCTTTAACAATTATTTATTAGATGGTCTAGAAATAAATGCTTTTACTGGAGTACAGTCAATTGTCCAATTCTTGAAGCAAAGGCAATTAACAATAAATAGTAAGAAATGTCAATTCCTACAATTCAAAAGTAAATATAATTCAGTAGAGGATAGAGAAATAAATGTGTTTGTAGAGGAAAATGAATTAGACCAAGAAGAGAAAGTAGCATTCTTGGGAATTTTATTGGACAGGAAATTAACATGGCATCCTTACATTGAGAGGATATGTAATAAGATATCATCTGGGGTATTTGTCCTGCGGCAGCTTGCTAGGCTGAATGATAAAAAAACTACTGTTAACTGCTTACCATGGACTTATATTATCTCATATTAGGTATGCTATTTTAGTATGGGGTAATTCATCTCAACAAAATATGGACAGGGTGTTTAAGATTCAAAAGAAGGCACTCAGATGTATAGAGAAAGTGAATAGGTTAGACTCTTGTAGGCCTTTATTTAAAAAGCTTGGTCTATTAACTGTGCCATCTTTGTATGTATATGAAGTTGTAATGCATGTGAAAATGAGTGGTGTGATCCAGAATTCAGATGTTCATGAGTATAATACGCGAAACAGAGCAGATTATCATATAATGGGTCACAATAGAAGGTTATTTGAACAAAAACCAGATTATATTGGTAGGAAATTTTATAACAAGCTACCTCAAATCTTGAAAAGTAATGATGATTTGAAGATTTTCAAAAAACAAATTAAAAAATATTTAGTTGATAGAGCTTTTTATAGTGTACAAGAATTCCTTTCAAACCTAAACTAGGTTGAACTACTTAGTGTTAGAATTATTATGTAATAACATGACTTGTCTTATACTCCATGACTGGAGTCTTTAGGAAGTAATCTTAAAAAAAAGACATATTAATACTATACAGGGGGAACAAACGACAACTTGAAACACTACACACCCACCTCAACCGCATACACCCAAATTTGACGTTCACACTTGAATTAGAAACCAACAACAGCATAAATTTACTGGATATCACCATCACAAAACAGAACCAATCATTCAAAACATTCAAAATATACAGAAAGCCCACAACAACCGACACCACAATCCATTGCACTTCAAATCACCCTATCCAACACAAACTTGCAGCCTACAACCACATGCTATCCAGATTAATAAATATCCCAATGACAACCACAGATTACAACACTGAACTGCACACAATAAAATATATTGCACAACAAAATGGATACAAACCCTCATGATTGACAAACTACTACAAAAAATTAAAAACAACAAGAACAATCCGCAAAACTCTGACAAATACAACACATAATCATACAGCATTCGTCACCCTCACATACCACAACAATAAAACTTACAAAATAGCAGCATCATTCAAGAAAATAAAATACAAGGTTGCATACAGAACAAAAAACTCACTGAAAAAACTTTTGTCCCCACACAACACCTCTCAAAATCAATACAATAGACCAGGAATTATAAGCTAAATTGTAGAGATTGCAGCAAATTCTACATAGGTAAAACAGCTAGAAATTTCAATATAAGATTCAAAGAACACACAAGAGCCATTACCCATCTGTCCTCCCATTCCACCTTTGCAGAACACATTATCTCCACTGACCACACACACCCTGACATAGACAACAACCTCGAAATACTCCACTATTCCCACAAAAACAGAAAATTAAATGTACTAGAACAGTTTGAAATATACAAACACACCAAACAACAGCCAAACAATATTCTAAATGACCAAATCAACTTTTCCTCCCACACCCTGTTTGACAAACTCATTTAAATACTCCTCCATTAACCACCAAAACTCCCCTCCACCCCCACCAAATTTCACCATCATAACCTTAAACACTTCAGTTCCTGTTTGGCTTGAAAATGTGCAATACCAGCACGAAACGGACGTCGCCACATCAAATAATGTGAGTGCTTTTTCACTTTAAAGTTTTATAAAAGTTTATAGTGAAAACATCTCAAGATGAATACTGCGCCGGGAGTGAATGATATCTCAACTCAAACAATTAAAGAAATTCTAGATCACATCCTGGACGTTTTAGTTGAGCTCTGCAATCTGAGCTTACTAAAAGGTGTTTTCCCCGAAATATTAAAAAAATCTGTTGTAATCCCAATTCCCAAAAGTAGCAGAAACATAAACATTGATAACTTTGAGCTGTGTTTACACTCGAGTTAATAACACAAGTTATTAACTTGACTAAATCATCAAAAATTTCTCTTGACAGAAGTTAATAACTCATGTTTTGTAGAAGAAAATTGCTTGTTATTATCCTTGTAAGATCTTGTTATCAATATAACCTTATCTTTTGGACAACATTAACATTTTATCAAAATTTATGGAGAGAAATAGTACAGGCTCAGCCTAGTTTTTCCTCCAATGTCATAGCCATATTATGATTATAGTATTTTATACAACAAATAAATAAATAAATATAATTGACTTCTATATGATTCCTTTTAATGAGAGTATCCATAAATGATATAACAGCCAGAATAAAAAGCAAAAAATTGTCTTCAAATTTGAATTGAAACATTTGTGTGATCATAAACATACCTAATTATCTTAATCTGATCTAATGTAAATAAATTATAATGTGTTTACACCAGAGTTTAAAACAAAAGTTTTCAACATGAGTTAATAACATTTTCTTTTGGCTACTAGTTTTGTTATCAACAAAAGTTGATAACTTTGTCACGTGTTTTGTCTGCAGCTGTAGTTATTAGGGAACAGCTGTAGTTATAGGGTAAGGATGCTGGGCAAGGGGGTTGCGGGGAAGATCTGTTATTAACAAAAGTTAATGCGATAAAAGAGGCTTTTGTTATTAACATAACACATTTCCTTTCATCTTTACCGACTCTCGATGGATAACATAAATCTTGTTAACAAGGAATTTTCTGTTGAAAACACAAGTTACAGTATCAATTTTTTTCAAGATAATTTTTTGTCAATTCAGTCAAGTTGACAACTTTTTACTAATAACTCATGCTATCAACTCCGGTGTAAACGCAACTCAACATGATGTTATTGACTTTTGTAATTAGCATCAGTTGATAAAAAAAATGTTAAAAACGTGTGTTATTAACTCCGGTGTAAACGCAGCTTCAGACCAAAAACACTCTCATCAATATTCGCTAAAATAGTTGAGAGGGTGATGAAAAACAGGATTCTGAACTACCATACTTGAATTATAGAAAATTCTTTAGCAAGAACTAATTTGGATTCCTTCAAGGTAGAGGTACTGAGGATGCAATGAAAACTTTGCTATCCAAGGTAAATAACAGTTTCAATGAAGGCTTGAACTGCTCGGCAATATTCCTGGATATTTCGAAAGCATATGACTCCATTGAACACGATTTGCTTTTGGAGAAGCTAGAGAAAATAGGCATAAGAGGAGAGGCAAATGAATGGTTCGGAGCTACCTTAGAAATAGATTCCAACAAGTAAGGCTAAATAGTGAGTTGAGCGACTTGGGGTTAGTTAAGTATGGCATACCGCAGGGGTCGGTTTTGTCAGCAGTTCTTTTCCTAGTTTATGTGAATGACCTATGCAATCGAAAGCTTTTGGGTGAAATCGTATCCTTTGCGGATGACACAGCTATTTTCTACAATGACCAGAATGAATTAGCAATACATGCTAAAATGCAAGAAGATATTAAGTGTATTCACTGGTGGTTTTGTAGGAATAAATTACTTTTCAATGCAAATAAGTCAAATCTAGTTCATTTCAGGCTCAAAAATAACAAATTGAATAATACCTTGCCATCACTAAAATACCATAAGTTCAATTGTGAGGATACCTTGCTTGATTGCCATTGCAATTTGATAAAAAGAACAGATTGTGTCAAATACCTTGGTTTGCTAATAGATAATAAACTTTCATGGTATGATCATATACATGAAATAAAATCAGAAATGTCAATTCTCATAAGAAAATTATGTTGTAATTAATGCTTTGTCGTAATTAATTGTTCAAAAGTGATTCCATGAGGAACTTCTACTTTTTAAGGAATATGTGTCCAAGATATTTTCTAGTATGGTACATTTGTATCATACTCTGGTTGAATCAGGAATTAATTATGGACTCATATGTTATGGAAGTGCATATACAACAAATTTGAAACCTATTATTGTAGCACAAAAGCATTTCATAAGATTGATTTGTGGCAAGCCAAGGATCGAACACTCGCTACCCCTGTTCAGATCCCTTAATGTATTACCAGTCACATATTCCTTTTTGTTTAAAGCAGTTTTGGATATTTCCAAAAATAAAAGTCAATTGACAACACAAACCCATATGGCGGATTATAATGTTTGCTTTAGAAATAGAGTTCAATTACATAGACCTAGGCTTGAGCATAACAGAAGATTTTTCAGATATGTAGATGGTAAGCTTTACAATGCCTTGCAACCTGACTTACAGGAGTGTCAATATAGCCAAATAGTAAAGGCCAGATTGAAAAAATTCATTGTTGCAATTGATGATACCCAGTTGTTTTTATGAACGTTATCATGCTTGAAAGTTGATATTTTGTTTTTCATGTTTGATTTAGTTTTTGTATGGTTGGGAATTTGAATTATTTATGTAATCATATTGTGTCATAGCACTTATATTTCGCATGGCTTCATCTGTTGACTGAACAATTGATAATTATCATTTGGAATGTGCTGCCTGCATGGAGAACTGTTTAAATTGCAATATGATTTATTATTTTAGTTTAAATTTTTTTCTCTTGATTCTTTTTTGAAATTTTGTAGTTTTTTAAGATTTTGTATACTATTAATGTAGGACTCTCTATATTCCTTCTTTCATTTTTTTCTATCTTTTGTTTGATCATTTTCTATTGTGATTGAATATACGGAGAAGGGCCCCACACAGGATTACCTTTGGGGCTTCATTTAGACTATAATGATAAACATGTATTGTGCATGTGTGGGTGTTTGCTACACCAGTTATGTTATTTTATTTCAATTTGTTTGTACAATATTTGTTTTGGTCAAATAAATTAACATTATTCTATCATTATCATCATTATTATTATTATAACTATTACTATTATTATTATTCTTTAGAAGGTTTTGGAGAATTTATATTTCATCTTGTTTATAATATTTGAAACTTCCCACTGAAAGAGAATCTTCTTATCTTTTGTCATTCTTGCTTTTTTTATTATTCTTCATTTGTTTTGTTTGTAAGATTTCTTTTTATAAGTGTATTTTTAATTTTTGTTTGTTATATTTTCTGTAATGAACTCCCTTCTTCTGGGGGTACCAGGACAAAGGAAAAAGGAAAGGAAAGTATTATTATTATCATTAATAATATTATTATTATTATTATTATCACAATTGGTCTGGATAGAATTCCAATTGTTAAAAATAAGATGAAACACTTTCTGTTAAATAATTTGAGTGAATTTGAATGATCTTCATAAATTCTTTCTTTTCTTTATATTTTTTTTCTTGTGTATTATTTCTTGTGATAAGCAACAACTGAAATCCCATTGTTTTATTATTTTATTGCTACACAATACAATCCATACAGTTGCTACACAACTGAAATCCCGTTGTTTTATTATTTTATTGCTAGGGCCTACATATTGCTACACAATACAATTGAATGAATTATTATCAATGTATCAATCAATTTCATTCCTACTCAAGATTGACAACTATTTTTCTTTTGATATGATTTGAATTGATAATTATTATTTTGGGATCACTGATTGATTATGATTGTATCAATGCACTATTTCTATGTTTTTTTTTTTAAATAAAATGTAAAACTTGACTCCTCCAGTCAAACCTTCTTTAGAAGATTTTGGAGAATTTATATTTTGTCTGGTTTATAATATTTGAAATTTTCCACCGAAAAGGAATTTTCTTATCTTTTGTCATTCTTGCTTTTTTTATTATTCTTCATTTGTTTTGTTTGCAAGATTTCTTTTTATAAGTGTATTTTTCATTTTTGTTTGTTATATTTTCTATAATAAACTCTTTTCTTCTGGGGGTACCAGGGCGAAGGAAAAATGAAAGAAAGTATTATTATTATTATTATTTAATAACCTCCTACCAGGATATTTAGACATTGGAGAAGGAGCAGGAGGAAGAACTAACATCATCCAGCCTACAATAGACACAGGAGATGCCAAACCCATTCGCCAGAACCCCAGAAGACTTCCATTTGCTAAACGAGAGGAAGCCAAGAAAATCATCAAGGAGATAGAGAGTGAAGGAATTATTGAACCATCAAATAGCCCCTGGACATCACCAGTGGTGCTCGTGAGGAAGAAGGATGATACACTCCGGTTCTGCATGGACTACCGTCTTCTGGACATCTCCAAGAAGGACAGCACCCTCTTCCTAGGATTGATGTCACACTGGATAGCCTGGAAGGTTGCAAGTTGTTTTCAACTCTGGATTTGAAAAGTGGGTACTGGCAAGTTGGACTTGAAGACAAAGCAAAGGAGGAAACTGCATTTTTAATTGGGGAAGGACTTTGGCAGTTTACTGTGATGCCTTTTGGGTCGTGTAATACTCCAGCCACTTTTGAAAGACTTATGGAGAGTGTGTTAAAGGGACTATCATGAGAAACATGTTTGGTTTACTTGGATGACATTATTAGTCTTAGGCAAGTCTTCCCAAAATTAAATGAAAAATCTGGAGGAAGTATTTCAGAGACTGAGACAAGCAAACTTGAAACTGAACCCAAAGAAGTATAACCTGTTCAAGAGACAAGTGAATTAATTATCTGGGACATGTGGTTTCTGATGAAGGAGTATCCATGGATCCTGAAAAATAATCAGCTATTGAAAACTGGCCTGTACCCAAAGACAAATCAGAAGTATGGAGTTTCCTTGGCCTTTGTGCATATTACCGGCGATTTGTGATGACTTCTAAGACATTACCAAATTCAACAGAGAAGTGTAGTTTTGTCTGGGATGAAGACTCTCAGCAGGCTTTTGACACACTTGAGGATGCACTCAGCCATGCACCTATACCACTTGTTTATCCTCAATTCTAAGGCAAGTTTATTCTAGATACTAATGCCAGTAACACAGATATTGGTAGAATACCTTCACAGGAACAAGATGGGGTAGAAAAAGTCATCACATATTTTAGTAAAGTGCTTTCAAAACCAGAGCACAACTACTGTGTCACCAGAAGAGAACTGTTGACAGTAGTGAAGTCAATTAGCCATTTCAATAAGTACCTATATAGACATTCCTCTAAAGGAACTCCCTGGAAGAACTGATCCCTCACATGGCTTCTATGGTTCAAATCTCCTGAAGGACAAGTTGCCAGATGGATTCAACACCTCCAAGGATATGACTTCAAATCTGTTCACTGAGCTGGAAAAAGTAATCAAAATGCTGATACTCTCTCCCGGAGACCCTGTGACAAGGACAGCAAGCACTGCTAATGCCAGGAGGGGGGGAACCAACTGTTACAGGACAACTGTAGCTACAGATTACTGGGGAGGAGATGAAATGCTGGAGGACCAAGAGGAAGATCCTGATCTAAAGCATCTGTGGTCTTGGAAACGTTCTACTCAAGGAAGACCCAGCTGGCAAGAAGTATCTCCATTGTCACCACATGTTAAAACCCTCTGGGTACAATGGAATTCAATTGTGGAAGATGAAGGAATCTTGAAGAGGGTCACTTTTTGTGTAGTTGAGAAGTTGATATTGTGGTAATTATTCATATTGAATGAAAAAGACTAAGAAATTGTCAAAAAACCACTGATTTATTGATAATTAAAAAGACCGGTTTCAGTTATTACACCATTGTCAATCTCTGATAAACTAAAACTAAATACAAGAACAGCAGAATTTATACTAGTAGGCGAATACTGCTATTGGTCGAGGGCATGAATGCCTGCCATTGGCCTAGCTAGACAGTCTCCTCCCCCTCAACGGTGTGACAAAATGGCGGCTTAAGCAACAGAATTGCCATGATAATGAAATTTACTTTTAGTACAAAATAAGAACCAAGAAAACAAGTTTGAAAGATAATAAAACAAATATGTAAATGGAAAAAACTATTGACTAATGTATGCTTACAATTTTATGATAAAACTAAATTCGTAGTGTTGTACTGGTTGAAATGAATCTGGTCATTTAAACTATACTGGGAATTTTCCTTAATTACTCTTGTTATTTCTAAAGCCTATAGAATATTCAAAGATCTGCCTTTGTTATTAACATGCAGAAACTCAACATTCTCCTTCACTGTAAACTTGTGATTATTTGTTATCAAATGTTCTGCAAAGTTGGATTCTCCATTTTGTTTATTCCAATCTCTAATGTGTTCTTTAATTCTACTTTTGAAACTACTACCAGTCTGACCCACATAACAAGCATTATAATCATCACATTTAAGTTTGTACACCCCGGTTTTATCTCAAATATCAATTTTGTCTTTACTCCAGCTAAATAGACTATTTGAGATCGGTTTGGTCTTGAAAGCAACATGAAATCCATTCCTCTTCAATTCCATACCTATTTTATCAGATACAAGGCCTAAATATGGGATTGTTATCCAAGTCTTCTCCTCACAGTTTGAGCCTACAAAGCTAGAATTGATTGAACCAAGAATCAGCTTTGGTGCAGGTTTGGGGGCAGCTTTGGGACAGCTTTGGGGCAGATTTTCTTCAGAACTCTCACTTTACCCCTACTCACAATCATAATCATAATCTTCTTCCTCTTCTTTGCCTTCTTGTCTTTCTCCTCCTCCTCCTCCTCTACCACCATATCTTGCTGGGGTGAGAACCCCTTAATACTAGAACTACTTCTCAGTACTTTTGTAGTCTTTCCTTGTTCATTCCATAACCTTTATAGTACCTATTTTGTTATTCTTTCCAGTACTTTCCCAGTATTTTCTAGTTCTTACCAGTAATTTTCAGCACCCTCTGCAGTACTGCAAAGTACTTCCTAGCAGTGTTTGGTGACTGTAAATGTAAGGAATAGATAGATATCCTTTGTATAGGACGAGAATAAGACATGATATCGCATGTTAGCATGGTATGGAGCTTTCCTGTTTCAAATATCACTGTTTGTTCTAGCCGACTGTCCAAGTAGTTATTTTTCATGAGGCTATGTGATGCTAATAACCTCTCATACTGTTCTGTCCATACACTCTCATCCTTCGAAGACAATAATAATACAGGCTACACCATTCGACAGTAAGGGCCAAGCCACATGAAGCGGTTTTTTCAGGCGCCAATCCAATCAGCCAATCGGAGAGCTTCTTGCCCTGCCGACTCTGTAAACGCCTGAAAAAATGCATCTTGTGGCTTGGCAATAATTTGCTTGTACAAACAGTGACATTTGAGACAGGAACGCCCCATACCAAGATAAACGTGCTATAGCATCTTTTTTTCTTATGCTAACTTTCCTTTATGCTGTAACCTAGGAGAAAAATGTGGAATCAGCACCATAGCTGCTTTGTTTGGTGGTGCCTTGTGATGATTGTGCTGAGTCAGGCGTTTGTGGAGTGCAGCTATACACGCAAGCGTAAACCGGTTCGTGAGAGAACACTGGAGGAAGAGGAAGAGTTCAAAGCAGTCGTGAATGCAGTCTCCACATATGTGCACGCACCGACCGCCAAGTACCTGGGCAAGATCTACAGAGGCGAAAACGACGAATACTACCAGTCATTCGCCAATGTTCCCTATGCTAAACCACCTTTAGATTGGCTCCGGTGGGAGGTAAGCCTAATAATAATTTCTATTGCAAAAATAGGTACCTGTTAAAAGATTTTGCACAGAATTTGGTTGCACAAGTACCTGTTGAATTGTTATCATGATTAGATGTCACGACAGCTGATATGAGAAGGCATTTTTGGGAAGAAGACTTCTCTGGTTGGTTATCATGGCTTTTCATCACGGTTAAATTCAACAGGCTTTTGTTCCACCCAGTTGCGAAGCTAACTATAACCAAAAGGGGAGTCTAAGAACTCTAAGGGCTGGTTTTCGAGTTCGGGATTTAGCTGTTTTAGACTTTTACCGGCTTTCAACTCTGGAGTCAGAAAATTGGCTTTCCAAGTCAGAGCGTTAACGTAGACAAGGATTCGAATAGACCCTGGAGTTTAGAGATCACATTAGACCCTGGAGTTCATAGTTTTGCTTTCTGAGTAAAGGGCTTATAAGTCCAGGACTTGAATTAGATTCTTGCCTCTCTTTCCGAGTCGAGGATTTATCAAGAATCATTAAGTCCAGAACTTAGAACAGCATGATTTTAAACCCTCGACTGTGGTAGGGTTTAAATTTGAGTTCTAGAAATAACTGAGCAAACACAATTCAGTTATTGTTTTGGAGTAGATGAATGGACAAATGAATGTCATGGAATACCTAAATTATTTGAATCAGTCCATCTAAATTCATAATTTATAGTTTGCAAGTTTATTTTAGTATAAAGTTATTCATAATATCATGCGTAAAAAACTAACCTTATTTTACAACTGTATGACATAACCTAGAAATGTTCAAGGGAAATAATACAAGGATTGCCTTGGAATGGCCATCATCACATCTCTCAATGTGAATATTATTAATCAATGGCATATCCAACATAATAATATAACAATAATAAATTATTATTCCAGTTTTTTTTTTCAAAACATACTAAATTTTTTATTCCGAAATCAATGGCAAGGATCAATGATAAATAATAGCATAATGTAAAATGGAATACTTATTTTTATTCATATTTCAAAAGGTTAGGTTTTGCTTTGAATTTATAGATCTACATAATACAAAGAAATCAAAACGTATTTCCACAAAATAATTGTCACAAAACAGTTTGGAGAGCATTTGAATTATCAGCTGTTTTGCTACAGGCCTCATGCCAACAATACAACAGCAAAATATTGAGAATTTCCCTCATGTTTACTGCCTTAAAGTCCTGGACTCAAATAAGTCGAGAACTTAATAGACCCCAGAGTTTAGGACATAAACCCGTGACTCATAAAGTTGATTTAAACCTGAGAGCTTATTCCAGCCCTGGACTCTGTAAGTCAGGCCCGGCCTCAGGGGTGGGCGGACCGGGTGGCCGCCCAGGGCGGCAGATGTTGGGGGCAGCAAATTTTAAGGAACGGAAAATTTTAAAATACAAACAAATAATAAATTCAAAATATTAGATGTGAATAGTAGAATTATATAAGAAGCTTTTCCAAATTCAAGCTAATGAAGACATATAAATAAGATCAACAATGTACCAGGAACATCTGAGTGGTCTAGTGAACATAAAATAACTCAGTCCCTAGATCTTGAAGAATTGGAGATGTAATTTTTCTATATAAAGTTCAGATGAGTTCTAACTTAATCAAACAGGTGTGTTAAACAAACTCGTGTTGTAGCAATTGGAGTTTTAATTACTCAGCAAGTTAAGTAGGCCTAATACTTTCTTGCAGTCTCTTGATTTAAAACTACCGTCTTAATTATGTTTTCTAATTGTGTACCGTATCTGTTCCAAACATAAAAATAGTTTAATCAGATATTTTGTGTTACTGTTCCCCAATATTTATATTTGTCAAAATATTTTTGTTTAAATGTAATTTTTAACTTAAACAGCTGGTAACCTTCGGGCAAATTTTTAAGTTAACAATTAGACGGGATTCCTTTGGGGGAGGGGGTTTTTGCCGATTTCGCCCAGGGCGGCAAAGTCCCTAGGGCCGTGCCTGCTGTAAGTCCAGAACTTATATAGATCCCGAGCTCAGAAACCAGCCCTAAAGCTTACCGCTTGTCTCTCAAAGCACTTTTTTATTCAAAAGACAAAGAAGAAATTGGAGTTTGAAGCAAATACTTCACCAGATCATTACACTCATCCATTGTATGAGTATTAAAAAATAAGAAATTATGCTAAAAGTTCGACAAATCAAAGATAAAATTCCAAAATTGAAAAAGGATTTGGTTTCATTATTGTTGAGTAAACCAAAGCAAACCGCAAAACCGAGTTGTAGGTTAAGAACAAGCCAAGTGCTACACAAGCCACAAACCAACTGATTTATTTGAAATCTTCAAATTTTAATAAGCATCAAAGTTTGAAAACGATTGTTTTGATGTCGACCGTTTGATACATCGATATAGACGGAAATTGAACTATGAACACAGCTGGAGTCTATATTATTATTGAAATGCAAAATGTCCAAAAGCCTTGTATATACATCGAAGTGCAATTTAAAAAGGAACATACCTGTCAAATTTCATGCAAATCTATTACTGCATTTCACCATAACTGTGCAACATATAAACATATAAACATATAAACATATAAACATATAAACATATAAACATATAAACATATAAACATATAACATAAAACATATAAACATATAAACATATAAACATATAAACATATAAACATATAAAATATAAACATATAAACATATAAACATATAAACATATAAACATATACATATAAACATATAAACATATAAACATATAAACATATAAACATTTAAACATTTAACATTAGGAGAAATGCCAAACCGGGTCAACTTGAATCTTAGACCTCACTTCCTCAGTCAATAACACCTACTACATCGAGGTGTTTGTTAAAAACAAATTTCAATAAACCTATAATGATGTCAAAACTTCAAACTGTATTAACATTCCTTGTAAAATGATTTCAATGCTTCACATTCAATGCTGATGCTGACTGTTTGAAGTGAATCTTCTAAGTTACTGCTCTAACAATCTTCTTTTCAAATGATCCGCATTTAGTATGCCTATCAATGCCACCCATTTAATTAATGCTGGAAGTTTTTTGTGATTCCATGCATGCTAACACTTCATCTGGATATCATCAGGCCTGTGGTTAGTATATTATTTTCTTTAGGTACATAGGTACCATCTAGTATAGAGATTGCGCCTATATCCTGCGTATATAACGATATATCGGTAAGTTTTATATAGTATTCAGGTATAATACAGAGAGCCTGGCTCCCAAATCTCAAGTGCAGAAGCCAAGGCTTGATGGAAATAGAATTCTCAAACGTTCAGTTCGAAAAATGAAAATCACCCTCATGAAGTATTTATTTTTTGTATAATATTTTGTGATGCAGGATATTGGGCTGGAACTCGCAAATTTGAAACAATGTTTACAGAACAATATGAAATCTAGAGGAAACACTCTTCTGTTGAAGATTAACAAACACTTGACTCTTATTGTATTTCACATTATTACGAGGTTGAACAGAATTCCTTATTGTTTAACCGTTAAAATGTCATTTCTCTTGTAGGGTATTGCTAGTGAAGAAATTTTGCATTTATTTAGTTAGGGGATCTATTCTTTTTGTATTTTGTTTGCAGTATTGGGAACTAGGAGAAGATTTTAATAATTCTAGTGGTTTCTGATATAGCCTACTGTACGGTTTCTGAATTATTGTAGACCAAGACTATACTGTGAAAATCTCATTTTATTCATTGAAACATGCAAAAAATGAAATCAATGTTCGGCAGAAAACAGGTTTCAAACAAAACTATTCATTCGCCACGAGTGAGGATTAGTATGATCAACTGGATTCATTTGAAGGATTATTTTGATTTTATTCATTCGCAGGATCTCGAAATAGAGCACAAACACAGACTGGAGCAGGATATAATTGGAGCTAATACCTACGCCGATGTGTTGGTGTTTCTGCACCCTGGCACATTCATGTATGACATACCCATGAACCATTATCAGATGACTGAGTACTTCTGCTGCAACTACATGCTCTTTGTCTTCGTCAGATTCCGGCTTGGAATTTTGGGTAAGCTCTCGCATCTATCTCATTCTTATTGCAAAGAACAGCCACATCAATCAATCTATCTAATATTTTATGATTTATTTTATTGGGGAATCATTGTTATACAGAGAGTTTATGAACTGTATTGGATAGGGTGCTTGCATAGTAGCCTAGTGATCCCCTGTTCAAACCCGCCCTTCTTCAAAAGTTTTTGAACAAGTCACTCCCGTGTTATTAGATGAGCAGGCTAAATTGTCGGTCCTGCCTAAAGTATGACAGTTGTGAGTCTTATTGACGGCTTAAATGATATATACAGGTGAGGTGGAACTTCCGTCAGGAACTCCCTACCTATAAAAGCCATACAGATATTATTATTATTATCTATTTTAAAACTGTCTGAAAGCCCTTAGTTACTCACACAGCAACCATTTATTTTTTCTCATTTATTACTGAGCATACATAAGTTCAAATTTTTACAAAAAAATATGACAACTGGACAGAGCTATAAAAATTATTATGACAATTTTTCAAATTCATAAAACATTTGGCAATTTAAAATTTTATCTTTTGGATCACGAAAAAATAATTGATTTTACAAAGGAATTCCAAGGATAACTTTTTCTAGTGAACCTAATTGGAAATCGATTGACACCTCACGTTTCAAGATTAAACTAATATTGAGTGAAATATGACAGCGCTAGAGATAAGTGATCGCTGGTATGACAGGAAGGACAGTCTCCAAGTTCCTTCCTGCCGTAGCTGCTCATGCCTGAGAGAGTAGGAAAGTAGTTGAATGTATAAAAAATAAGATGGAAAATCGAATGTAGAGTGGAACAGAGACATATTATGGTCTATGAATATAGGGCTATGGGCTATCACATCCCAACACTCACAGCTACCATCTATGCCACCAGTCCATATAGTTACTCCACTATGTTCTGCATCATTTGAGTACTTGCATATTAATTTTTAGCACTCTCATCCATGTCAAATCTCGTTGTCATGATTTGTTGTCAAATTAAAAACATGATGAAAAATCGAAGGTATAGTGAAACAGAGAAATATTGTCGAGTTGCTAGTTGAAAGTCGTAGAGTGAAGACGTACTTCTCGATTTCATCTACTTTAAAACGGATTTTGAAGCGGTTTTTTTAAGGTTTTGTGTTTAGAAGTTAGTATCATTGTGTTCAGAAAGCTTTTTTCCTCAGCATAAAAAGCTGTTCTGAATAATAAGTTCTATTTTTCTGGCTCGATAGCTCTCTTGGCAACTCATTAATCCTTTCTTACCAATCCTCACGGAATTCATTAGTCTCAGCCCAAAAACTATTTCGAATAATAATTAGATGCATTAAAGCTATTCATACAAATAAGCAATGTTGAAATGCAATTGCGGAAAAATCATTCAGATATTGATGTAATTACTTGCAATGACTGCGCCTTATCTTTCTACTACGAGTGTGTAGGATTTACCGTGAAAAATTACAAAAAGTTTTCCAAGGCAAGTCGAGAGAAGTGGAAATGTCCTGGATGCAAAAATGCGAAGGTCTCTGATTGTGAAACCGATGTTACAGCTATATTTTGTGTAAAATAAGTTAAGACTTGGCCCTCCATCTGAAGAAATTACAGGGTTGCCAAATCGTGTAAAATTGCAACTTTATCAAATTTCCAATTCTACGTCAGAATTGGATGTAGAATATCATCCCCGATATCCCAGTAGTACTAAAAAAGCTTTAGGGTTGAAGGATTAAAAGGAAATTCAACTTTTATGATAAAACTGGAAACATCGCGAAGATTTGTTTTTCTTTTGAATATCACTTCTCTCAGAATCATGGGGCGTCGTAATGCATAATAATTTTATATAAAATTAACGGGGAGAATGTGTCCTTTATATTTGTGTCTGGATCATTTTTATCCGACTTATTACTTAATAAGTAGTTATTAAGTAACCGAATTATTACTTAGTCGGTAGTTATTTTTAATTAACAATCATGTTCGTCAATTTCAAGACATTTCGAGCAGAAAATATGAAATTTTCGACATGCTAGAAACTTTTTTGTTTCAAACGATGAATAGGTAGTGAAAGCGAGAAAGTTTCTCAGAAATAATTGGAATTATTTTTCCAAATGTCAAACGTACTCCAAAGAACGTATTTTAGCCTCTCAGGAGTTTCAAAGTCAAGGATAGCGGCTGAATGGTGTGCTACCTCATGCTATATCAATAGCTGGGATCAACAAGAACAAAATAAAGAACGATTCGAAAATAATTCAGCAACTGTAAGCCAGATGATGATAAATAGTGAAAATGACAACCTCGCCTCGAATAATCCAAGCGGTGTTCCATTACAGCCTTTCTAGAGGCAATCAACTGCTTGCGTTTAAAATAATTCAGTCAAATATCTTGTAAATTACCAGCCTTCAGCATATAATTTGGTACACAATGCATACCATGCAGCCGCTCTCCTAACTTTAAAATTCCTTGGAGACCAAAGTACGATCTTCCGACTACTTTTGACAATTGAAAAAATAATTTCAAATATTTCTGAGAAACTTTCTCGCTTACACCACCTACTTATCTTTTGAAACAAAAAAGTTTCTAGCATGTTGAAAATTTCATATTTTCTGCTCAAAATGTCTGGACATTGATGAAAATAATCATTAATTAAAAAATAACTATAAGTCGGATAAAAATGGTCGATATAAAGGGCACGCTCTTCCCGTTAATTTCTTATAAAATTATTATGCATTACGACGCCCCATGATTCTGAGAGAAGTGATATTCAAAAGAAAAATAAATCTTCGCGATGTTTCCAATTTTATCATAAAAGTTGAATTTCCTTTTAATCCTTCAATTCTGAAGCTTTTCTAGTGCTACTAGGATATCGGGGATGATATTCTACATCCAATTCTGACGTAGAATTGGAATTTTAGACAGTTGCAATTTTACACGATTTGGCAACCCTGTAATTTCTTCGGATGGAGGGCCAAGTCTCAACTTATTTTACACAAACTATAGCTTATCGATTATATTCAGATATGAATTGATTAGAGTCGTATGTTCGTGAGTCGGTGGATTTTTTTCTTCCAAGATAGATGAATACAATCTATCAATAGAGAAATATAAGGCTGATAATTTGAAAATATCTAAGGTAAATGCTTTCATGGAAGAGAAATTAGTTGATTCAGAGGCACAATTGTACGAATTGCAAGAGTACACAAGATCAAAAAATTTGGAAACTCATGGAATTCCTGTTACTAAGGAAGAAAATGTAAATGTGATTCTCCATGATGTGGCCAAAAGTCTTCAGATACAATCATGGGTACAATTATGCGGAGATTGATATCGCCCATAGACTACCGGCAAAAGAAAGGGAAAGAACAACCAATAATTGTCAGATCTATAAACAGAACCACAAAAAACCAATGATTATTACGCTACAGAAATTTTCTTAAGGATTGTCACGTTTTTTTTATAGTTAACGATTAGCCTCCTGCTTGGCATCAATTGGTAGAGCATGAGAAATATTTCAATAATTATAAAATTGATCGTGGTTTTACTAGGATATAGTCTCATAAAAATCTTTATAGGCCCAGATATGAGCTTCCACAATAATACTGATAATTTATAAAAAAAATATATATATATAAAACTTATATCCTATAGTACTGAGGAATAAAATGAATTGTACACCATAAAAAATTTGATACATATATTAACAAATATCTCAAAAAATAAGTCAAAACAAAAGTATATAGAGCGACAGAAATATATATAATATAACAAGAAATGAAATCAATAAAATATCACAGGTTAATACTATTTTTTAGGTTCTATAGCACGAAATGTTACCATGTGCTTTCATTTCATGATCATATGCATCTATATTCATGTAGCTTCGATATCAACTTGCTGATACTTGTCAACTTGGACGATTCTATTTCGTATATTAGTTTTTTAAATCAGCATGATAAATTGACAAATAATAATCCAAATATATGTAAGAAGCTGGTTGCTCTACATGCTTCTTCTTTCTAATCATATGAACCATATGACTTGTTAATAATTTACTAATGTTGTTTATCAAACTAATAGCAGAGCTGATGAGAGAATGATTGAATGTTCATATTTGTACAGTTCAAGATTTATTGAGGTTTATATTATAATTGACATTAAAATCGATTTTCTAAAGTAAATGAAAATCTTTCGTCAATTATTCATTTCAAGTAATATGTGCGAAGTAAGATTATTATAAATCGATTTTTTTGTTCAACATGCCGAAAAAAGGTAAGAGTGAATTTTCAATTGATATTGATAGGAAATTTGTTTTGGAAAAATTCTCGGGGAAAATTGGACAAAATGCAAAATTCTGGCTGGAAGATTTTGAGAAAGAATGTATCCGTTACAATATCCACAACGATGAAGAAAAAATAACATGTTTAAGACTATTTTTAGAAGGGAGTTCTGAAGATTGGTATACTTCCAACAAATATAAATTAGGATTGAAAAATTGGAATTTGTGGTCAAAAACATTTCTCCAAACTTTTTCTAATAAAGGCTGGTCAAATGTGAGATATGCATATTCATTCAAATACATTGAAAATTTTGGATCTATGCTTGATTATGCTTTGAAGAAGGAACGATTATTGCTTGAATGTGAGAGAACTATGACAGATGAATCTAGAATCTCACATATTGTTGTGGGACTACCAGTTCATATTCAGAATAGATTAGATAAGGAAAATATCGAGACCACAGAAGATCTGATGAATGAGATTCAAAAATATGATTCATTCACAAACTCAAACGGACATAGTCATATAAATAGCCAGAAAAAAGACTCAACCAAGATGGAAGAGATAAGAAGAAAGAAGACTCCTTGTTCTGTATGTACAGCCTTGGGAAAACCAAATCGCTTTCATCCTGCAGAGATCTGTAGGAATAAAAATGAAACAGTGAATTTCACAACCTGTGAGGAAAATACACTCGATGTTGATAACTCAAAAAACTGAATAAGCCGGCGTGTAAGTTCATTCCATTGATTACAGTTGATGTACTAGTTGATAAAAAGAAGATTGTAAAAGGGGTTTATGACAGTGGCTCAAATATCACTCTAATAAATCATAAAATTGTTGATGAGCTGAAGACAAAACTTATGAACGACCATAACCTTTTTCGAACTATTAGTGGTGTGAATTTTACAAATCGCCGGGCCAAAATTCCAATGAAAATTAATAAAATTGAAGAAATATTAGATGTATATGTTGTGAAGAACAATAATTTCTCTTATGACTTACTTCTTGGATTGGATGCAATAAAAAAGTTCAAATTGATACAGAATGAAAATTTAGAAATTTTACAGAAGGTTGATGACAAAACAGATGTTGAAAGATTGAATTATGAGTCATCTGTCTTCTCTGTAAATATGGAAAGCAATCTGAATTATCTTGATACTGAAAAGAGACAAACAATAACAAGGCTGATTGAAGGTTATGAATCACTATTTGCAAAACACAAATATGATGTAGGTGAGGTAAAACATGCAGAGGCAGAAATCAAACTTTCAGAAGATAGATATATTATTAAGAAGCCATACAGAACGTGTATCCCAGATAAAAAAGAAATAGAACAACAAATTTCAAAACTTTTAGAGGCAGGATTGATTGAATATTCAACTTCACCATTTGCATCTCCTGTTACACTTGCCTTCAAACGAGAAGAAAAAAAATCACGGCTATGTATTGACTTCCGGGAACTGAACAAAATTGTAATACCAGAGCCACAACCATTCCCAAGAATAGAAGATATAACAGTGAAGGCTGGTAATTGTAAATGGTACACAGTACTTGATGTTAATTCAGCATTCTGGACAATACCAATAAAAAAGAAGACAGAATGAAAACTGCATTTGTGACCCACGAAGGCCATTATCAATGGTTACGGATACCATTTGGTTTGAAGACCGCGCCTGCAATTTTTCAAAGAATATTGGGTAACACTTTACAAAAAAATAAGTTGACTGATTTTTGTACTTGCTGCATTGATGATATTTTAATATTTTCAAAGACATTTGAGGAACACTTGAAACATATAAACCTCGTACTTGATGCGGTTTATAAAGAAGGGTTCAAGCTGAAATTGGAAAAATGTAACTTTGCAAGGAGTTCAATTAAATATTTGGGACACATAATTGAAAATAACTCAGTCAGTCCACTCACTGACAATCTCAAAGCAATTGAAAATTTCCCACAACCAAAAACCAAGAAGAATGTACGCCAGTTTTTGGGGAAAATAAATTTCTATTATAAATACATAGAGAATGCAGTGAAAGTTCTAGAACCTTTACACAATCTACTGAGGAAGGACATACCTTTTATCTGGTCAGAGACATGTGATAAAGCTTTCCAAAACGTGAAGAAATACTTATGTTCTAGTCCTATAAAAGAGACAATTATGTATTGGCAATATTGGTTGATAGGACGGAAGTTTACAGTGATCACAGACCACAAACCATTGGAGAATCTCAGAGTGAAAGCACGAACCGATGAAGAATTGGGAGATCTTGTATACTACCTATCGCAATATGATTTCACATTGATATATAGCCCAGGAAAAGGAAATGTTGAAGCAGATACTTTATCAAGAAATCCAGTTTTAGAGCACTTTGAAGGAAATGAAGACATTTTAACAGTTGTGAATTTGATATCTATACAAGAAATAAAAGACGATCAAGAAAAAAACAAAGAAGCAATAATGAATAATAGGAATGTTGAATATAAAGAGGAAATATTCTACAAATGTATGAAAGGAAACAAAAGAATCTTCCTTTCTCAAGAAAAGGGTAAAGAATTGATTGAGAAAATTCATTTTCAACTAGGACATATCGGAACTCACCACACACTATTACACATACGTCCACATTACTACTTTTCCAACATGGATGAAATGGTCAAGCGCTATTGTGATTCGTGTCATATATGTAAGAAGAATAAAACAAGAAGAGGTCGCTCAATAGGATTACTTTCACAATTGGGTCCAGCTAGTGAACCGTATGAGATCATGTCGATAGATACTGTTGGAGGGTTTGGTGGAAACAACTCAACAAAACGATACCTACACATATTGGTCGATCACTTCTCTAGATATGCATTCACTTCAAGCTCTAGCGGTCAAACTACTAAAGAATACATTCGTTTGCTAGATCCTATCTTACAAAACCATTCTGTCAAGATCCTATTAGCTGATCAATATGCGTCTATCAAATCAAAAAAAGTTTAGAGATTACCTACTCGAAAAAGGTGTTACAATGGTGTTCACATCGGTAGATTGCCCACAATCAAATGGTCTTAATGAGCGGCTAAACCAGACATTGGTGAATCGTATTAGATGCAAAGTGAATAGTCCAGAAGGAAGAACGCAGACGTGGTCGAAGATAGCGGAAAGTTGCACATCAGAATACAACAAGACAATCCATAGCACTACTAAATTTACACCAAGATATCTGCTATTGGGAGAGGATTTGGAAATAATACCATCACAACTGAGGAAAAAACGAAACTTACAAATAGACAGAGAAGAAGCAATAAAAAATTCCAATTTAAACCACAAACGGAACAAACTAAGATGTGATAAGAACAGAAGAATATATGGATTCAAGGAAAAAGAACTAGTGTATATAGAAAAAGGGAACAAGTTGAATAGAAATAAATTAGATGAAGTTAGAAGTGGACCGTTCCCCATTATAAGAAGAATATCAAACTCAATGTATGAAGTGGCCTGCGGAATCAATGGGAGTGAACCAATCATCTGTCACTCAAGCAAATTGACACCTTCGAGGAAGTTTCTCGTTCAAGGGGGGGAGATGTAAGAAGCTGGTTGCTCTACATTCACGCTTCTTCTTTCTAATCTTATGAACCATATGACTTGTTAATAATTTACTAATGTTGTTTATCAAACTAATAGCAGAGCTGATGAGAGAATGATTGAATGTTCATATTTGTACAGTTTAAGATTTATTGAGGTTTATATTATAATTGACATCAAAATCGATTTTCTAAAGTAAATGAAAATCTTTCGTCAATTATTCATTTCAAGTAATATGTGCGAAGTAAGATCATTATATATATATTAAATTCTATGGTTTCCAATAGATTTCTTTATAATAAATATTTTTTATCTCAGGGTGCGAGATTCGGCACCTGACGGAATAGATAGATCAATTCATCTAGTGAATCAGAGCTACATTATATTATCACAAATTATATTGCAGAAATTAATGATCATATGAATATTGTATTAACAGCCTAGAACTTAGTATTCTTTGATTGATGGATCTTTTGATATATGGATTGATTCGTTACTATCTAATAAAATACCTTTTATACTATCTTGCGCAAGTATTTTTACCAAATTCTCTATTTATAAAGAACCCTTTCGACGAGCTACCTTTGATTCTTATTTCATTTCGAAGCACTGAGGGCGCCCTATCACTATTTCGAATATTTTTCACTCACATGCTGGAATTTTCTATGAGCTGCTGATGTCGATCCAAACTCCTGGTGGTCCTGGATTATTTGTAGCTGGAGTCGTCTCTTCCAAGGGGTTAAAAAATTATTTAAAAATGACTTCTGCTTTACATTAGCATCACAAAGTCTTATGAAAAATTTAGAAATTCGATTTAACTTTAAGCTATTAAAGGTATAGTAAGATATTACGCTCTATAATTTTTGGTGACATCTAATGGTGGTCGTTGGCAGGCAAGTGTCGAAATTCTCTTTTCTAATTCACAATTTTCATTTCCGATTTCCAAATTTACATAAAATTGAAATAATCTTTTCCTCCGCCATTCATGGCTCAAATAGACCGTACCAAACTATTTAATTATTACTTATGTTA
The DNA here is from genome assembly GCF_014356525.2 of Nilaparvata lugens. NCBI lineage: Eukaryota > Metazoa > Arthropoda > Insecta > Hemiptera > Delphacidae > Nilaparvata > Nilaparvata lugens. The sequence continues at coordinate 18,213,715 of NC_052515.1, forward strand.
CATCTTTAATAATTTATTTGCCTTCGGGCCGTATCCAAAACATAAACTGCACAATAATAATTCATAAATTCTCATCATTTGTAGAAATATATACAAATATATTTGAATCGGCTCACTATTGCCGCCAATCAATTGCTACCATTTGATTGGTGCATGCAAATTATTATAGTATTCATGTGCCTAGTAACCTCCTACTTCCTTAATACATTTAATTATTTTTGTTTGGGTTTTTCAATATGCTTTTTACATGCAAAGTAATTTTATAGAGGTTATAGATTGATTCTTATATTACAACAATTAGCCACGTGTAACCTTTGGTTCCTCAAGTTGAATACTGTTTCGCTACAATAAGTTTCTGCCAAGGTGTTTGGTCAGATTCTATGTTATGCGACTCGGTTGATCATTAGGTCGCCGATCAGTAGATGTTTTACGCCTAACCTCAAATTTTCAATATTTTATATAATATTATACAGGTAGCAAAAATTATTTTCATTCCTATTCGGTTGTTGTACAATTTGGCCATGATGCCTGATATTATCTAATCTTTAACGTTATCATCTTTGGCAATATTAGCCTATTATTTCACTTAGACCTATAAATTTCTTCAAATAGGAATTTTTATTCATCCATTCGGATTTTTGAACGTTACAGGATTTGAGAGAGAAAGCAAAAAATGATAGAGAAAGTGTACAAACAGAGGGCATTGTGCAAACCCAGTTTAAAACTACTCATATCAACAGAAACTTGAAAGATGGTCAAGTGTATATAAATGAAATAATCTCTCTCCATATTTTAAAGAGCTCTTGTACAACACGAAAAATTTCGCTAAAAAGCACAACTTCAAGTTCACATGGTTCAGAAACGGAAGAATTTTCATCAGGAGAAATGAAGATACAAGACCCGAGCGCATCTCAACGAAAGCGGACCTGGACTACTTGGAGTTGAAGGGAAAGGATGGAAATCAATTAACACTCAGTACCCATGGACCACAACGCATAGGAACGTCACAAAGGAGACTGAATTTTTATTTACTTGAAAACTCTTCTTTTTATATCACTAACATAGTAGAAGACCTGTTTTCATTGTATGAAAAATAAAATAATAAAACAAATGAGATAGATGATTATATCAACTACATACCGAATGATGAGGATGATGAGGTACACTTTTTGAATATATACTAAATCATTATTCGTAGTTTAAGTGAAAATTTCGATGAATTCCTATGCACTCTTGAAAATTATAAAACTAAACACGACATAATATTACTTACTGAAACTTGGTGTAATGTAAACACACCCTTTATGTACAATATACCAGGATATAAAGTTGTGGATAAGAGAGGTTAGTATGAATAAGTGTGATGGCTTATGCACATATATATATATATATATATATATATATATATATATATATAAATGAATCTCTGAGCTATGATGTAGTTGATTGTGATATAAGGGAGGGTAATTCTATTTGTATTGAAGTTGAAACTCTCAGCGGTAAATTTTTAAAAATCATAGGTGTTCATACATCTCCAAATGGAAATGTGTCCAACTTTTTAGAAAGTGTTGAAAAGTATTCAGCTAACCAATATTCCAAACGATGTTGATGTTTTTTGCAGGAGATATAAATATATGCATAAATAATAAGATAGCTTATGAATATTTAGATATAATGAATAGTAATGGATATAAACCTTATATAACTGGCTACACTAGAGTACCTAACTGATAAGTTTGAGACCTGCCTAGATCACATTTTCCTCAAAAGTACAGATAAAAACATCAAATATAAGACAGGGAATATAAAACTAATATTACTGACCACTTCTCAGTTTCACTCAATCTAGGATATGTAGGTAACATAAACAAACACAAAAATCACAAAATTACTTCTAAAAAAATAAACCACGATAAACTTAAAGAATTGCTACCTATCTTAGGACAACTTATTCACCGACTTCAAGAATGGAAATATTGACGTAAACCAGATAGTAACTTGCTTTGTTGATACACTAAATCGATTTATTAATATTTCCTCCAATGAGATACATATACCACACAAGAAAACCCCCATAAAACCATGGATTACTCCAGGGTTAATTAATGTCATTAATAAAAAGATAAAATGTACAAACAACTAAAAAGGAAACCTTTCAATACAAAATTGAAGGAAGATTTAAAGGTCTATAAGAACATTTTATGGAAAGATTTTTTTTTACATTTTATGGAAAAATGTGATTCATCCGCAAAGAAAGAATCTGAGCGCGGATGCGAGTTGTGCTATTTCATAAAACTAAAAAGAAATATAATTATAATTCTATTCTAAAAACAAAAACAAAAACAAAAAAATACAATATTATTAAAAATTACTTATAACAGACATATAACTAAACATGAATAACAAAAGAAACCTATTGAAAAATTTCTCCTGATACAGCAATTTTTATCACTATTATTTATGTTTTATTTTGTGTGATTTTTTCTGTTTTGATTACTACTATTAGTTTTTTTATGTTTTATTATTACCATTTAGTTAGATTTATTACTATTTCAATTTGTTATTTTTTATTACTATTTTTATTATTATTATTATGGTTTTTTGTATGATTATTTCTGTTTTGGGGCAAACAACTATTTCTTAAGATCATCAAAAAGATTCCAGTATATCACCATTTTCCCTCAACCAGTGATATATTTCTTTAGAATAAGATTTTTTGCAGCTGATTTCTACAATCCTCGCTGGAATCAGGAGCATAACTTTATCAATTTTGTATTTGAATTGTTGCCTGCATACATTTAGAACCTGGTTTATGGTCATTGTTCTTATGTTGTATGGAGTGTCTCTCATGTTGAGCCTCAAATTACATTTATTTATATATTGAATTAAATTTTCAAAATACAATTCTTCAACAGTGAGCACCCCCCGCAATTCTCTAAAAAGCTCATTACTTGGATAGTGTCTAGGTTTACCCAGGGATGCTCTTATTATGTGTTTCTCCACCACAAAAAAATTTTGTTCATATGACAGCTGGCCGCTCCCCCCCCAGGCCAGTATCCCATACTGCAAGACAGACGCATATGCCACATAGATCAATTTAGCTATATCTATGTCATTTAATAAATTCATCTTATAAAATCTGAAAATTAGGTACTTCAATTTTTACATTTTTCATCAATATGGTAGTTCCACCTTAGATGGGAATCAATTATAACACCTAAATACCTGGCATGATCCACCTCCTCAAGTACATAGGGCACTGGCAAGGGGCCAGCGCAGGCAAACGACATGACAAATTATGAATTTTCAAACTTAAATTTATTGGTCTGGATCCAGGATTTGGGGAAAAAGCAATAAATGAACTCTTCTTATGATTCAAAGTAAGCTTGTGCATATCTAACCATGACTTAACAGACTTCAACCCTTCTAATGCAAGATCTCTCACTTCTTCCCACGTAGAGCCTGTGAATGTCATGATAGTATCATCTGCGAATGAAATTATCCTTCTATCTTGTGTGTTGAGTTTAAGTATATCGTTCATGTACACAAGAAATAACACTGGAGAAAATACAGTTCCCTGTGGTATGCCATATTCTGATAAGTTTATTTGATCATACTTATTTCCTATTGAAATGATTTGCATTCTGTCTTTAAGATAATGTTTGACCAAATCCAATGCCTTGCCACGTATCCCTGTATTCTCTAGTTTTTTTTAGCAGTGTCATGTGTGGAATAGTGTCAAAGGCTTTTGCCAGGTTGAGTAGGACAGTTAAAGTTTTCTTATTTTTAGCAAAATTATCAGTCACTATGTCTACAAGGTGCAATATGGCATCCTGGGTACTCTTTCCGGCTTGGAAGCCATATTGATTTTTATGAATAATATAAAATTTATTCAGTTAATTCACAAATCTTGTCTTTATTATCTTCTCCATTATCTTGGAAAGGCTACTGAGCAGGCTTATTGGTCTGTAGTTGGATGGATCACCTACATTTCCGCCCTTGTGGAGTGGGACAACACTAGCAATTCTGAACTCCTTTGGAAAGTATCCCTGCTCAAAACATTTATTTATTATGAAAGACAAGGGTTTAGCAATGTAATTGGATATATTTTTCAAACAGATATTACTAATATTATCAATACCTGGGGAAGAATTATTTTTTAGCGTAAAAATTGTTTCTATTACTTCACACTCATTTGTCGGCAACCATAAAAATGAATGTGGTGAATTGACAACTGTATCTGGAAAGTGAGGCCAATTTTCAATATTCTTTCTATTCTTTCGGCATACGATTTGCCAACTTCTGCAAAATATTTATTCAAGGCACTTAGATCGATGTTTATATCAGTGGCTTTCTTTTTTTTGTCCAGTAGCTCATCTATACAGTTCCAAAGTTTTTTGCTGTTTGTTTTACATTGTGATATCTTGTTTTTGAAATAATCCTGCTTGGCTTGCTTTATCAGGTTTCTCAAAACGTTTCTATATCCAAATATGTCAATTTCAAGTAAAGATTGAGAGGTTGTTTTTTCAATTGTTTATACATTTTATCTCTAGTTCTTATACAGTTAACTAAGCCTGCACTAATCCAGTTCTTCAAGGGTTTTTGACTGCGATTCAATTTTATTTTTATTTTTGAATTAGTGATATGGTTATTCAATTTGTCGATAAATTTTGGTGTTATGCTTTCTCTGTTATTGCTATTCAATACATCCTGCCAAGACTCGGTCTGTAGGTTTGTAATTAGTTGTGATCTATTTTTTCAGTGAAGTCTCTGTAATTTGTGGAGACTTGTTTGCGATCTGATGTGCCCAAGAATAAACCAGTTGCAAAATGATCTGTAATGCTAGTCTTGAAAATTACACCTACTACATCCTCATAATTGGATGTTTCATCTTTATGGAATATGTGATCAAGGGTTGATATTGAGTCATTCTGTACTCTTGTTGGTTCATTTATAAACGATTTTGAACCATATTCATATGTAACAGACCACAGTACTCATTCACAATATTTGTGTTTTGATCGAGATAAATGGTTATGTCACCTGTGAGAATTATGTCTTTTCTATTTTTTAACTCCTCCAGGCAAACGCCAATATCTTCAATAATTGTTCTGCTGATAAGGATGGAGGTCTATACACGGCTATAAGTGTGATGTTTTCTCTCATATGTGGTACATGAATATCGAGGATAATAGAATTTGCAGAAGCAATATAAGTTTTTAGAATTTCAGAACTTAGATTATCTTTGATACACACACTCCATCACATTTATTGAATTTATTAGCAGGTGAATTTATCACTAGTTCAGGCTGAAAGAAAACTCGTGATCTTCCGAAATCCATGTTTCAGATGGAATTATTAAATGGTATGTGGTTTTACAGTTTAAGGACAGTGGAGAACTCATCAAAAATTTTATCCATGCTACGTATATTCATATGTAAGATGTTAATAGACGCCTTACAAGCATTGCTCAATTTCAATGATTGCTGAAAATTCAACACATCATTATATTCTATTGTGTCATAGCATCCATCCTCAAATAATCCTCCAAAGTCATCAAGCAATACCATTTTATGTTTTCAAGATAAACTACTTTTACTTTTATTGATATTTAGTTATTCCTGCATCAACTATAAGGATAGAAGAGATTCTATTTAATAATGAATGAATATCTGCGAATTAGAACAGTTATTTAAATGTGTTTGGGAAAAATATGAGTTAATATAATATTTCAACAACGAAAAACTGAAAGAGAAAAAAAGAACTGAATTTAAGTGAAAGAATGTAGAAAATTCTACTGATGTAGAATTATAAATTAGAGAATAGAATAATAATATAGTGCTTAGATTTAAAATACAGTCACATTGTGCGACCATGCTATTGTCATATAGTGACTTAAGAGCAACAAAATTTCATAGCAATTTAAAGGATGAATAAGCTATTTTAGCATGATATTGGATTTTGTAACAATAAAAAGCTGATAATGTAATGCACATTACTAAATATATACCAACATTCACACTCGAGACAGTCGATAGAGGAAATAGAGGTAAACGAAAATAGCAACAGAAAATTAATATATATTGTTATCGCTTCAATTATTCATCACTATCATTTAGAAATGTGGGCTTTTCCATCCTAACTTGAAAATGAAATCTACTCACACCCGTCTTTATCACATCACGGAGATAATAAAAATACTTCTCTGAAAAATAAAACGATTCTTTCGCATTAGATATCTTCCACATTTCATCTCAAACCGTTGATAAGTTGAAAAATAAATTATTGCTTCAATCTACTGTTTTGAGAGAAACATTTTGAAGAAGCTTTACTCCCTATGTTATTTCATGGACGGGCTTTTATTCAAATAAATTGTTTCAATTTGCAATTGCGAGGAAATATATTTTGATGTAGTTGCACTCCCTATATATTATTTGAAAGATGGTCTTTTGTTTATATTAATCCATTTACACCATTCTCAATACAAAAAAGTTACAAAAATAACAGAACACTTCACAGAAAATTTCGTAGAAAATCTGGTGTGGTACACTCACACAACTTTCCTTGCTCATTGAACTGTAAGCCTCATTCTCAAACGAGAATAATTTAGGGGAATAACATAATGACGATTGGCGGTAACATATTTGAAGCTACGATCAGACTACTGTATTATCTATATATAAGTAGGGGTAAAGTGAGACTTCTGAAGAAAAGCTGAAGAAAAGTTGGAGAAAAGCTGGAGAAAAGCTGCCCCAAAGCTGGCTCAAACCTGGCTCAAATCTGATTCTTGGTTCTAACCTTGCCCAATCCAATGTAATCTGATCTAACCTAACCTAGCCATACCCCTAATCTCACAATAAACCTCAAATGAAGATTTCCCACTTTTTTGAAAAAAAAAACTAGATCCAGCTTTTTTTTATTTCTTGAATAACTAAGAAACCGTTAATTTTACAAAAAATCTACAAGAATAACTTTTTCTAGTAAATCTAATAACGAATCCATTGACACCCCATTTGTCAAGATTGAACAAAAAATAAGGATCTCATGGGAAAACTAGATCCAGCTTTTTTTATTTCTTGAATAACTAAGAAACCGTTAATTTTACAAAAAATCTACAAGAGTAACTTTTTCCAGTAAATCTAATAACGAATCCATTGACACCTCATTTGTCAAGATTGAACAAAAAATAAGGATCAGTCCACATTCAGATGAGGGGCCCAAAGCTGCCCCCCCAAATCTGCCCCCCAAAGCTGATTCTTGGTTCTAATCCAATGTAATCTGAACTAACTTAAGCTAGCCATACCCCTAATCTCACAATAAACCTCAAATGAAGATTTCCCACTTTTTTGGAAAAACTAGATCCAATTTCTTGAATAACTAAGAAACCGTTAATTTTACAAAAAAATACAAGAATAACTTTTTCCAGTAAATCTAATAACGAATCCATTGACACCTCATTTGTCAAGATTGAACAAAGAATAAGGATCAGATCATGATTTCACTTTTTGCTGTAGGCTAGACATTTTTGTGTTGAGACAGAAAGTTGTTTGGCCTCCACAACATGTGAACAGTTTCTTCGGTTAGAGTAAAGTGAAAGTGGGTCAAACAGCTTTCAGTTTCTCCGGTGAGAGTGAAGTAAACAGATTCCAGTTCCAGACTATAAAAGCTGATTTCTAGTCTGGAATTATCCACTCTGTATTCAAGGAATCAGTTGGAGGTGTACATATAGAAAACATCTGTGCATATTATTCTAACTTCCAAGTTGGAAAACATGGAGGTGAGTGTTATCTATTATAATTTCTTGAGTTTATAATCTATTCTAATGTGGTAATAATTCTTATGAGTGTAGCAGTCCCCCTTCTTACTCACTCTCTCTGTTTCTTCCCTATCTCTACTATGATTGGCATAAATCAAACTCAAATTTACATGTACTGTACAAGATTCATTTCAAAGTTTATTGTTTCTGTCACAGAAGGTAGGATGAGTTAATGAAGATTGGTTATAATTTTGATTGTTTTTTAGAGATTTCATTGTGAGTTCATTAGGCAATGTCTCTCAACCTTAATTAATATTATAAGTAGAATTTTGATCATGAGTTAATTTTATTATAAGTTCATTAGGTAGTATGAGACTTTATGCTACTGAGCTTATGAATAAGGTTAGAACCTTCATTATGAGTTTAATTTCATTGTCTGCAAGGCTGCTTCAAGCAACTAAGGTTATTAATTCTTGATTATGATTCTGAATAAATTGAGGAACTCTGGCACATATTCTTAAAATATTAGGTATAGAAAATGGATTATTGATTAAGTTCACTTTCATCTTTTCTGGGAACCATGTATACTTGATTATGAGTTTAATTCCATTGTCTGCAAGGCTGCTTCAAGCAACTAAGGTTATTAATTTTGAATATGATTTGATTCGAATAAATTAAGGAATTCTAGCACATATTATTAAAATATTAGGTATAGAAGATGGATTATTGATTAAGTTCACTTTCATCTTTTCAGGAATCTGTAGTTGAAGAAAACAAAATGGAGAGAAGTCACCCCAATGGGAAGCTATTCTGAACCAGGACATGAAAATGGAGGAGTTCAATAATAATTGTGAGTAGACTACTTTTCTATTACAGTTTTATGATACTATAGTTTTAGTTCATACTCTTGCTCTCTTTCTATCATACACATAGCCACAAGAGTTGAGTGACACAACCTTCAACCAAAAAGCATCCCTCTCACTCACTCCTACTATCGCTCTCTTTCACACACCTGAAACCGGTTGGCATGCACAGTGCAACTTGATAAAGAGAGGAATTCCAGATTGAAGCTGAGAGGTTAGAGGGTGCGAGCGGGCGGTGCTTGTGCCTGGAATGTGCACAAGTCAAACAGCTTTCAGTTTCTCAACCAAAAAGCATCCCTCTCACTCACTCCTACTATCATACTCTCTTCTACTTACTACCTCTCACTCACTCCTACTATTATGCTCTCTTCTACCTACTCCCTCTCACTCACTCCTACTATTCATTCATAATTGAAACTTTTGAAAGAACATAGAATTTTTTATTGATTTTAGGAGGCCAGGAGATTGTCAGTTCAATCCTTTACTACCAGGATATCACCAAGACAAAAATTCTTGGAATACCACACTCATCTCCATACATTATCATATCATGGTAGAAAGGTATTTCAATAAGACTAATTGATATTAAGTTTAGTTTAGTTTTTTATGTATATTAAAAAACATACAAAAATGTATAGGCCCATTACAGAGAGAGGTATAAATGGAAACTGTTTGCGTTTTAGATGGGATAAGTTTGAAATTATTGATCCTATATTGATATTTCAAAACTTGAAACCAATTGTACTTGATATATGTTTAAGAGAAGCTGAAAAATTTAATTATAATATAAAATGGTATGTTGCTCTCAAATTAAAGCTAAAGAAATTAGTTGCAGATCATGAAATGGATACTACACCAACATTTCATGGGATAGCACGAACAATTCTACAAATTCAAGATAACATAAATGAGTTTAGTGTTCAATGGGATGAAGCAGAAGGTATTATATGGAATAAAATAGATGAATTCATACAATATGGTAGTGGTTGGGTGATTAATTCAATTGAATGTTTTGATTTGAATATTGTTTGCTATAAACCAATATATTCAGGAACATATGTGCCAACTCCCAAAAAGCTTGATAATAAGAGATCAACTATTAATATAAAAAATGAGGATCAAAGGTGTTTCTTATGGTCAGTACTAGCTTACTTCAATCAAGACCAAAAGAACAATAGAGTAACAGACCTACAAAAATACTCACATTTAGTTAATGTTGGGGATTTGGAATTCCCTCTAAAAATAGAAGACATTCCAAAATTTGAGAGTTTGAATGTAGATATTTGTATAAATGTCTATGATTATATAGAAGAGTGTGACACTATCTCCCCAATCCATGTATCTAAATATCAAAGTAGATTGCATAAAATAAATTTAATCTTGCTAGAGGATAAACATTTCATTTATATAAGGAATCTTTCAAGACTCACTCTTGCAAATGCAGCTAGTTCATACATTCCAACCCCCAAAAAACTTGCTAATAAGAAATCAACTATTAATATAAAAAATGAGGATCAGAAATCATTCTTATGGTCAGTACTATCATTCTTCAATGAAGATCAAAAACACAATAGAGTAACAGACCTACAAAAATACTCACATCTAGTCAATGTTGAGAATTTGGAATTCCCTATAAAAATAGAAGACATACAAAAATTTGAGAGTTTCAATGAAGATATTTGTATAAATATTTATGATTATGTAGAAGAGAGTGACACTATCTCCCCAATCCATGTATCTAAATATCAAAGTAGATTGCATAAAATGAATTTAATCTTGCTAGAGGATAAACATTTCCTTTATATAAGGAATCTTTCAAGCCTAACTCTTGCAAATGCAGCTAGTTTGTACATTCCAACCCCAAAAAACTTGCTAATAAGAAATCAACTATTAATATAAAAAATGAGGATCAGAAATCATTCTTATGGTCAGTACTATCATTCTTCAATGAAAATCCAATGTACAATAAAGTTTCAAATCTACAAAAATACTCACATCTAGTCAATGTTGAGAATTTGGAATTCCCTGTAAAAATAGAAGACATACAAAAATTTGAGAGTTTCAATGTAGATATTTGTATAAATGTTTTTGATTATGTAGAAGAGAGTGACACTATCTCCCCAATCCATGTATCTAAATATCAAAGTAGATTGCATAAAATAAATTTAATCTTGCTACAGGATAAACATTTCATTTATATAAGGAATCTTTCAAGACTCACTCTTGCAAATGCAGCTAGTTCGTACATTCCAACCCCCAAAAAACTTGCTAATAAGAAATCAACTATTAATATAAAAAATGAGGATCAGAAATCGTTCTTACTAGCATACTTTAATGAAAATCCAATGTACAATAAAGTTTCAAATCTACAAAAATATCCACATCTAGTCAATGTTGAGAATTTGGAATTCCCTGTAAAAATAGAAAAAATTCCAAAATTTGAGAGTTTCAATGAAGATATTTGTATTAATGTGTTGAGTTATGAGGATGAGAAGGATATTATATATCCCATATTTACATCTAAGAATAGGGGAAAGAAGCATACAATAACTCTTCTTTTCCTAAAAAAACAACATTATATTCTAGTGAAGAATTTATCAAGATTGTTGTCTGATCAAACAGAACATCGCGGAAAAGTTGAGATATGTCCCTATTGTTTACATAGATTCACAAAGACAAATGCTCTTGCTAATTTAGAAAAACATCTAGAATTATGTTCATTGAATAAATGTCAAAGAGTTAGAATGCCACAAGAGGGGGAGATTTTGAAATTCTCGAATTATAGTTACACTCTCAAAGTTCCATACATTATATATGCAGATTTTGAATGTATGATTATTGATAATATTCACAAACCTTGTGGTTATGGTTATTTGATAATAGATGAAGAGGGAGAGATATATTATGGTCCAAAAATTGTTAGGGCCAATAGCTTGGAGGAATCTGAGAAATTGATTGATAATTTCATAGATGAATTAGAAACACATAGTGTTATATTGAAAAAGAAATTGCAAACTATTATTGATATGAATTTCACTACAGAAGATGAAAAGACATATTTACAAAAAAAATCTTGTTGTTTATGTACAAAACCAATAGATTTCATTGATAGGGTCAGACATCACTCTCACTCAACAGGAAAGTTTATTGGTGCTGCACATAATACTTGTAATTTAAATACAAAAAAAGTAAAATTCATACCAGTAATTTTCCACAATCTAACTGGATATGATATGCATTTCATTTTGAAATCTCTTGGAAATTATATAAAAAAAATTAGCACTATTGCAAAAAGTAGTGAGAAAATAATGACAATGACATTGAATAACACATTAAGATTTATAGACTCATTGAATTTTCTACATTCTTCTCTTGATAAATTAGTTGCTATAAATCCTGAGTTCAAGCTACTTCAACAACATTACCCTCCAAATAAAATTGATCTACTAAGAAAAAAACAATTGTATCCATATGAATATATGAACAATTTTCAAAAATTCACTGAAACTAAATTGCCAACTATTGATAAGTTCTATAGTTCTATAGGTGACAAAAATGCAACTGTAGAAGAGTATGAGCATGCAAAAACAGTATGGGAAGTTTTCAAAATAGAGAATCTTGCACAATTCCATGATTTTTATTTGAAAATAGATATTCTTCTCCTTGCTGATGTTTTTGAAAACTTTAGGAAAACGTTCATGAATACATACAACATGGATGTAGCACATTGCTACTCTCTCCCTCACTTTTCCTGGTCTGCTATGTTGAAATACACAAAAGTAGAGTTGCAATTAATTTCTGATCCTGATCAGTATTTATTCTTTGAAAAAGGAATTAGGGGCGGAATTAGTATTATTCCACACCGCTATGCAAAAGCCAATAATAGGTATATGAATGATTTCAAGATAAATGAGCCAGAAACATATATTATCTATTGGGACTGTAATAATCTTTATGCTGTGGGAATGTCTTGTAATCTACCACATTCAAATTTTGAATGGATGACAGAAGCAGAAATTCAAGAATTCAATGTAGAACAAGATCAAAGTAATGTAGGATATGTATTGGAAGTAGATCTTGAATACCCAAGACATCTTCATAACAGTCATAATGACTATCCTTTAGCACCGGTGAAAGAAAAACCACCAAATGGAAAAACTGAAAAGTTGTTGACTACTTTGGAAGATAAAGAGAAATATATAATACATATTAATAATTTGAAACTATACCTAAGACTTGGCATGAAGCTCAAGAAAATTCATAGAGGGATTAAATTCCTACAATCTAAATGGTTGGAACCATTTATAAACTTAAATACTCAATTAAGAAGAAATGCACGCAATGACTTTGAACACAATCTTTATAAACTAGTGAATAATAGTATATATGGACGAACTTTAATGAATGTGAAAAAACATTCTGATTTTGAAATTTTAACTAATGAAAAAAGACTACACAAACTCATTTCAAAACCAAGAACCAAAAACTGGCATTTATTTGGAGAAAATGTTGTTGGAGTAACCTTAAATAAAGTTGAGATAGTGTTAAATAAACCAATTTATGTTGGAATGGTAATTCTAGAGGAAAGTAAAGCAGTCATGTTTGATTTCCATTATAACTATATTAAAAAAATATTTCCAAACCAATCTAAAGTTTTAATGTCAGATACAGATAGTTTCATGTATTCAATAGAGTGTGATGACATTTATGAAAAGATTAAGATACATGGAGATATATTTGACACATCAAACTATAAAAGAAATCATATGTGTTATAGTGATAAAAATGATAAAATTATAGGGAAATTTAAAGATGAACTAGGAGGCCTAATAATATCTGAATTTGTAGGTTTGAAACCGAAAATGTATTCATTCATATTATCCGATAATACAGAAGAAAAGAAGGTAGCGAAGGGTATAACAAAAAGTGCTCAGGAAAAGCAATTAAGTTTCAAATTATATAAAGATTGCTTATTTCAGGAAAGACAAAAGTTGTAAAGTTTTATTCAATTGAAAGTAATCTTCACACAGTAACTACTGTGAAAAGAGAGAAGTTAGCTTTATCACAACATGATAATAAAAGATTTTTGGAAAATGATGGGATAAGTACCTTGGCTTTTGGACATAAAGATATAGAGAGTAGGAAGAGGAAACATGTTGATGATGATCATTGAGAAAGTATATATGAAAAAAAAATGATTTTCTAGATTCTATATTAATACAATTTTTTTTTAGCTCTAAGATTCTTTGCTATTTTAGAATATAAGATTTTTTTACTTCAACTTTTGATTTTTATCAGTGAATATTGTTGTATAATTTGTATATATTATTAAATTTGAGCTTGTTTATAATATCAAGATATATAAAAACATTGTATGATTTTTTTCTTGAATAATCTAATAATTAGAATCAATGAATTTATTATAGTTGTATAGTTTGTATTTGTGTACATATCTGGAATACTGAAATATATTCTATAATGATTTTAAGAGTAGATAATTTTATTATTGAGATTTATTCTAATCTCTATCTAGAATTTTAACTTTACATTACTTTCCTAACCATGGCACTCAATGGTGTGTATTCATAGATATTATCATAGAGAATTAGGCAATAGGCAGTTGTTTTTGGTTTGAAATTTTCTGTTGAATCAAATGTTAATTTCACATCTATTGCTCCAGATTTTAATAATTCATTTTGTCTGCTGCGGTCTATAACAATTAATGGTGTGTATTTATCAAATGTATCATAGTCTATTGATGTATAGCTATCATGTTGTCTATGAGGATAGTATGAATGTTGAAAATCCGAAAACATATGATACAACAAGTGTTTATTACCCATTATACTATCATAGGGGAAGTATTGTGCATTCAAATACAAGCGAATATTGTTGAGTTTACAAAAATCAAAGTTTGACATATTTTCAGCTATACTATTTTTCTTATCTCTTTGAAATCCAAGAATAATGAATCTAGGCTTTTCCATTTGTGATGCTGTTTTCACTGTCCATTGTTGCGTGGTGGCTTCAGGTAATGATGGAAATTCATGAAGCTGCCATGATCTGAATGGTATGACAATACCCTTATCATTGTGAGATAGATTTAATAAATCAATGCGAATTGAGTCTGAAACATGTATATAGGGTACATGCCATTGTATCTTTGTTATATCAATTTTTACTTTACCTGCTGTTGTTGATTGAATACTATTTTTATCTGATGATGATCTTAGAAGAACTAACTCCTGCCAAACATTCAATATAACTTTTTTATAATCTTCCATTATACCCAACCACATTTCTAATGGTATACGAAAACTGAATTTTTCTAAATTTTTCCATCCTTGTAATTTCCATCCAGCATTTTCCATTACTTTTTCATTGAGTGCAGATTGAGATAGAAGATTTTTCATTGTGGTTGTAATTCTACATTACGTGTACGATCAACTTCAACCCCACCCAGTTCATATCTAATTTCATCAAATAAATGTGCTACACCATTGTTTATTAGT